>NC_138378.1:81598137-81633485 GCF_054177405.1 Leptonychotes weddellii | reverse complement strand
AAGAATTATAGATTATGTATATATTAATTACATATGTGTTATATATGTATATATCAATAGGAAAGAATTGATTATATATGTATGTATTGATTATGTATGCATATGTATATATATATTAACCTGTTTTATTGTTTTATCATTTTTGATCTCTCTACAGGGAAGATTGGCTGGTAGGCTTTACTTTACTTGTATGAAAGGGGAGTGGAATCCATACTGACCGGTTCAATGGAAAAGGAAGAAGAGCTCTCATTTGGTGTGCCAGTTCACATTCTGAGACTCTATCCTTCCAAGCATATCATTTAGTTTCTTTAAAGGGTTTATATGTGTTTAATGCTGAAGCTACAACAAATGCTGTGCAAGTAAGATTCTAGGTGAGGAGTATTCTTGCCAAAGACAACTCTTAGCTCATCACTTTGATCTTTGGCCCACTAACACTTCCACTTACTATGTATGTGCCCATATGAAGACTAGCTGCCAATATTGCTCCTCCCTTCTCTTGGTAGACTCTAAATTGTGTTACATCTAGGGGCTCCTGGGTGGCTCAGTAGATTAAGTGCCTGACTCTTAATTTCAGCTCAGGTCATGATCTCAGGGTTGTGAGATCCAGTCCAACGCTGGGCTCCGAGCTGGGCATGGAGCCTGCTTAAGATTCTCTCTCTTCCTCTGGTCCCCACTCCCCATCAAATGCTCTCTCCCCAACCCCTCCCCCCAAAATTGTGTTACTTTTAAACAAGTTTATCCATTTAAATGATAACTCACATTTTTGGTGTGAAATGTATCTAAATATTTGTAGTAATAATGTCTCCAACTCTCGTTATCTGAGGTTTTTAAAGTATTATTACTTTATTCCACCATATAGAATTTTGTTTTAAGTCCATAGTATTTAGATAGGGAGAAATATTAATACATTTGCCTAGATTTCCATTTTTAATCAAAACAGTTGTTGGGGCGCCTGGGTGGCTCAGTTGGTTAAGCATCTGCCTTTGGCTCAGGTTATGATCCAGGGTCCTGGGATCTGGCTCCTTGTGCCAGGCTCCCTGCTTCCATCTCCCTGCTCAGTGGGGAGTCTGATTTTCTCTCTCCCTCTGCCCCTCCCCTAGCTGGTGCATGCACTCTGTCTCTCTCTCTCTCTCTCAAATAAATAAATAAAATCTTTAAAAAAAAAAAAAACAGTTGTTTGGGGGTGCCTGGGTGGCTCAGTCATTAAGCATCTGCCTTCGGCTCAGGTCATGATCCCAGGGTCCTGGGATTGAGCCCCGCATCGGGCTCCCTGCTCAGCAGGGAGCCTGCTTCTCCCTCTTCCCCTCCCTCTGTTTGTGTTCCTGCTCTCACTATCTCTCTCTCTGTCAAATAAATAAATAAAATCTTTAAAAAAAAAACAAAACAGTTGTTTTATTTTTAAAGTTAAAACATTTCTCTTTTCTATTCAAATAAGTTCTATTTATATTCATTTAGTTAAATGAATGTATCTTTAGTAGAAAGTTTGCCAGAATAGAAACAAAGAAACTTGGCCCAGTAATTATGACAATAGTTAACAGATTTGAAGCACTTAATATTTTTTCAGGCATGATGTTAATGTACCTTATGAATGTGGCATTTAATCACCACAACAATCATATAAGGTGTGTATTATTTTGTTATTTTTTTTTCTGAAAAAGAAACTAAGGCTAAGGAAGTTTAAGTAATTTACTCATTATCTCAAAGCTAATAGATAATAAATGGACAAAAGTAAGTCAGATTCTAAAAACTTCCTTCTCTGTGCAACAGTTTATTTGGGGCTTTTTAACCTGACATGGATTTGGAACTTTTGTTCTTTTGGGGCATTTCCAGCAATAATCCTATATGGCTTTAAATAGGAAACCAGGCAAACCTATGTAAAACCAAAAAGGAAATGGCAGTGGATAGAGAAAATGGAAGTGAGAGAAAGAGGGAGAGAAGGCAGCATTATGGAAAAAGAAGAGAAGTCATCATGAATTCCTCTGTCCTAAGAAAGTTATCCAAAAGCTCACTGCTAGTAAAATTGAAGACTATGTGTCAAAAATAATTAAAATAAAATAAAATCAGAAACACTTCTAAGGGTTCCCTGATCTCCTGAACTGTGTGTAACTGTGCTTGTTTCTACCTTTGTTAATTTCTGCAAATTGGTTAAAAAGGTGACAGCCTTTAGAAAATTGGAATAGCCAATAGATGTCTGTAATCACAGGAGAAAGGACATACCCAGCACTAGTCTGAGCTGCTCTGCATGCACCACTGATGCTCAGTGTAATTCTGTGATTAAATCCAGATGCTGCTTTCCCCTTGTAAAATCATATTAAAGAAAGTATAATGTACAACATTAATCATGTCATTTTACTTGATAAATCATAAGGGGTTCTTCTAAATAATCAAAGCCACTAAATAATCTAAAAACATAAATGCCATTATGAGAGAGTAAGTGAAATTCTCCCATGAGTTAACAGTTCAATTAAAATGGATATGCTTCATCAACACCCGCAATTTGCAAGACAGGTAGATTAGGTAGCACCATTTCTAAGGTAATAGAGAAAAAAGTCAAAGTAGCAGCATCAGCATAAAGGTTTTTAGAGATGGATTCTAAATTTTAAATATTCAAGCTTAATTTACAGCAAGCCCTCTCCATTAACAAACTTCAGGTATAATTTCAGTGATGCAAAAAATTTTATTCAATGCCTAGCATACAGTGTTTTCTGAAAGAAGTGTTGTGTTACAAGTCCTTATATATGAAATAGCTTTCCATTCACAATCTAATTGGGAAAATATATATTTATTTATTTATTAAAATACAAAGTTCAAAATATGTTATAGACACATAAAATTATACTTAAGCACAAAAGCTGAGTAAGCTATTCTTGGGGAAATCATAGGTGCTTTTTACACAGAGTTTTCTGGGTTGTAAAAGAAATATGGAATTTTGTGAATTCTATTCATTTGAGTTTAAGTCTATAAACAATTACTACATAAATGTCTACTATTTTCTGGAACACTACAAGAGAAAAGGATAGTATTATCAGTCACTTTGAGGCATATACACTTCTGAGAGAGCCCCACAGAGAAACAAATTATTTCAAATATAATGTGGTATTTTGAGATGTTAATAGAGAGCTAGTCACAAATGGGATTATGAGGGGTAGCAAGAAAAGAGATGGAAACTGGCGTATTGGAGGTTTAAGGAGAGGTGTTTGCCAAGTCATGTAGGTCTGAAAGTGCAACTACTTTCGTCCCCCCCACCCCCAAACAGTCACTATGGTGAATGAGCCTAGAGTGGGCAACTTTATGAAGTTGGATTTATTCTGGGACAATTAGAAACAGTGGCTTTTAAACAGAAGAGTGGTTGAGCTGACTTTATTTCTCAGGAGTTAATAAGTATAGAATGGAGAAGAGGAGGCTGGGGAGTTAAAGCTGACGAAGACCTGCACTCATTCTCAGAAAGACAGTCTAAAGAGAAAAGCCAGGGTTTTAAAGATATTTTTGTAATACAATTGATGAAGCATGAATAAATGGATGTGAAGTGGAGAAGGTCAGAGAGAAAAAAGTAAAAACTAAGTTTTAGTTTATAGCTTTTGTTTCAGTGTCATAGCTAGAAAGCATCACTCAAAATATGGTACTGTCACCTGATAACTGTAGTTAATAATACTGTATTGTACACTTGAAATTTGTTAAGAGAGAATAGATCTTAAATGTTCACACCACAGACACACACACACACACATGCAAATGGTAACCATGGAGGTGATGGATGTGTGGATTAACTTGATTGTGGTAATCTTTTCACAATGTATATGCCTATTAAATCATCATGTGGTACACCTTTTTAAAAAGCACACTGTATAACCTAATATGTACAATTCTTATTTTCCAGTCATAGATCAATAATGCTGGAAAAATATATATATACGATATGATCTGAAAAGTGCTGCAAAAATGCCATAAGGTCAGAGAAAGTAATAAAACAAGACCAATCACTGTAACTATTCAAACAAGGTATTTTTTCCCATGGAGAGAAAAAAAAATATGATATTGTCAGGCAGTGTACTTAAAAGGTGGGGGCTGGGAGCTACACTAGATCTGAGATTTATGCCATTTTGTGGATTTTTTTTAATGTTTGGGATACTTGTAAAATATGCAAGTGGAACTATCCTGCAGGGAACTGAAATTCTGCAAATAAATGACAGAAAAAAGTCATTCAATACCATTTAGATGCTAGTCAAAGCTCTAGGAATACTTGTAACCAGTCAGGTAGAAATTATGGATCAGAAATAGGAGATCTCTTCTATTATTTAAAGGCTTATCAGTATATATCTTAAGATATCAGTTTAAATTTGTTGGAGAATTTGAATTCTCATGACCAATTTGAATCAAAGAGCAAGTGTTTTTTCTTCTGAGCTTATAAAATGGAAAAGTGGTTTTCTGCATTTAAACATGTAGGTAATATTCCACATTCAGTTTACCCAAAGTGTTTCCCCTCAAGACCTAATCTACCAGAGGTCAGGAAAAGAAAGCAGTAAAATTGCTTGCCATTTATCTATTTGGGGAGCCAACATTTATTCAGAAGCTAATTATGCAATTGTCATTGCTTGCTGTTATCAGAGATGTGAAAAGTAGTAGCTGACCATTAGACTTAGGGTGAAGTAAAGGCCCAATTCAGAACAAATGAGAAAAGAGGGTAGTTTGTAGAGAAAACTTAAAAGTTTAACTCCCCAGATAGTAGTACCTTTGCTTTGACTCTCTCCTGGCTTCAGAAAAGATAGGTAAAAAATCTAAGGAGAGAGAAGTCTTCTAAGCATATGTCAGGGCTTTGCACAGACTGTATAAAAGGGAAAAACATTGATTGCATACAAAATGACATTTCAATGATTTGCTTCTCTGAGATCTTAATTGTATCTGGCTTCTTATTCACAGTCTATATCCCCAGCCTCTTCCCCCAAATGACTGAGTTCTTCCAGCTCCTAAATAAACAGTATGTGCTTGTTGCCATATTAAACTTTGATTCAGATCCTGCTTAATTTCCATAATCTTTTTAGGCCCCTACATCTCACTTAGATAATGACCCTTTAGCTTGAATTAAACTATGTACCATTGATCATTTACTTGTTTTCTCTTGGAGTTTAATTTAATCATTCTAGTTTAGTTCAAAAGGACAAATAGCTTTCCACACAGTGTTTGGGTAAGGGATCTATTCAATTATGACCTTACTCATTATTATTGCCTCTGCAAGTTCTGCTTTTCTTACTCCTCTCTCTCTCTAGCATCATTCTAGGGAAATGCCATTAAGCCCAAATTTCCTCACATAACCCCTCCTCCATCCTCAGAAGCACACAGTTGCACTGAGCCATCACTCCCTCCATGTGCAAACAGTATTGCAGAACTCTCCATATTTGGGGACTCCTCTGGGACACTAACCAACTTGGTTAACATACATCCTCCTGGATTGCCATCTACCACAACCTTAACCCTTAATGATACACAAATATAAACAATCTAAACATTGTAGTTACATTGTTGGATGTAAATGCTATATCCTCAGCTACACTGATTTTGATATTTTATATCTAGACCCCTAATGCCACAAGCAATGTTGTTATCAAATCTTACAAATATGGGAATGGGAAAAAGGCAGCCCCTGAAATAGGGAGATAACCAGTCCTCTGTGGCAAGGAGAGCAAACAATGAAACAAACATAAAGCAATGCAGAATTTTAAGGCTTCATAGCAGTTGCAGTTTTGAAGCTAGTGGTATGATGAGCAGGTAGACACTCATCCATGTATGCCCTTTGCCCAGGGACTCTGAGCACTTTTTCAAAGCCATTTTTGCATGGATGATTTCAGTATGTGAGAAAATAATTGATACTGGTCTTCCTGATCTCAGTACACAAGCCACTAAATCTGCTGATTAGAAAAATAAACTTCTATGCCCACATTTATATCACAGTTTGTATGGGTCTTATTTTCACTTTCAATTCCCTTGCATATGAAATAACTCTGATTTGTAGTCAGGTTTGTTAATCATCTATATTTAATTGCAAACCTTTGCCAGAATTTAAGTATTCAGAATTGCTTAATATTTGAATTTACTTTTCATTTTGCCTCATAGGTTGAGTATATAATTCAGCATTTATCAGTTCCTTTGACGAATGAAGAATGACTTTCTCCATGTCTACTGCCAATGACATATATCCTAATGCTGTCTGTCAACTCCTCCTACCTCCTACCTATTAATTTTCATGAGTTCTGTCTTCTATTCCCCATCAACTTGTTTGCATATGCCAAAAGACCTGTGGTTCTTTTATTTTCAAATCATTGTTATTCAAATAATGTACAGAATATTATTTTTCTAGAAATAATTATATTGATATTTGTCTTAGCTTGGGCTGACATGGCAAAATACCATAGACTGGATCACTAGGCAACAGAAATTTATTGTCTCACAGTTCTTGAGGCTAGAAGTCCAAGACCAAACTTTCAGCCAATTTGTTTCCTCATGAGGATTCTCTTCCTGTCTTATAGATGGTCGCCTTCTCACGGAGTCCTTATGTGGCGGGGAGAGAGAGAGGGAGAGAGCGCTCTGATAGCTCTGAGGGCCCCAGTCTCATCATTTCATCTAACCTTAATTAAGTCCCAAAGGCTTCATCTCCAAATACCTTCACATTGGGGGTTAGGGCTGCAACAAATAAATGGGATGAGGAGTATAAACATTCAATCCCTAATAATATTTGTATTCAATTTTATAGTAAGTTACATAAATTTAGTCTCATCACTGTTTAACTATTTAAATAGTTTAGTCTCATCACTATTTAAACTATTTCCAGAATTCTCTGCCACGCTTGTTTAGGGCATGACATGGCCAATGTAAACAAGTAAGTTTTACTGATCTTTTAGCTATTTCTTTTATATCTTCCAGTGATTCTATTCAATAAGGTACATGAATGCTATTTATAAGTCATTCCTTATTTGAGAATATTTTCTGGTCGTCATCTACATTAACAACAATTTAATTTGCTTTGGTTAAGATTCTCCAAACATGCCCTCTCTCCAAAGCTTTCTACATTGTTTCTTGGCTTTTACTGTTGGAAAGAAATCTTAATTTAATCTGATTTATGTGTGGAATTTAACTTTTGTTTTTAAGTATCTCCCTGCATTTAGGATCTTAATTTGTTCTTCCAACACGGACAACAATAACAACCACATCTTGGTTGGGTTATCTTATAAACAATTTGCCTGAAACATTGTAGATACTTGCAGTGGGCATACAGAAATTTACTTCAACCCAGGAAATACTTTCTTATACTTAGCTCTTAAATTACTGCAGTTTGTTCTTCTGTTCCTTGGAAAACCTGTCCCTGTTAGTGGTGGTTCTGAGTCCTTGCATCTCCACACATACCATCTTTTTTTGTTGATGTTATGCCTCCATTTTTATACTCTGTGGAGTTTTGTGTTTGTCCTCAATATTTAGATTTGATTTTTGAGAGGAATTTTTCTTTTATTTACTGTTCCCCATGTTCATCATAATTTTACCATTGTGTTTTACTTTCTTGAAAATACTTCTTTATCTCATGAGTCTTACTTCTTATCTCATTCTGGGATATTTTTATCTGCTGAATTCTGTTCATCTCCACCCTTCTTGTTCTCTGTTCACACCTTTCTCTTTTTGATTTATTGAGGTCATTCTGTTGGAGTTTTACTTGTGTTAGGCGTGTTAAATCTTTTTCCTGAGTCTTTTTTTCCCCTGAATTTGCAGTAAATATTTTTTATTGTTCTATAACACCTCTCAGTCTTGAAAATAAAGTTCTAGTCCACCTCTCCCCACCAGCCTCCCCTGGCTACTTAAATGCAGTAAAATATTTAAAGATTATGTTGGCAGCAAGACCAGGTATTCCTCTGGGTGGGGAAAAGGGAGAAGGTTAAACTGATTTCTAGAATCTAAGTTGATGTTCCTGTCCACTTACTAGTTTCTAGTGTGTATTATCCTACTATAGACTTGCTCTTCCTTTCTGGCTTTTTCTTTCCTTCACTGAATGTTACTTTCATCTAGTTAAATGAGTACTACTGGCCTAGCATTTTCCTCTATCCATGTTATTTTAGTAATCTGAAACTCTCATCCTTCCCTCTTCATGCAGAAAATTCTGCTTATTCTTTTTTTAACTTTATTTTTTTATTGAAGTGTAATAAACATAGGGTGTTATATTAGTTTCAGATATGCAACATAATGATTCAACATTTCTGCATATTACTCAGTGCTCATCAAGATAAGTGTACTCTTGGGCGCCTGGGTGGCTCAGTTGGTTAAGCGACTGCCTTCGGCTCAGGTCATGATCCTGGAGTCCCTGGATGGAGTCCTGCAATGGGCTCCCTGCTCAGCAGGGAGTCTGCTTCTCCCTCTGACCCTCCCCCCTCTCATGTGCTCTCCCTCTCTCAAATAAATAAATAAAATCTTAAAAAAAAAAAAGTAAGTGTACTCTTGACCCCCTTTATCATTTCTTTTTTTTTAATGTTTTTTTTATTTTTATTGTTATGTTAATCACCATACATTACATCATTAGTTTTTGATGTAGTGTTCCATGATTCATTGAAATTCTGCTTATTCTTGACTCTTTTTCTGACAACAGCACAATTGTTTCATGCTGACTTTATTTCCCAGGAGGCATTGTGTCATCTTGCTCTGTCTCCCTATTTGTTCTCTGTTGGGGTTCAGTGGCGAGGTTTTGCTGAGGTGGGATGAGAGTGCCTCGGCTCTACCACTGCTAATCACGTGTCTTAGGCAAGTTATTTCATCACTCAGCCTTATATTCCAAGTCTTGTATTCCCTGCATGCAAAATTAGGACTTTAATACTGCTTCCCCATAGGTTCGCTTTTAAGCGCAAACGAACAGAACACACCCTGCGAAGTGGCGTGTATATAGCAGCTGACATATTAACCTGAGCGCAGCATGCGTTAGCTAGTGTCAGTTCTCTGAGCTGCTGACTTGAGTGAACATAGACAGGTAGATTTCAGTGAACTGGTCACAAGAACAGAAACAATTAGTTTTGGGACAGAGCCTCACTTTCTGAGTTTAGGTGTAGTCAGAGAGACAAATCTTACTATTAAACAGTTGATCTTGTTTAAACGAGTTAAAGCTCAAAAATACCAATGTGTAGGTACTTTGTCTAAATTGATCCATAAATTCCTAGTGAAGAGGCAATTTCCTCAATTAAAATTGGGATTAGCAATTGGTCTTTTTTTTCTTCTTTTTTGTACATGTTTTTATAAAAATGATTTTCAAATTAGAAGATAGACCGAATGAGAGGTTCTTATTCTGATTCCAGGTCTCAAAACCTGCTGTTGTGCTAGCTGACTTTCATCATCTACCGGGCCAGGAGGACTCATCTTTCTGTTTTATTTTTCCTTTCCTAATTTACCTCATGTAGTTATTTTAAATAACCTTTACCCTATTACTCTCCTTCTTTAGACTTTAAGATTCACTTGTATAGACTGTGCCAAGCTTATTTCTTTATGTGCAAGATATAATAAACATACAGAAATATGTACATGCACAGACATGCCATTCACATTTAGTTGAGAGAAAATGAATTATTTAGAGAGATGCCTCATGCTAGTCTATCGTAAACAGGAAATATTTTAGATGACTGGCTTTTAAGAGAGGAGAAGAATTCATTGTCTATTTTTTTAAACTCTGGCTTTTTATTTCTTAAACAAAACTAAAATTGTCCATGAATTATCCTTTCAGATTGCTTTGTTTACACACATCAGTCAACTTTTTTAAGACTTTAAATATTCTAATAAAAAAAAAAAGGGCTGCTGAGCTTTAATTATTATGAATTCTCCAGTTAATACCCAAAACAAATAGAATATGTAATAGATATACTAAGATCACACTCAAAAGTGAGTAATTAATGTCTGCTATTAATAGTTTTATTATTTAAAAATTTCATCATTAAAATTTTAAAAATAAAAAGTTTCATCATAGTTATACTTTAAACTGGGTGAGAGCAAGAGTCTTCATGTTAACTGCTCTATTCTTGGTGCTTGGCACAGTGCCTGGCACAGAGTAGGCACTCAGCTGATGATTCTTTAATGATTGAATTAACAAGTAGGTATTATAATTACAAGTAGCCTGTCTAATTCTGTCCAACTGATTGCAGATTAGATTAGAAAGGGTGAATTCTCTTTTATAATGGCATCAATAACTTAGTGTTAAGATAAATTTAATCAGGGGCACCTGGGTGGCTCAGTCGTTAAGCATCTGCCTTCGGCTCAGGTCATGATCCCAGGGTCCTGGGATCGAGCGGGCTCCCTGCTCGGCGGGAAGCCTGCTTCTCCCTCCCCCACTCCCCCTGCTTGTGTTCCTGCTCTCGCTGTCTCTCTCTGTCAAATAAATAAATAAAATCTTAAAAAAAAGAGATAAGTTTAATCAGTGTTTAGTATAGTGCTAATTGTAAATCATAAACTTACTGAGGATGATCCAGCAAAGTAATATTTTTATTTGGACCCTTCTGGCAAAAAGTAGCACTACGCACACAAAGAAAACAGAGAAGCAAAAATATACAAAGTATGTTTGCCTCAGACCAAATTAATAAACTCTTGTTTTGTAATATTATCTATGCTTCCACCATGAGGCCTAATTATCCACAAGTTCACCATGCAGAAATTGCATAGAGACTCTAAGTTCGTTTTGAAAGGTTCCCACTCAGATTTCATGGGGATACTAACTAGATTTTTCAATTCCTCCAGAAGCTATTTCAGTTCTATTTCACCGTATTCAGTTCCATGTATTATCTATTCCTCTCATCATGGTATAGGGGTAAGAAGACAATTCTTTTAGTGTGGATTTTAAAAGAGCTAGGATATAGTCCACAATCCTCTGTGCCAGAAAGTAGCCAAGTTTGACTCCATCCCTTCTCTGAGTTGATGAACACATCTTTCAGGACCTCAGTGAACAGTGGTTCTCATTCTAATTACTGCCTCATCTTAATAACCAACAGAGTTAGCAGACTTACTCAGGATGTTCTGTGTATTTCTAGTGTTTTGCCAAAAATCACATTTTTTCTCTTTATATAACTAATAATAAAGTTTCTCTTAGAGCAAACTTGCTAGAAGTAGAATAACTGATCCCTTTTATAGAGAAAACCTTTCTCTCCAGTCCTATCTTTGTTCCATAGTATATAGGACCAGCTTTTGATCAAACAGAGGATAGAGTAACATGATACATTGAACATATGAAATTTGTGGAAATGAACTGTTAAAAAGTCAGTATCCTAGAATAGTTCTACGGAGTTTTGAAAAATACCACTTTGGTAGTACTCATGTTTAATTTCAGTGTGTTTTAACAGGTTTTTTTGGAATCCTTTCCTAGCACAGTTTCTCACAAAATTTTCCATTAAAATTTTCCAAATCCCGGGCGCCTGGGTGGCTCAGTCGGTTAAGCGGCTGCCTTCGGCTCAGGTCATGATCCCAGGGTCCTGGGATCGAGTCCCGCATCGGGCTCCCTGCTCTGCGGGGAGTCTGCTTCTCCCTCTCCATCTGCGTGCTTCTTTGCCTACTTGTGCTCTCTCTCTATCTCTCTGTCAAATAAATAAATAAAATCTTAAAAAAAAAAAATTTTCCAAATCCCCCCAAATTTGGAAATCTGAAGCTAAAAGAAATGATCAATTCTCCAGTCATTGTCATCTTCTGTATTGAATACTAGTGCATAAAAGAAATCAAATAAAAAGTCTTTAAAACAAGGAATTTAATAATTATAGGCGTTCAATTTGAAATAAATTGAAAGATTAAAATCTATATTCAGCATATTCAAACAGATTCATTAGAATCGATAAATGACTTTTTAATATACCAGGAATAATAACAACCATCCTGAAAAATACATGTTACTGAAACAACAAAAATAAAATTAATCTTACATTTATCCAACAAATAGTCATTGTATACCTACTATGTGCCAGGTACTTTTCTAGGTTCTAGGAACCTTTCAATGTCTAGATTTCATAGAGTGAGCAAGGATAATAAATAAACAAACTGTGATGTATATGATAAATATATAAAGTAATGTACCAGAGTATTTGCTTTACTTTAAGCAGAATTTTCTGAGGAAGAGATAATTGACCTATGGTCTACTTGTCAGGCACTGTGCTTGGAAAAGTCCATATTTTATTAATAGAAAGCAAATATCTGCAGGGCATAAAATATATATTAGTTTCTCTGGAATTACAAAATTACAAGAAATATAGTCCCTTCCCTTTAGGGACTTGCGATATGATTGCAAAGATCTGGCACTTGTCCTCAGATATAATATAAGGAAATGGGCTTAAATAAAGTTGCTTTAGTTTAGTTGGTTCTATTCTGAAATTCTTCCATATTCCAACACTTTTAATCCTCCTATAACATTATAAGGTTGCCCTAACTATCCTATATGAGGAAACTGAGAATAAAAGAGTAAGTTTTCCAGTGTCACAAGTATGATAGTGTGCTGCACTGGAATTAAATTCAAACAGCCCAGCATACAGTTCACACTCTTAATTTCTAGAAGAAATGAATGTTATGACCTAAATGCAGTACTATAAAATCACTTAGGGCGCCTGGGTGGCTCAGTTGGTTAAGCGACTGCTTTTGGCTCAGGTCATGATCCTGGAGTCCCTGGATCAAGTCCCGCATCGGGCTCCCTGCTCGGCAGGGAGCCTGCTTCTCCCTCTGACCCTCCCCCCTCTCATGTGTTTTCTCTCTCTCATTCTCTCTGTCTCAAATAAATAAATAAAATCTTTAAAAAAAAAATCACTTAAAAATAGATTTCTGGCTGAGGTCCTCTGTGAAGGTACCAAGGTGTCTTTGGCCGATGTGAGCACTTCATTGTCTTTCCAAGGAAAGGTGAAAGAAAGAACCCTTTGGAGATGCTTTCAGGACAACAGTGACAGCAATCATGGCAATGAACATGGCAAACCGTAGCTTACATTATAAAAGAAGGTTCTTTTCTGGAAATTTCTCTTGGGTCATTTGCAATATATCAATAAAGGGTTAATATTATACTAATAAAAATATATGGGTAATGATTAAAAAAAGAAGAGACATGGTTATTAAGCAATAATAGAAATATAAACAAATGTGTTATGGAAATACATTCATTCTGAAGAGTAATCAATAGGATGGCATTTTAAATGTAAATCATGTTCCAATAACATTGACAAATGAGAGAAAGGAAGAGAGAAAGAAAGAAGAAAAGAAGGGAAGGGAGGGAAGAATTGGGAGGAAGAAAAGAAGGGAAAAAACTTTCAGCCCTCCAGCTATGGCAAGGACTCATAAAGCAGCAACCTTCATATATTGCAGAGGAAGTAACAGGTAAACAGTATCTTCAAAAGCCTGCTTAAAGTTCATATCCTTTGACAAAGCAGTTTCACTTCTATGACATAAAAAAATATGTGAATGTCTAACTTTAATGAAATAATTTTTAAATAATTTATATAATTTAAATAATTTCATGGACTATCATGAAAATATTAAAATATTAAAAATACATTTATGGATATGTAGTCTATTCAAAATAAAATAGGTTTAAGAATTGTATATACAAATTTACCTTTGTTGCCTGTAGAGGGAAATATATTGTTTTTATTTGTCAGAGTCAAGTTTATTCATGTTCGTTCAAAAATGTAGTGAATGTCTGCCAATTCAACCTTCTCTAACTCTATTTAATATATGACACTATAACACTATTTTTTATATGAAATAGATCAGTTTTTAAATTGCTTTATTGCACGTTTGAATGCATTTATTACAGTATATAGGTTTTTTACTCTGGTTTAAATGCAACCATTTTCTCCATCATTTAAAATACATTCTCTACAATTAAGGCATTGTTGACTTGCATATTTCTAGCATTAATTTTAGTTCTTTTGTTTCTTTTAAAAATATTTGCTAGAGATAATCTGTGCAAACATATCATTTGGCTCTCCCTTATATTTTTAATTAATTTTTCTTATGGAGTTAATTGTAGAATCACATTGAGTTGTGAGAAATAACACAAACGAATCATGTGAATGCTTTACTCATTTTCTCCCAATGAGAAATCTTGCAAAACTGTAATACAATATTATAGAATATTAACAATGATACAGCTCAAGATACAAAACATTTCCATCATCCCAAGTATCCGTCATGTTGCCCTTTTATAAGCATACCCACATCCTTTCCCTCCCCTGTTCCTAAACCTTGGCAACCACTAATTTGTTCTTCATTTCCATAAACGTTCCAGTTCAATAATGTTATTACAATAGTCTCCTATACTGTGTTAAATTTTGGGATTGGCTTTTTTCATTCAGTATAATTCCATAATAATTCAACCAAGTTGCCATATATATTGTTTCCTTACCTTTATTGCCTAGCACTATTCCACAGTAGAAACATTTCACAACCTGTTTTACTATACACCTATCTGGTTGTACTGGTTTGTTTCCAATTTGGGGTTATAACAAAAAAAAATTTTTTTTGACATTTAGAAACTTAAAGAAATGGAATATATTACTTTCTGAGAGTGACTCTTTTTATGAAGCATAGTGTCTCCAAAATCTATCTAAGTTGTTATATGTATCAATATTTTATTTACCTCTGAGTTGAATTACACTGTATGCCTGTTTCACGATTTACTTGACCAGGCATCCATTGAAGGACAGAGTTGTTTCCAGTCTTTGGCTATTACAAATAAAGCTATGAAAATTCATTTACAGGTTTTGATGTGAACATAGGTTTTCAGTTCTCTGGACTAAATGCCTAAAGTGTAATTTCTAGGCTAGATGGTAAGTACATGTTTAGTTTTAGAGGTAACTGTGGCTATATCATTTAATATTCTCACCAGCAATGAATGAGTGACCAGTTTCTTCACATTCTTGCCAACATTTGGTAAAAATCACTATTTCATTGTTAATTTTAGCCCTTTTGATAGGTGTGTAATGATACCTCATGATTTCAACCTGCAATTCTCTAGTAGTTAATAATGTTTCAACATCTTTTCAGGGGCTTATTTGCCATCAGTGAATGTCTGTTCAAGTCTTTTTTCCCATTTTCTGATTGGACTGTCTTTTTAAACTGAGCGTTGAGAATTTTCTACATATTTTTGAGATACAAATCCTTGGTGGCATAAGAGGTTTGCAAATACCTTTCTTCCGTCCTGTAGCTTGTCTTTTCAGTCTCTTAATAGTGTCTTTCACAGAGCACAGGTTTCCAATTGTGATGAAGTGCAAAGTACTTTTTTTTTCTTTTTATGTTTTGTGCTTTTGGTGTCAAGTCTAAGAAGTTCTTGCTGACCTCAGTTCGAAAAATTTTGTATTATTTTTTGTGGAAATTTTGATAGTTTTATATTTTATGTGTAAGTCCAATATCCATTTTTTGTTAACTTTCACATACAGTATAAAGTTAAAGTCAATTTTTTATTCTTTTTTTCCCCTCTTTTCTTCCTTTTTGCTTATGGGTGTCTTTTTGTTTAAAAGACTATGCTTCCTGCATTGAATATTTTTACTGACTTTGAAAAAAATCAATTGAGCATATTTGGGGGGGTGTATTCCTGGGTTCTCCATCCTGTTCTCATCAATCCATCATCTGTCCCTCCGCTATACTGCACTCTCATGATTGCTATAACTATATAGTAAGCCTTAGTATTGGGTAAAGATAGTCCGCTCAAGTTATTCTTTCCCAAAATTGTTTTAGATATTCTGGGGCCTGTACCTTTCCATATAAATTTTAGAATGAGTTTGTCTAAGTGTAAAAAAAAAAAATTGTTGAGATTCTGATAGGAGTTTCATTGACCCTATAGATAAGTTTGTATAAAAACATCTTTACTACATTGAGTCTATCAATGAACACAATATTCCTTTATATTTATTTGGGATATCTTTTATTTCTCTCATCATCATTTTGTAATTTTTAGTATATAGATTCTATACATGTTTTAGTAAGTTTATGCCATGGTAATTAATTTCCTTGGAGCAGTTATAAATTATATATTGTTTTTACATTTGTTTTCCATAAGTTCATTGCTAGTCTATAGAAATGTAGTGTGTGTGTGTGTGTGTGTGTGCACATGCACTATTTTATATGCTGCAACTTTGCTGAAATCTCTTATTAGCTCTTGAGAGTTTTCTTTTTTGTGGATTCTTTGGGATTTTTTACATATATAATCATCTCATCTTCAAATAGGGACAGTTATGTTTCTTCCTTTTCAATTTGCAAGCTTTTCTTTTTTCATTGCCTTATTACAGTGTCCGAACTTTGTTTCATATTGACTAAGAGTGGCGAGAGTGAGCACTTTTTGTTATAATTTCCATTTTAGAGTAAAAATATTAAATATTTCAACATCATGTGTGGTGATAGCTTGAGCTTTCTTCTCCATATCTTTATCAAGTTGAGGTAATTTCCCTGTATTCATAACTTAAGAGATTTTTTTTTATTATGAATTGATGCTACATTTTATCAAATGCTTTTTCCTGCCTTGGTATGATCATATAATTTGTCTCCTTAACCTGTTGATATGTTGGATTACATTTACTAATTTTTGAATGTGGAACCCACCTGTGTACCTGCAATAAATCCCACTCAGTTATATAATACTTTGACACATTGTTAGATTTAGTCTGCTAATATTTTGTTGAGTAATTTTGTGTCAAGAGTCATGAGAGCTATTGGTGTGTAGTTTTGTTTTGTTTTGTTTTCACTATCTGATTTTGGGATTAAGGTAATATTGCCCTGATGAAATGAGTTGGTAAGTGTTGTTCCCTCCTTTTTTTCCCCTCAAGTTGTCAAATTTAAGAGCATAAAGTTGTTTGTAGTATACTCTTTATTCCTGCAATGGCAGGATACTGTTTGTTACTAATACGGTGACTTGTATCTTCTTGCTTGCTTTTGATCTCTGTCAGCCTTACTAGAGAGGTATCATTATATTGCCTTTTTTTTTTCATTTCTTTCCTTTTCTTTTTTTTAAGAACCAGCTTTGTGTCATTGATTTTTCTCTACTAATTTCTTGTTTTCAATTTATTTGATTTCTAGTCTTTATTATATCCTTTATTTTGTTTTATTTTGGTTAAAATAAGAACCAAATAAAAATAGCTCTAGTGACTTCAGGAACCTAGATGACTGATTTGAGACCTTTCCTCTTCTTAATATACACATTAACTTTTAAAATTTTCCATCTCAGCACTGATTTACCTGCACGCTACATATTTTGATATGCTATATTGTCATTTTCATTCATTCTCTCTCTCTCGCAATATATATATATATATATTACAGATTTTATTTATTTATTTCAGAGAGAGAAAGAGAGAGAGAGCAGGAGTGGGAGGATGGGCAGAGGGAGAAACAGACTCCCCACTGAGCAGGGAACCCGATGTGGGACTCGATCCCAGGACCTTGAGATCATGACTTGAGCTGAAGGCAGACGTTCAACCAACTGAGCCACCCAGGTGCCCCAATTCTCTCTATATTTTTAAGTTACCTTGAGAGTTTCTCTTTAGCCCATGGATTTTTTTGATGTATTTGTTTTAATTTTCAAGGATTTAGATATTTTTCTGTTTTCTCTAATTCCTATTTTGATTTTTTTTATGGTCAGAGAATATATAGTGTTTTTATTTATTTATACTTTTTGTTGCTTATTATTTTTATTTGTTGATGATTTGTTTTATAGTCCAGAATATATCTTTGTGATTATTCCATAGTGCCTGAAAGAAAATGTGTATTCTAATGTTGTTGGTTAGAGTGTTCTATAAATATCAATTAGAATGTCTTAGTTGATTTTGTTGTTCAAACCTTTGAATCTTTGCTAACTTTTGTCATAGCTCTGTAGAGGGGAGTGTTGAGGTCACAAACTTTTATTGTGGATTTGTCTATTCTTCATTTTAGCTCTATCAGTTTTTGCTTTATGTATTTTGAGGCTCTGTTGTTTTGGACACACATACTTAGGATCTTTATATCTTCCGAGTGGATGAAACTTTTTTGTTTTGTAATATATCTCTTTATCCCCAATAATTTTCTTTGTTAAGAAGTATATTTCATCTGGTATTAAAATAGTCACTATTGCTTTTTCTTTTAAATTAATGTTTTCTTGGTATATCTTTTTCTAATCTTTTACTTTCAAATTACCTATGTTGTTAAATTTCAAGTGGGCTTCTTGTAAACAACCTAGAATTGGGTTGTAATCATTTTTTTTTTCCCAACTCCTAATAATGTTTGGCTTTAATTGCTATTTTTTAGACCTTTTACATTTAAGGTCATAATTGATATAGCTTCAGACTACCATTTCATTACTTGTTTTCTATTCATTTCTTTCATGTCTTATTCCTCTGTATCTCTTTTCATGACTTTAGAAGAAAGTGCTAACTCTTTTATATTGTTTTGGTTATTAGTCATTTGCGTACTATCTTGCCGACTTTCTCAATTTTCTCATACACATTCTATCAAGAACATGAAATTACCTTCAACTCCTTGTCTGTCCTATGCCTTTATCTGATTTAGCAGATTTTGTTCTCATTGCCTAGAATATCTTCCTCAAATTTTCCTCTTGGTGACATTCTATCTGTTCTTCAAGATTTAGCTCTACGTCTTATTTTATGGGAAACCTGCTCTGCCCCATTCTTTCCAACCTCATGACCTCATGCTCAACCTTATACTGTGTAGGCTAAGAATCATTCATCTAAATTTCTATTGCATTCCATCTTTTCTTCAATTTGGCACATGTTGTGTTTTATAGTTATTGTTTGCTTATTCCTCTCCCCCCCCAGACCCTGGGCCATTTGAAGTCCTTGCCTACATCATACTTTTGTCTGTTTCTCTGTCACTTAGCACTGTGCCTCACATGTAGAATTCACTTGATAAGTGCTCATTATATGAACACATTAAAATAACTCACATATATTCAACCTGATGAAAATATGCAAAGATTATTTTTATTGTTAATTTTTATCTGCCCTATTTAGACAATAAAGTGGTAAATCAACAAGTAGTAAAGGATTTGCAACTGTGTACCCAATACTGAATTGGGAAGAGCTGGAAATAAATAAACCAGCTTCCTATCCTCAGGTTGATAGTAATTTGTTTGATAAGGCATGCTTATACTACAAAGTAGTGTAGACTATCCAAAAACTAATTGGGGTCCAATGCATACCTGAGTTAAGGAGCTTGTGCACTAATCAAGAAACAAAGGATAGGAAACGTGAGTCTGGAAGCAGTGCTTTTCAAAATATAATTTGCAATCTATTACTAGATTTACAAGTTTATTTTTTCAAACCAATTTATTTATAGTTAGGACAACAATAAAATAGAAGTTTTTTATGCAAACTTGGGAAATGTAGTTAAACTTCTGTGCTATTTTTTTCTCCTTTACAAAAAGAGGGTACTGGATAAAATTTCATCCCTGAATGTTAATGAAATAGGAAACAGAAGTCTATGTGTTATAAAAATTGGGGACCTTTGAAATATAAGCAGAAATGTTACCAATTTGCTTATAACAATGAAACAATATTTTTGTTGATGGAAAATACTGTAACATTTTCAATGCAAAATATTTTTCATGAACATATATGTCTGAACAGTGTCCTCCCCAAAACCCATAAACACCTCTGAAATATTCTCATATTAATGAGTTTTAATGATGCACTTGAATAATAGCTAGATGACTATAGTACTACTTAGAAAAGAAACACACCTCTCAAACTAATTAGAGTTCTTGAATGACATTGAAAGAGGGAGCTGGTTAAATCATTTTCTCCAGCACTAGGTTTAATTGACATAGATATAATGCCAGTGATAATTTTATGCAATTGCAAGATCAGGAGTTTAATATATCTGGCAGTAAGGCAGGGATTTGCTTTCTCTGACAGTGTTGAATAAACCTCTCTAATCCTTTTCCATTAGCTTTCCTTTATTTCTCAGCTTAAATTTAACAACAGGCTAAAAAAACCCAAGATTCCACTAGGCTTCTCAAAGCTCAACCATAGAGAGAGAGAGAGGGAAAAAAAGATGTTATCTCAGAGAGATTGTGGCTCAGAATCATTAAAAAGACTAATGGCAGGATCATAGGGCTAAGTTTATAATTCCCCTTGCACATCACAGAGGCACCATCTCTTGTAGTAAACACTTCATCTACTTTCATCTTGCTTCCAAATCACCAAAATGAAGGCAGCAATCCAAGAGGGATTGGATGATTATAGTTTTACAAGATGCTTCAAAATGTTTTGTTGGATGTTCAATTTGTCTTACATATGAACCTTATTTATTCATTTACAGGTCATTCTAAAGCCTTGCTATATAGAACTAAGATATTTTGATACAGTGAATTTCTACAGGATGTTTCCTGTAACATTTAATGCTTTGCAGTTTAATATTGTGATGGTCTATCTGGGCCATTTGGCAGAGGTTATAAAAAGCATAATTTTTATTAAAGCCTCTGAAATAGACCAAATGATTTCCAATGAAACAAACTTTTTTACTTTGTTTCAATTATAAATTACAAACTACAGAGCTCAGACAAGTCTGAAGTCTGGATCTTTATACCCTTGGAAATTCCTACTTTCTCTAAGTTTGTTTTATGTTTTTCTTTCTGACTCATTGAAAAAAATGCCTAGTTCATAATTTTCTTTCTTTCTTGACTGTTGGTCAATATTATATAGGTGTTCATATACAACATTCTTATTTTTATTGTTTTATGAGGCTTCTATAATTATGGTTTTTATTAATACTTAGACCCAAGAGTTATTTAATTGAATATATTTTTTATTTTGATGTTGCTCTTTTTCTCCTTTATAGTCTATTTTTAACCAAACTTTAGGTTGAATGTGACTATGGAGTGTAGCCTCTGAATTGTTTCCTTTTAAATTCATTGAGGTTTTCTCTGTGGTCTAAAGTATAATTTTTTTTAAAGTACAATCTTTTAAAAATAAATATGCCATGGGAATGACAAAGGCAAATTGTAGAGTACAATTCAATACTTACTTTTCAAGTCTTCTGAAATCAAAGAATATAATCTGCAATATGCTTATTGTTAAAAAAGTTTAATAGCATTATTTTAATAACAAAAATGGAACAAAACACATAACAGGAAATAGATAAATTTAATTGCATACAATAGAATAATATGCAACTGTTAAAATTCATGGTGTAGAAAACATTACCATGATATATTATTGAGAAAAGCACGTTATGAGTATACAAATTATATTTAAAAATACATCTTATTTTTCTCCATAATTCAAGTGTGAACTTGACAACAGTACATAATAGCAATAATGAAGAATATATAGTGCAGTACAATCTTATGAAATGAGAAGTGATTCTATTTACTTCCTACTGCTGCGTTGATGTCTTCTCCCTCTCCTCTTCCTCCTTCTTCACTCCCTTCTCCCATTCTTTCTCACCCTCCTCCTCCTCCTCCTTCTTCTATTTCTTCTTCTGATAAAAGAAGGGAGAATGGTTTGAATTTGGCAATGACAAGCAAGGACAGAGGCACAAGGATCTTATTCCAGGTCTAGTGAGTAAGATCTATGGTAACTAGAGTTAACCAAGATCCTAAGGGGAGGCGGGGGGATTCAGATTTCCATTAGAATAAAACTTGAAGGAAATATTTAGAGCACATGCTGAAAGTATAAGTATATAGCTGATAATAGACCATGAATTTCAGAGGACATATAGGAATGGTTTTATGATTTGAGGAAGGATGGAAAAGAAGACAGGATGATAGATATACAAAAATATGTGAGGATTATTGTGAAAGCTGTAAGATATTACCTGGGTGTGGGAGAGTTTTCTTGAGACATAACAGAATAAAATATATTTTAAAAATTAATTCTGTTATGTTCAAGGCAGATTATGGTGTTTGGGTCAAGATGTGGGGTGGGTGGGTGTCTAGTACCCTCTCTTCATCACAGTGATTGGGTAGATAGATAGCAAGAACTGATCTTAGACCCCATTGGCAGTTCCTTCTCATTTCCTATTAAAGTAGCAGAGATCTTATTCCTGGTGTATATGCACTATCTTGATACCTTGCAGAATTCTGGAGAACCTGGGTATGATACCAATCACACAAAACACTCTTCATCTTAATTAAGTTATGCCTGTATTTGTGCATATATGAAAATCCTTACAAACTTGCACTCTTTGTTTTGTTAAATTCTGAAAGTGATGCATTGAAATCCTGTTATTTTTATTCTAGAAATGTCTCAATTTATTTTTTGCCTTACAGATGCTGTTTTTTTCTTTTACCTCAGAATATGGTATTAACACCTCAGAGAAATCATTAATTTTTTGTACTTCTTTAAAATCCTATCTTCCTAAGATTTTAACTTTTGAAATACTTCTGTGTAGTCAGTCCTTAAAAGGAATAGGAATAGGTTGCCATCCCTTTTTTCTTGCCCTTTATTGAAGTGACAGCTTTTATTTTTTACATGACTTAGTGAAATTTCTGTGGGTATGGAAGTTAATTTTTGGCTGGGAATCATTGGCATATTTTCTTGCACGGTTTTATGGAGTGTTTGGATACACTCACAAATCCTTCACAGGTAAAACTTTTGAATTTGCTTTGTTTTTTAAATTTTAGGGAATTTTTCTCCTTTATAGAGGTAAAGTTTTTCCATACTTCATTCTTGCTTAAGGATATCAAATTGGGAAACGTTAGATTGACAACCACACTATACTTTTTTTTTAAAAGATTTATTTATTTGAGAGAGAGAAAGAGAGTGTGGCAGAGGGGTGGAACAGAGAGGTAAAGGAACAGGGAGAGAAGCAGACTCCCTTCTGAGTGGGAAGTCCAATGTGGGGCTGGATTCCATGACCCCGAGATCAGGGCCTGAGACGAGATCAAGAGTCAGATGCTCAATGCATGAGCCACCCAGTTGCCCCAGCCACACTATACTTTTAAAAAATAAATGTTTATACTTTTGAAAAATAAATACATATAGTTTTAAAAAATAAATGTTTATACTTTTAAAAAAATAAATGTATATACTTTAAAAAAAATTAGCTATACTTACACCAAACATTGCATTTTTTTGTTAAATAGTGTAATTTATTTATCAATTCATCAATTATATCTTGTGTTTATACAATGTATGGGACAGAATTTTCAATGTCTAGAATGTAATAGTAAATACAACAAATTATAATTCTTGCTAAATATTTACATTGAAATCAGTGAGATAGGTGGAATAGGGAAGGATAGAAAATAAATAAAATAATATAAAATAAACATGAAACAACCAAATTTAATGGTGTGTTAGAATGTAATAAATGTTATGAAAGAAATAGAATAGGTTGAAAGGAATCAGGAGTGTAAAAGAAAAATTTTACAGAAGGCTGATGGCAGGTCTCACTAATCAGGTGATATACATGTGAATATTGGGGAAAGAGTAAAACAGACAAAGGAAACAGGCACAACAAAATGCCTAAAGGCAGGATATGACTAGCGTGTTTGAGAAACAACAGGGAGGTCACTGTGGCAGAAGCTTTATCAGTAAGTTGGAAGGAAATGAGATCAGAGAGGTAATAGGGTCACATAACTTAGGGCTTTATAGACTGCTGTATTGATTTTATGCTGAATAAAAAATGAGAGTAAATAATGAATGATTTGAATAAAAAAGAGAATAATGAATAAAAATAAGAATAAAATAAGAATAAAAAGAATAAAAAGTGAATGATTTGAATAGGAGAGTAACATGATCTGACCTATATGTTAAAATGGATCACTCTGACTTCTGTTCTGCTAATAGAATGTTTGGGGCAAGGGCGGAGGCAAAGAGATGAATTTGGTGGCTGTTGTATAAATTATTACCAGAGACAAGGATAGCTTTGATCATGTTGTAGATAATGGTTATATCATAATGTATTTTAAGGTAAATCCAATAGGAATTCTTGACAGATTAGACATGATACAAGAGAAACGAAGACTGAAAGATGACACACACATATCATCTTGAGCTGCTAAAAGGAAGGAGTTGCCATCAGTTAAAGTGGAGAAGATAGTAGAGTATGTGTGTTTGTGTGTGTATATGTGTGTTTGGGGGTGTCTGTCTTAATGGAGATGTAGGTAAACAGTTGGACCTGGAGTTAAGGAGATAGAACTAGTCTAAATGCATTCTACTTTTAGAGTTGAAACAAGGAGAAAATTTTAAGTAAGCAATGCCTGAGCAGAGAGCTGATGGCCCAGCAGGAGTGAAATAAGATAGAGGACAATAATATAAAGCTAAACATATGCTCTAAGTGTCACGATATGTCAGAGGTCTATAAGTTGTTTACCTCCAATGCTAGTTTCTATCTCCTACAACTCAATTATTTAATTTATTTTTAAATAAATTATTTATTTTAGAACAGTTTTAGATTAACAGAATTATTGCAAACATAGTACAGAAATTCTTCCAATTTCCTCGGTTATTAAAATTGTATCAGTTTCCTACTGCTATGCTAACAGCAAACTTAATGGCTTAAAACAACACAAATTTATTGTCTTATAGTTGTGTAGGTCACAAGTCCTATAATCAAGGTGTTGCCAAAGCTGTGTTTCTTCTGGAGACCCTAGAGGATAATCTACTTCAAATCTCCCCCTGCCCTGTGTCTCTCTCCCTCCCTCACCTCTATTTCCATCACCACATCTCTAACTCTGAGCCTCCAGCTTCACTACTACCCCATTTCGCAGTACCACCTGACATCCTATAGAATACATTTTACCCACTAACTTGTTCATGTTATTTACTAATAGAGACACCTCTGACATGTGTGGGAACCAGGAGTAAGTCACCATTTACAAAGACTTTCTTTTTTCTCCCATCGCTGTAACTAACATGATTTCTACTGGTTCAAAATGACAATGTCAGATTATCCCATAAAAGTGGTTTATAACAAACATTTAAAAATCATTGCAATGACATGGATGGAGCTAGAGAGTATTATGCTAAGCAAAATAAGTCAGTCAGAGAAAGACAAATACCATATGATTTCACTTATGTGTGGAATTTAAGAACAAAACAAATGATTATAGCAGGGAAAAAAGAGAGAGAGAAAGAGAAAAAAAATGAAGAAACAGACTCTTAACCATAGAGAACAAACTGATGGTTACCAGAGGGGAGGTGGGTGAGTAAATGGGTTAAATAAGTGATGGAGGTCAACAATGCACTTGTTGTGATGAGCACCCGGTATTGTATGGAAGTGTTGAATCACTAAATTCTGTACCTGAAACTAATATTACACTGTATGTTAACTGGAATTTAAATAAAAACCTGAAAAAATGAAATTGAAGAAGTAGAAAAAATCATTGATGGATTTTTTTAAACAAGTAAATTATAATATTAAAGCACATTCTGTAAAACATACAAGGTTAGAGATGCCTTAGTACAAAGCTAGAGGTGAAGAGAACCTGAAGATCCTTTTCTCTTCTCTTGGTGACTCCTATCAAAGAATTATCTAATATCCCAAGATTACCTGTAAACAGAATACAAAATCCCTAGACTAGAGCACAAGAATCATGAAAACTAATCCACTGTGTTAATGGACCTCAATTACTTGATTGTGTATCCTATCAGTTAAAAACAAAAAACAAAAAAACAACAAGTCCTGAGAGGAGAGTTAAGGTGGCGGAGGAGTAGGGGGACCCTAAGTTTGTCTGGTCCCTGGAATACAACTAGATAGTTTTCAAATCATTGTGAATACCTGAGAAATCAGTTGGAAATCTGAGAAAAGAAATGCTGAAAGTCTACAAGTAGAAAAGCGACCACCGTTTGGAAGGTAGGAGGTGTGGAGATTTGAATCCGATGTGATATAACTGAGAATACAGTCTCCTTAAGGAGGCTTAGTATTATAAGCAGCAGAGTGCAAAGTCAGAACTTTTAGAAGTCTGCTACAGTGAGGGACGTCCCTGGAGAAAAGTGCTCAGGTGGTGAAACAGGGTGGAATCCCATGTGTGACATCATGGTCTTAGAATCCCCAGGGTCACAGGAAAAATGGGTGTGCCTGAGTGCAGCAGAGTTCTCAGGCATAGAAGTGGGGAAGCTGGCTGAAAACAGTGAGTCTAGGTGCTGGCTTTCTGTTTGGTGTGGCCATAAACTGTGAAGCACTGTATGGTCATATGACACCTTTCCTGGGAGGGGTCCAGCAAAAGGCAGCCACAGGAGTCTGTAAAATTTAGAGTTTTGGAATTCAGTAGCATGACTGAGATAAAAACACCTAGTCATGGGCCAGGTGAACAGAGAGTTCTGACAGAAACCAAGGAGACAAGAGTGAGCTTTTCTGTGAGGGCTCACTGAAGAGCGGAGGGGGGTGCGAATTTTCAGCTCTGGGACTAGAGGGCAGTGTACCGCCATATTCAACCCACCCATCCGTGCTAAAAGCCTTCAGGGAGCAAAATAACACCACCTACTGAAGTCCAGACCTGCTTACACTGTGTCTTGTCTCCCTTCGCACTGGAGGTGCATTTCCACTAGGGCAAGTCCACCTGAGAATCAATGCAACGGGCCCCTCCTCCCAGAAGACTAGCACAAACAACTTGCTCACACCAAGTTTATTGATCACAGAGGGCTGCAAAGCTTAAGCTCTAGGGAAAAACAGTATATAGCATTCTTTGTATTTTTATTCTTTAGTCTTTTAGTATTATTTTTTCAGTTATTTTCTTATTTTTTAATCATTTTTTATTTTTCAATTTGTATTTTTATATATATGTTATATATATATTATTATTTTTGTTTCCTTTCATTGTATCATATATATATATATTTTTTTCTTTCTTTCTTTCTTATTTTGGGATTTAGTTTCTTTTATAAGCACACCCAGAATCTAGTTGTTGTTGTTGTAGTTGTTTTCCTTTTTCTGTTGTGTTATTGTTGTTTTTTCTCTTTCTTTTTCTTTTCTTTTCTTGGCAAAATGACAAGACAGAGAAATCCATCCCAAAAGAAAGAACAGGAGTAGTACTCACTGTCAGGTATTTAATCAATAAGGATGTAAGTAAGATGTCTGAACTAGAATTTAAAATGATTATAAAGATACTACATGGGCTTGAAAAAAGCATAGACAACACTAGAGAATCCCTTACTATAGAGATAAAAGAACTAAAATCTAGTCAGGCCAAAATTAAAAATGCTATTACCGAGGGGCAGTCCCAAGTGGAGGCCATAAAAATGAGGATGAATGAATAGGAAGAATGAATCAGTTATATAGAATAGAAAATGATGGAAAATAAGGAAGCTGAAAAGAAGAAAGAAAACTATTAGATTAAGAAGGGAGCTTAGAGAACTCGGCGATTCCACAAAGTGAAATAATATCCATATTATAGGGGTCCCAGAAGACGAAGAGTAGGAGAAAGGGCAGAAGGTTTATTTGAACAAATTATAGCTGAGAACTTCCCTAATCTGGGGAAAGAAACAGGCATTCATGTCCAGGAACTTTGAAGAGAGAACTCCCTTCAAAATCAGCAAAAGTAGGTCAATACCTCAACATATATAGTGAAACTTTCAAATTTCAAAGATAAAGAGAAAATCCTGAAAGCAGGTTAGGACAAGAGGTCCTTAACCTATAGAGGTAGACACATAAGTCTGGCAGCAGACCTGTCCACAGAGACCTGGCAAGCCAGAAAGGACTAGCATGATATATTCAACATGCTAAATGGAAAAATATGCAGCCAAGAATACTTTATCCAGCAAGCCTGTCATTCAGAATAGAAGGAGAGGTAAAGAGTTTCCAGAACAAATAAAACTAAAGGAATTTGTGAACACTAAACCAACCCTGCAAGAAAAATCTAAGGAGATCCTCTAAGCAGAAAGAGAGCCCTAAAGTAAAACAAAAAAACAAAAAAACAGGAACAGACGATCTACAGGAACAGTGACTTTACAAGTGACTAAATTCATATCTTTCAAATTACTCTGAATGTAAATGGAATAAATCCTCAAATCAAAAGACATAGGGTATCAGAATGGATAAAAACAAAAACAAAAACAAGACCCATCAATGTGCCACTTACAAGAGACTCATTTGAGAACCAAAGACCCCTCCAAATTGAAAGTGAGGTGGTGGAGAACCATTTATCATGCTAATGGACATCCAAAGAAAGCTGGAGTAGCCTTCTTTGTATCAGACAAACTAGATTTTAAACCAAAGACTGTAATAAGAAATGAAGGACACTGTATCATAATAAGTGTATATCCAACAAGAAGATATAACAGTTGTAAATATTTATGTTCCTAACAGGAGCAGCCAAATATATAAATCAATTAATAACAAAATTTAAAAAATTCATTGATAATAATACAATAATAGTAGGAGACTTTAACAACTCACAGCAATGGACAGATCATCTAAACAGAAGACAAACTAAGAAACTAGGGCTTTTAAAGACACACTGGACTAGATGGACTTAACAGATACATTCAGAGTATTTCATCCTAAAGCAGTAGAATCACATTCTTTTTGAGTGCACATGGAACATTCTTCAAAAGAGATCACAAAGTGGGTCAGAAATCAGGTCTCAACAAGTACAAAAAGACTGAGATCATATCATGCATATTTTCAGACCACAATACTATGAAACTTGAAGTTAACCACAAGAAAAAATTTGGAAGGACCACATATACATGGAGGTTTAAGAACATCCTACTAAGGAATGAATGGGTCAACCAGGAAATTAAAGAAGAATGAAAAAATATATATATAGAAGCAAATGAAAATGAAAACATGATAGCTCAAAACCTTTGGGATACAGCCAAGGTGGTCCTAAGAGGGAAATATATAGCAATACAGGCCTTCCTCAAGAAACAAGAAAAGTCTCAAATACACAACCTAACCTTACACCTAAAGGAGCTGTTAAAAGAACAGCAAATAAAGCCTAAATCCAGCAAGGGAAGAGAAATAATAAAGATTAGAGCAGAAATCAATGATATAAAAAAAACAAACAGGGGTGCCTGGGTGGCTCAGTTGGTTAAGCAACTGCCTTTGGCTCAGGTCATGATCCTGGAGTCCCAGGATCGAGTCCCACATCGGGCTCCCTGTTCAGCAGGGAGTCTGCTTCTCCCTCTGACACTCCCCCTCTCGTGCTGTCTCTCTTATCCTCTCTCTCTCTCTCAAATAAATAAATAAAATCTTTAAATAAAAATAAAAATTAAAAAATTAAAAAAACAAACAGTAGAACAGATCAACAAAACTAGGAGCTGGTTCTCTGAAAGAATTAATAAGATTGATAAACCCCTAGCTAGACTTATCAAAAAGAAAAGAGACCCAAATAAATAAAGTCATGAATGAGAGGAGAGATCACAACCAACACCAAAGAAATGCAGTTATAAGAGAATATTATGAGCAACTCATTGCCAACAAATTAGGCAATCTGGAAGAATTGAATACATTCCTAGAAACATATAAACTACCAACACTGAAACAGGAAGAAATAGAAAACCTGAACAGACCCTTAACCAGAAAAGAAATTAAATCACTAATCAAAAATCTCCCAAAAAACAAGAGTCCAGGGCTGGATGGCTTCCCAGGGGAATTCTACCAAACATTTAAAGAAAAATTAGTACCTATTCTGAAACTGTTCCAAAAATTACAAGTGGAAGGAAAACTTCCAAACACATTCTATGAGGTCAGTTTTACCTTTTCCCAAAACCAAAGACCCCACTAAACAGGAGAATTAGAGACCAATATCCCTGATGAACATGGATGCAAAAATTCTTACCAAGATACTAGCCAGGAGGATCCAACAGTACATTAAAAGGATTATTCACCACAACTAAGTGGGATTTATTCCTGGGCTACAGGAGTGGTTCAACATCCACAAATCAATCAATGCGATGCACCACATTAATAAAAGAAAGGACAAGAACTTTATGATTCTCTCAATAGATGCAGAAATAGCATTTGACAAAATACATCATCCTTTCTTGATAAAAACCCTCCACCATGTAGGGATAGAGGGAACATACCTCAATATCATAAAAGCTATATACAAAAGATGCACAGCAGATATCATCCTCAATGGGGAAAAACTGAGAGCTTTTCCTCTAAGGTCAGGAACACAACAGGAATGTACACTCTCACCACTGTTGTTGCACATAGTACTAGAAGTCCCAGCTTTAGCAATCAAACAACAAAAAGAAATAAAAGGCATCCAAATCAGCAAAGAAGAAATCAAACTTTCACTTTTCGCAGATGACACAATACTCTATATAGAAAACCCAAAAGACTACACCCAAAAATTGCTAGAACTGATACAAGTATTCAGCAGTCACAGGATTTAAAATCAATACACAGAAATCAGTTGCATTTCTATACATTAACAATGAAGCAGAAGAAAGATAAATCAAGGAATTGATCCCATTTACGATTGCACCCAAAACCATAAGATACCTAGGAATAAACCTAACCAAAGAGGTAAAGAATCTGTACTCTGAAAATTATAGAACACTTATGAAAGAAATTGAGGAAGACACAAAGAAATGGAAAAAACATTCCATGCTCATGGATTGGAAGAATAAATATTGTTGATATGTCTATGCTACCCAAAGCAATCTACATATTCAATGCAATCCCTATCAAAATACCATCAGCATTTTTCACAGAACAAACAATTCTAAAATTTGTATGGATCCAGAAAAGACCCCAAATAGCCAAGGAAATGTTGAAACAGAAAACCAAACCTGGAGGAGTCACATTTCCTTGCACACCATTTGGTTGGCTTACATGAAATTTCAGAGACCCATTACTCTAGATCAGTGATCCTTAACATCCTGTTCTGGGGATAGATGCTGTCTGTGTTAAAAATTCACAATAGTGAGTAGTGAAATAAGATAAATAAGATGAATTTAATGTTTATGAAGTTATACTATTTACATTTAGAGGACAGTCCTTTATCTGAAGTTAATTCCTTTTGTTTAACATACTAGATATCAGCCTTTTATTTTCTGCAGGCTACTGGCCATATAATGTGTATATATTCCAATTTTTAACTAATACACTCTGTGAACTCCCAAAGTCTGGAAACTACAGTTTTGCATAAAGTTACTATATATGTGCAAAATAAATAGAATGAAGAAGTCACACAGGTGAAGCTGATGAAGTTTGCATTCAGGTAATAATTGTATTTACATTCTGAATAGATCTTTACCAAGTAATAGGATAATGTGACTGCTGTTCTACATGATAGCCAATGAGAAAAACTGAAAATTAGGCCCAATTATGAAAGTTTCCACAGGGGTCTACTTAATAGTGACTTTTGATGGGTCCTATTCCACCTGAAGTGGAAAATGAGACTCCAAAGAAAAATACCTTTCACTAGCAAAGATACATATCTTTTGAGTACTTTTGTAAAGAGAAAATACAACTACAGCATATACCACTGAAGATAAGAATAATTAATTGACTGTCATCTTAAGTCAGATGTAATTTAGTAAAGCTTGAAATTCTAAACCCAGAAAATACATGCTAAATTGATGTTAACTAGGAATTAGAGATTAAAGATCTACTTTGGAAGAGTCATAGAATAAAAGAAAGGGAGATCTAAACATTATGGAAAACTCAACAAGAGCAAAAAGAAAATGTAACATGTTTTAATAGTCTGAAATTAAACACACACACATACACACACACATACACACACACACTTGTCAAATATGTTTTAAACCTGGCCTAGAATTTATTTTTATTTATTTCATTATTCAATTTATCTTACAAAAGAATGTGAGTAATTAGTGGTATCTAAATTTGATTGGTGAACATGGTATTTTAAAGGATTATTTCATTAAAGACTATTATTTTTAGTATATATAATAAAGATTTTTTTGAGAATAAAGTAGATACACATTTTTCCATTAGCTGAAAATCTGATTTTTTCAGTACCCAAAAACACACAAGCAAAAATGTTTTATGAATATCTAATTGATAGGGACCCAGTGGTTTAGCCCACCCACTGCACAAAACTCCAGTGTGAATAATAAAGGCAGTGCTGCTCATTAGAAATGGGTATATTGTCCATAATCCTGCTCACAGGTAATATTTTGAAAACTTGAAGGCATTTTCACTGAACCTTAACTGATTCACTGGGAATCAATCATCTAAGTGGTGCAAATAGAAATATGCATTCTCTTGAAATATCAAGGTGTTAAAAAGTAATTTCAAAGGGCGTCTGGGTGGCTCAGTTGGTTAAGCGACTGCCTTCGGCTCAGGTCATGATCCTGGGGTCCTGGGATCGAGCCCCGCATCGGGCTCCCTGCTCAGCCGGAAGCCTGCTTCTCCCTCTCCCACTCCCCTTACTTGTGTTCCCCCTCACGCTGTCTCTCTCTCTGTCAATTAAATAAATAAATAAAATCTTAAAAAAAAGTAATTTCAATATAAAACAGTTGTTTGCTCACACAAACATTTTAAATCTGTATTTGACATATTTAATTTTGAGTAAATGCTTAAATACATAACCAATAGCAAAAAAAGGAAAAGTATTTAAGATTTGGATTCTACTTGTTCTCACACAGGAGGAGCCAGGAGAGAAGCAAAATGAATAACTGGGTTGATACCTGCTAAATATATGAATAGGGCCAACCCAAAGAATATACTGGGAGATGTTTCTCACAGCCAGAAGAGACATCTTTAGCTTCTTTGTTTAATGAAACGTCCTCAGGTAGACAGAGCTATGAGACTTTTTGAGATTCTTATAAATACTAATGTTAAATACAATATAGGCATTTTAATGTTCTGCATACTTTCATGGCAAAACTAGAAGTTGATAGAGTATTTAAAAATTATCAATATAGTATTTCAGATGTTCTCAGCCAGTAGATAAATGTGGTGAGATATGCAGAAGAATTGGAAGTTAGCTCTTTAAGTATTTAAGGTATTATCTTGAGAGGCCCGATCAGCCTCTCAACCGTATACACATAATCTATGAAGAATGGCGTGGTGGGGAGTGGCCACGTAATACACATTATATTATGTAGTTCAGAAAAGAGGTAAATGGGAGGGCAGTAGGGAAGTCTTCCTAGAGGAAGTACAACTTAAAAGCAACATATAGAAAGAGGGTAGGTTTTCAGTGTGTGCCCCATCTTGATCCCTGGTCTAACAAGACTTGGAGGTAACTTTAGCTACACAGTGTTGGAAGACATGGATGCAGCCTAATTGTGATGTGAATAGAGTTTCTTTCAGGCATTATACCATCTATCCTTTCTTCATTTTCAACACATCACAAAAGATTGGCCCTTCTTTTGTAAAAGAACAGTAATACTGTCAAGAACTTGAAAAGGAAGGTGTCAAACTCATATGAGTCTATATTTAGAGACCACTTCTCTCCTGAATAGCTGCCCAGCATCAGTAATGTTCATTGAAGAGAAGTGACGTTGTCTCTGCCTTCCCATCCTGAACAATCTATGGAGGTTTCCTCTGTGATCTTTTGCAAGAATGGTGTGTGTGTGTGTTTGAGACTGATTTCCGGGTTGAAGAGTGTTACTAAAATACACAAACCAACATCTATTGAGTGTGATTTCACAGCGTCATGATTAACTTTTAATTAAGATATTAAAATTAGATTGGCAGGATTTTATTTAAAAACAATATAAAGAGCATCTAATACATCCATCGTGCAAGATAAAATTACATAATACTGAGTATAGATCATTTTGAAATAGTTGCTTAGAAATTCATGACCAAAATCAGAGGAAAAAGGAGAGATTGTATTCTTATCTACATGCAATAAAAACTGAGAGATGCCCCTCATATGAAGATTGGATCAGAGTTCTTGAATGAAAATAAAATTTTCTCTTTTATAATCCTATGCAGAAATAACACACGGAAGACATTTTCAGAGATTAGGAAATAGAATACTGATTTTATAAAATATAAATCAAAATGAAGCCTAGAGAGGTATAAAGAAAATAAAAACAAACATTTTCACAAGGCCATGTAGTTCTGTATCTTTAGAGGCAAGGCTGGTATTAAGTTCAGAAATAGAAACTTAGGCTATTTTTGAACATAGTATACACTTCACAATGTTAGCCATTCAATGAAAAATTGTTGTTTTTCACAGTTGAGAATATTCTTCGTCCTTTGAATGTCTGTATGAATTTTAGGAAAATATCCATTTTTATTAATAAGCTATTGGGATTTTCACTGGAATTTCATTGACTCTATAGATCAATTTGGAAAGAATTGTTAACAAGATTGAGTCTTCTGAGACATGAGAAGTGTACATTTCTACACTTATTTAGGTCTTCTTCAATTTCTGTTAGCAATGTTTACAGTTTTCAATTTTCAGATCTTTCCCATTAGTTCTCATATTTACCCTTATATTTTCTATTTTTGCTGCACCAACAACTTAATAACTTCAGAGAACTAAACAGGACAGACTGATTTATAGGAATTTATGCCCTTTGGGGAATATAAATAATAAACAAGAGAAGATAATTTGAAATTGTGAAAAGGCAATAAGGAAACAGGTAGAAAAGAAGGCATTTGCGGATAGTATATGTACTTAGAAATAACAGTCCCATCGATAAGATTGAAAAGTAAACATCTCCCTAGCTCCCCGATTCTGTGGAAGGTAGAAGCATAACTTTAGTGAGTGCTTTGCTCCAAGTTGTAAAACTACCTCCAGTCATAAAGAAATTAGGTTTTCTTTTTTGTTTTGTTTTGTTTTCCGTTTGTGTAAAGTCAATTAACTAACATAGATGGTCATCCCAATTACCAGATAATGTTAGGATGAACTGTGCGTGATCAAGGGTGCTGTCAATTCCTCTTACTTGAGGACTAGTTATTCTTTATTTTGAAAAAGATGTATGTAACAGGTTGTATCTTCTTGCCTACACAAAAGGGCAAGATCACTTTCTGTTTTTACAATCTCTTAGGGATTGCCAATGATGTACATCACATTCTGGTTCAATGCTTATTCTATGATAAAAGTGTTCTCTTTCTCTGCTTTCTGGTTTGAGAGAAGATTTTTTTTTAAATTATATTTCTCCTTCATATCCAAAAGATAAGAAAATGCTGGAGAATAGTATTCCAATGAAATGGCACATATTAAGCCCAAAAGTGGAGAAAGGATTTGACTTAGTTGAAAGACAGTACAAGAAACCAGTGAAGTTGATTGGTGTGAGTGAGAGAATGAGATGAAGTTGGAAAGAATTATATCAACCTATACTGTATAAGAATATTATGCTATGATCAGGGGTTTAGATTTTATTCTAGTTTCAGTGAATGGATGTTGAAGTGTTTTTTTTTTTCCTGGTAGTCTTTGGGAGGACAAAAGTCAACAATATCAAAGCATTTGAACTATTACATAGAACTAAAGATTCTATTTCCACGAATTTATCCTTAGGAAGGAATCCAAGCTTAGTCTATGCATATTTAATTATAAGAATATTAAT
>NC_138378.1:81567135-81597637 GCF_054177405.1 Leptonychotes weddellii | reverse complement strand
CCTGGTTCAGTTTTGGTAGTTGATACATCCCTAAGAATGCATTCATTTCTTCCAGATTATCTAATTTGCTGGCATATAGTTGCACATAATATGTTCTTATAATTGTTTGTATTTCTTTGGTGTTGGTTGTGATCTCTCTTCTTTCATTCATGATTTTGTTGATTTGGGTCATTTTTCTTTTTGATAAGTCTGGCCAGGGGTTTATCAATCTTATTAATTCTTTCAAAGAACCAGCTCTTAGTTTCATTGATCTGTTCTACTGATACAGAAGAAACTGTATCCCAAAATTTTAAAGAGAGAACAACTTATATCTATATACCAAAGATAAGGTTAACTAATATGAAGGGATAGAATATGACTCTAAAAATGAAAAATAAAAAAGATTTTTTAAAAAAGGGATTGATAAGATGGTGGTTGAAAAAGAGAAAAAGAAAAATTCAAAAAAAAAAAAAGAAAGAAAATTAAAAAGTTAACTTTGAAAGACTAAAGAATAATGGGAAAAAAGCCATGAATTCTATGTTCAGTATTCCCCTAGTTCTGGTATTCTGCAGTTATCATTGATCGGTAAACTTGGTGTTGGCTGGCTGTTCTTGCCGCTCTTCTGGGGGAGGGGCCTGTCGCAGTGATTCTCAAGTGTATTTGCCGGAGGCGGAATTGCCCCGCCCTTGCCGGTCTGGGCTAAGTAATCTGCTCGGATTTGCTCTCAGGAGCTTTTGTTCCCTGAAAGCTTTCGGTACAGCTTTGGAGGACGAGAGTGAAAATGGTGGCCTCTTGATCTCCGCCCCAGAGGAGCCGAGAACTCAGGGCTCCACTCCTCAGTGAGCCCCCAGAGAAAAGCTGTCAATCACTCCCATCTCCCCGGTGTCTGTCCGCACTCCGTGCTCACCCAGCCTGTGACTGAGCATTTCTATCTCTGACACCCGACCCCATGTGGATTCTCCAAACCCAGCAGATCCCTTCGGTGCACTGCCATGCCACTCCTCCTGGGGGAGGAAGGGGAGTCTCCCCGGATCTGTGGCTTGTTGGGTCCCTGCTGGAGGAGCACTGGCCCGACTATGTCGGGGATCATGGTTTATGGCAACCCCGAGCTGAGAGCCCACTCCTCGGCTCTGTCTCTGCAGCCGGCTTTCCTGCTCTGATACCTGGGAGCTCTGCCACACTCAGGCACCCCCGGTCTTTCTGTGACCCCGAGGGTCCAGAGACCACACTGTCCCAGCAAGAGTTCCACCCACCGCCTAGCCATTGGAGCGACGTCCCTCAGCAGAGCCGACTTCTAAAAGTTCTGATTTTGTGCTCTGCTACTCTATCACTTGCCAGAAGTGGCTAATGGAGGCCCCCTCCCCTGCCCTCTATCCTCCTGAATATCACCTCAGATTCACTTCTCCGCACATCCTACCTTCCAAAAAGTGGTCACTTTTCTGTTCAGAGAATTGCTGCTATTCTTTTCTTCAAGCTCCTGTTGAGTTCGTAGGTGTTCAGAATGGTTTGATCCCTATCTAGCTGAATTCCTGGGACCAGACGAAATCCAGGTCTCCTATTCCTCTGCCACCTTGCTCCTCCCACTGTGAACAATCATCTTTAATGTGGGATGCTAAATGAGATCTTGGAGAAGTAAAAATAATAGCAGTGAAAAAACTGGTGAATTTGAATAAGCTCTGTAGTTTTGTTAATAGTATTGTATAAGTGTCAATTTCTTGGTCTATCAGTTGCACAATGGTTATATAAGATATTATATGTATAAAATATTTTTAAGATATTATATATAAGATATTAACATTCAATGAAGCTGTCTGAGAGATATATGGAAACTCTACTGTTTCTGCATTTTTTATGTAAATCTCAAATTACTTTCCAGAAAGTTTTTAAAAAAACAAAAAAGAAGGTGGCTTCCTCTGATGCACTGAAAAGGGATGGCTTGCTGCTGTGCTGTATTCCTCTTGTTTAGCTGCAACCCTGAAGGGCAACCTTATGAACATAGCTCTCCTAGAAGAGGAAAATGGAAGATGGTCTCAGATGAAACACAATCCAGATTGTATCATAAATGTGTCACCAATTGTTAACTACATGTATGTGGAGAAGAAAAATGTCCAGAACAAAAGTACAAGGTTACAGTGGGACCAGATACAGAAAAAAAAAAAAAAAAAAGTGACAAAATATGGTTCTGATAGGTCCTTGTCTAAAATGTCCACTAGTTATGACTTTTTCTCAAGTTTTTTTAGTCCTTTTATAATACTTGTCTCAATTTAGATTAATTACATGTAGATAAATAATTTAAAGATGCTATACCAATAGTTCTCTAATTTAGATTGCTCAGTTTCTACATCTTTACACTGCAATTTTAGGTTCCCATGGGTTTAGATAAATATTCCATTTTTAATTGCTTCATTTCTCCTCTTTGAAATTTTAGGAAATGGCACAATTAGGATGAACAGGAGGAAGTTTGGATATCTTAGATAAATTACATTAAAGTCCTTCCTGCACTGCAAAAGTACAAACATACCTATTCAACCTAGGAGTTCCCAAGATGAAGTCATGTGCTTCTCCAAGTAAGTAAAAGCTATATCAAAAAGAATATTAATTTGTGGTCAAAGAAGTCATTGTTTAAATTAATTCTCCAGGAAAGAGAGCTAAAAACAAGTGAATATTCATGGAGGTAGATGAGAAGAAAAGTTGTGATATATGTATCACTTTTGCAACTGTGTGGTGATAGATGCATGACAAAGGTCTGGGCTTAATTTAGAAAATACTAAATGAATCAAGGGTACCAGAGAGCAAACTCATTTAAGAATTTGGAATATGTGAACAGTAAAATCATCAAATCTAAGACTAATTGTTATAATGAAAAGAAACATTCAAAATAAGTTAAACTTTTCTCTAGATTTCATTTGGGTTCTATTCAAACATCTATGATAACACTAATTTCATTGAACTGTTATTGTACTGATTCTCCTCTTTGTCATGAGTTCCTAACTTAGCCCAATGCCTGGCACAAAGCAAATACTCTATTTGTGTGCTTTAAAGCACTAAGTAAAAATAGTCTATTCGTCATTTCAGGAGATGTTTCATAATAGGGTTCCTATCTCTTAAATTTATTCTTTCCGAAGGTACTGCTATTTCTTATTGTAAAAGTTGTGTATATTCTTTGGAATAATTTGGAAAATTAAAACAAAAACCACTAGGGATAAACACTGTTGATGTTTTGAATATTATGCTTTCAGTATTTTTTTCTTTCTTTTTTTTTTTTTTTAAGATTTTATCTATTTATTTGACAGAGAGAGACACAGCGAGAGAGGGAATACAAACAGGAGGAGTGGAAGAGGGAGAAGCAGGCTTCCCACTGAGCAAGGAGCCCGATGCGGGGCTCGATCCCAGGACCCTGGGATCATGACCTGAGCCGAAGGCAGACGCTTAACGACTGAGCCACCCAGGCGCCCCCAGTATTTTTTTCTTATGGATAACTATGCTTACATGTATGTGTATGCTTATCTCTTCATCTCTATCCATACATTAGGTACTTCAAAGTTGCTTTTTCACTTATATGCATATTATGAATATTCTTCCCGTCACTAAATATTTTTCTATGATGTTAGTTGTAATTATTTAGCATCATTCCATTTCAAGGAGGTACCATATTCAAGCACATGTTTTTGATTATTTACATCATTATAAGTGTTTGGTTATTATTTATAATTGTGCAATAAATATTCTTGAGGCTAAATTTGAGCACAATTGTAATTATATATTTTGTATTCCTCAAGGAAGAATCACTCCATTTAAGTTTGTGTACATTTTAAGTTTTTTCTATTTATTGTCAAATTGTCCTCCAGGAATATTGTACATTCCCACCAGCATGGATGAAAATAGCTGTTTTCTAACAAAATAGGTTCCTTAATATTACTGGGAATAAATTGTTCCAATCCAAACAAATATGAATTGTTTTAAAATTATACCATAGAGTCAGACCATAGAATAATATGAGCTGCTTCAAGAATTAAGAGAAAATATGAGGAGATAACTTATCTGGTCTGTAAAGCTCACTTGCATTACACAAGCCAATATTTATAGTCACTTGCAAATTCTTAGTAAGATGAATCTATACACATCTGTCTTCTTGTGGTAAAAACTAAGAGTTCAATATCTACACAAATGCCATTTTATAAAAAAATACCCATTAAAGCTCCAAAAACAAAACAAAACAAAAAAAGAGATTGTCAACTGCAAGGAAATTTAAAAGTGTTTCCTCAAAATAATTATTACTTAATATGATCATTTTCTCAAGTGCTAAGGATAGGATACAGAAACTCAGCTGAAGAGTGGCAGCCAGGGGAAGCAAAAACAGTTTCAGTTTTCCACAGGCAGTTACAAAATTTTGTACCTGGAGCATAAATCTGTTGGTTTCTTTGTCAATGTAAGGAAGAGACTTTTTGAGACCAAAGCAATTAATAGTACACATCACATTTTGTAATATGCAATATGCATATATTATAAAAGGTATCTATATATATTATAAAACATATCTATGTGTATATTATAAAAGATATATATATATAAAGCAAAACGATTCTTTCTTTCTTTCTCCTTTCCTTTCCTTTCCTTTCCTTTCCTTTCCTTTCCTTTCCTTCCTTCCTTCCTATCTTTCTATCTATAGTAAAAATTACACACACACACACATACACTCACACTTATATTTGGAGACACTTCAGGAACTGCTTTGCCACAAAAAATGTCCCTAAGAGAAAATACACACCTTCTGAAGCATCTTAACTTTCCAACCTCAACCTCATTCAGCCTCTACCAGGCCACATTATATATTTATGGGAACATCCTTGACATTAGCCAGGGGGGATTCCTGAGCAGTTTGCTTGCCTCTAGCATTCAGGGTCAAAGAAGCTCACTTCATCACCACATTCAATCTGCTTTGAACATATCTTTCATTTAAGGACATGGATTAAGATTTTGGAAGAGAAATGAATACAGTGATATAGAAATAATGACATTTTTCCTAGATATCATCTATAAGACAAATATTTTTGAAAACTTCTAGAATTTCAAAGCATCACTTACCAATATATATTTTTTTTCTTTACAATAGTTCATTTCCTGGAACAAATATTATGTGCTTGCTGACTTACATGAAGTTTTTTAATAGTGAAAAAGTATAGGCTTTGGGGGCTCCTGAGTGGCTCAGTCGTTGGGCGTCTGCCTTCTGCTCAGGTCACGATCCCAGGGTCCTGGGATCGAGCCCCGCATCAGGCTCCCTGCTCGGCGGGAAGCCTGCTTCTCCCTCTCCCACTCCCCCTGCTTGTATTCCTGCTCTCGACACTCTCTCTCTCTAATAAATAAAATCTTTAAAAAAATAAAAATAGGGGCTCCTGAGTGGCTCAGTCGTTGTGTCTGCCTTCGGCTCAGGTCATGATCTCAGGGTCCTGGGATCGAGCCCCGCATAGGGCTCTCTGCTCAGCGGGAAGCCTGCTTCTCCCTCTCCCACTCCCCCTGCTTGTGTTCCCTCTCTTGCTGTGTCTCTCTCTGTCAAATAAATAAAATCTTAAAAAAAAAAAAAGTATAGGCTTTGTTATTAAAATATATTAAGGGAATCTAAAATGTGACCAATTAACTATAAAAAAAGCGAACACTTGGAAAGTACCATAAGACAAGTACACAAAGTGCTACCAGGTATATATATCTAACCTGGACTCCTCACAAGAGCTTTAGGAAGAAGACGGCATATTATGTGGATTTTAAACAGGTAGATTTCTTTCTTATAAGAATTTCTCATACTCTTGCCTTATGTATTGCATCTATTACCATAAATCTCACAGTAAAATATTATGGTACTCTTTTTTTCCCAAAAAGTTTTATATTTTTATGTTTAACTTCAAGTCAATGACCAAATTTGAGTTAGTTTTATATGATGCTTAGTTCAAGGTTCATTTTTTTCTACCTATAGAACCATTGTGGAAAAAGGCTATCTTTCCTACATTTAATTGCTCTTGTGACTTTGTAAAAAAATGTTTGGCATATTTGTGTCTATTCTGTTTCATTGACTTATGTGTCTGTATCTCTTCCAATATCATGCTATCTTGTTTAATACAGCTACATATATAATAAACCTTATTATAGAGTAGAGGGATTTCTCCTTCTTTAAATTTTTTTGTTAAGATTATTTTAGGTATTCGAGGATCTGGATATTTTCATATATTTTTTATAATAAACTTGTTTATGTGCACTAAAACCTGGCTGAGATTTTGATGGGAATTACATTAAACCTATTGTCAGTTTGGGGAGAAATAACATCTTTTCTATGTTGAGTCATCCAATCTATGAACATAGTATGTTTTTTCATTTATATACCAGCCTGACTTCTTCTTTGCCCCTTTCAAAGTTCTCTTTTTGTTGCCTTTTGCGCTGTTGCCAGAGTTTATGGTTGTACTTATCAGGAAGGACCTGGGAAAAACAGTTTACGCCATCATATCTGAATGGGAAGTCTGCTGTTGCCTTCTATCAGCCCCATAGTATTGCTATATAAACCGCCATATGTGTTTTAAGAAAATTAAGGGGAAAGGTTAGTCTTTTATATTAATCTATATAAGTATTATTTCTTCTTTCTTAAAAATTTGACTTTCATTTGGCATCACTTCTCTTCATTCTGAAAAACTTTAACATTAATTTAGTACAGACCGCTATTACTAAACTCTTTTTTATGTCAGAAAATTATTTAGTGTTCTTAAAAACTATTTTCATTGGATATAGAATTCTGGGTTGACTTTTTTTGAGCATTTAAAAAATTTTAGACCCCCAACCCTGGCCATCTAATAAGAAAAATATTACAGTATATAAGTATTAACATATAACAAACTTACCTGTTCATAACTATTTATATATTATATACAAACATCTAACTGCACTGCTGATAAGTAGGATCACAAATGCATTTGAATATCTTCTCACTTTGTATTTATTGCCTTATAATTAGAAAATGTTATTTTAAAATTTTGGAAAGGTAGTGTCTATAGTATACTGATTTTGAAATATTTAATACTCTTTCACTCTATCAAAATTTCACTCCTCTACATTATATTTCTCATGGCTTGCAGCCCTATTAAAAATAAACTAACATGCAAAAAAATAAACAAGAATATTTTGATTTATTCCCTGAAGTATACAAAGCTAATTATAGCTTAATGTGTCATGTTTCTGGAGAGTTCAGCTTCCTTCTGGAATCATAGTGTAGTGACATAGAATGAATGAAGTGTCTGAATGGAAAAGGAATTGGAATGCTCTCGTCTTTGGAGCACTGCCATTTGTTGCCTCTCTGATTTTGAGCATTTTGTTTAAATAATACATTATATGTTAAAAAAAAAGAAGATAGTAGGAAGGGAGAAATGGGGGGGGGATCGGAGGGGGAGACAAACCATGAGAGACTATGGACTCTGAGAAACAAACTGAGGGTTCTAGAGGGGAGGGGGTTGGGGGGATGGGTTAACCCGGTGATGGGTATTAAAGAGGGCACGTTCTGCATGGAGCACTGGGTGTTATACGCAAACAATGAATCACGGAACACTACATCAAAAACTAATGATGTAATGTATGGTGATTAACATAACACAATAAAATTTTAAAAAAAGACTAATGATGTAATGTATGGTGATTAACATAACATAATAAAATTTAAAACTAACTAAATAAATAAATAAAATAAAAAACTAATGATGTGATGTATGGTGACTAACATAATATAATAAAATAAAAATAAAAAAATACTTTGAAACTTGGTTTCCCTGCCTGTAAAATAGAAGTAATAACTATATGGTGTCTGATATGTAGTAGATTTCCCTAAAATATCACTTAAAATATTCCTTAATATCTACCTATAGATAAAATGACACTGCATATGCTAAACTCTTTTGAAAACTGTCCAAAGCTATACAATATTCAGTTATAAACTTACTATTTCAGTGTAAATATATTTTATTGGCCTAAAAATTTGGAAAATTTTGAGGGGGTCATTGTGAAGTGGCTGAATGAGGAAATTTTATTTAATTTATTCATCCATCAAATCATATCAGTACAGTTTAAAATATATATAGAATTTGTACCATTTGCCAAATAATTGGTTTTAGATTCAAAGGAAAGCTAGGCATAGTTCCTGTCTTGGAAAGGCTCACATGTGGTGTGGTAGATGAAAACAGAAATAAGAAAATGTTTTAATATGGTCAAAGAGATGTGAAAATCAGGAGGAGATTGCCAACCAAGCAGCTAGAAGAGTAGCATAATTAGCCTGAATATGGGACCTCATTGAAAACTCAGAGGGAGCTCAAATCTGCCCTCTCAGTTGAGATTATTCTCACGCTGAGCACCCTGCTCCTAAAAGGAACTTTGCGATGTGCTATACAGTTTAATCCTCACATTCCAACTTGAAAACTTGAGAGTGTTAGTTCCAGAGTGTGCCCACTCTTAGTATTCTTCTTTTTCGTAATTTGTCAGTTTGATTAAATTTGACTGAAGATTAATGTGCATTTATTGCTGAAAATGTGACAGCATTCACTTTTCACATAGTAGTTTGGTATATATTCTTTTAAAGATTTTATTTATTTATTTGAGAGAGAGAGAGAGAGCACGAGTGGGGTGGGGGGACTGAAAGGGGGAGAGGGAGAAGCAGACTCCCAACTGAGCAGGGAGCCAGACTTGGGGCTGCATCCCAGGACCCTGAGATCATGACCTGATTGGATGGAAGTCAGATGCTTAAGCGACTGGGCCACCCAGGGGCCCCTATTTTTATCTAATATATAAATAAGTCATATAAAGGAAACTTTTTTACAAAGCTTAAAATTTCATTAATAAATTTATATGATGGCACAAGTAAAGTATTTAACATTTTGCTAACTTAATCCATTTGTCCTTTTGTTTTACTTGCTGATTCACTAAACAGTAAACCAGGAGAAAGGGAACAGTAACTTAGGATCTATGGCCAACTTGTATTGTGATAATGGACAAGACAGGTCTGACATTTTTGTATCCTATCCCATTTTCCTCCTTACAAAGCATGTTCTCTTGGTGGTAGTGATAATGATTTTCAAGAAGATCCACCGAAATTACCTGCCATCTCTAAACAAATCAGTAGGTATGACAAAGTAAAAGCTACTCACTCCCCTCTCCTTACTAACTCAGTATCTCCATCCAGTGGTGTCAAACAGTAAAAAAAAAAAAAAAAAGAATGTATTATGGCAATGCTTATTATCTATCACTCATAAGCATATGCATAATCAAGTAAATCTTTAGTTTTAAAATCATAATATTCAAAAACATATTAAATAAGATGCTGATAATATTTTGGAGGGGACAGAGGAGAAAAAGAATACTTTTTAAATGAAATACTAAATTAATTGAGCTTCTTGAATGAAATTTCCCTTTAGTTAAAAACCCGGATCAGAAAACTAGACATTTGGGGCAGATTCCATAACTGAAAATGTGAAATTATCTATTCTCCATTTTGTATATGTTAAAACATATCTTGGTATAGAAAGAAATTACGACTGTGAAAAGGAAGATATTAATTATAACTTGAGATAACTAAAGAAAAATAGAGTTGAGTTTTGGCAATGACTTACACTGATAATAAGTTATCACTGTAAGTTATTAAGGGAAACATCCAATACTTTTTTTCCTCTTAATTCTTGATAATTTTCATAAAATAGCACCTTTTGTTACTTAAATGTTCCTTTGCTCCTAAAGAAATACCCAACAGAAGTCAAAATTTCTACCTCTGACAACAAGCATGGTTGCTATGGAAATAATTATGACTTTTGGTATGAAAGGATAAAAAAGCTGGAGAATTTGAAATGTTAAGAAATAAATACACTATTATCATGCAAAACTGCCTGGTAGAAAGAGACATTTAAAAAGTATATACTGAATTAAACAGAACTTTTCTAAATAGAGCATTTTCCAAAATCCTTAAAATTTTGGCAGCTTCAAAACTTCAATAAAATGCAGCAAGCGAATGGGAACTATGAATATGAACAAATCTTCATCAAATTACAATGGGGTTATAGCCTGATAAAGCCATCATAAGTTGAAAGTATTAGAAGTCGGAGATGTATTTAGTACACCTAACCTACCAAACATCATATTTAGCCTAGCCTGCCTACAATTTGGCAAAATCATCTAACACAAAGCCTCTTTTATAATAAAATGTTGCATAGCTCATGTAATTTATTGAATACTGTACTGAAAGCCAAAAAACAGAATGGTTGTATGGGTACAGAATGGTTGTACATGTTTCAGTCATTAACCCTCTTGATCACTTGGTTGACTAGGAGCTTTGGCTTGCAGCAGCTTCCCAGCAACATGACAAAGTTTCACACCACAAATTACTAGGTCAGGAAAGACCCAAACTCAAAACCCTAAGTATGATTTCTATTATAGCATATGCATAGCACTTTTGCACTACAATAAAGTTGAAAAATCATAAGTCAAACCATCATAAGTCAGGGACAATCTGTAATTAGCTTGAATTAATTTTTTCCAATTAAAAAGTTGAAAACTGAGGCTACCTGGCACTATTAATACATGGTTATCTAAAAAAATATATATGTAAATTTGCTTACTTTGCCACTTCAACATTGTTTTCCCTTCTTATCTCACTTATAATACCTTACCCATGGAATAATGTCAATATCTTATCTTTTTTACATTATATGTATTCAGTTACAAACAAAAAAAGGAAATGAAATTCCTTTCCATACCCTTCCAACAGGCAACTTTTATTAAATATAATTTTGAAAATTATCCATATATAAAGAAAGGATATTCATGGGTGAATACATACAAATTTTCAAAGTCTTTATTTTACAGGGAATGTTTACACTATTTGTTTCTTACTTATATATCATTCATCTTTCTATGTTAGTACGTATTTACCACACTCTTTTAAATGGCTATATAGTAATGAATCTGTAGTGTATTATAGTTAATTACTCAATACGTGTTTGATAGATATTGAGAATTTAAAAATATAAATTTTACATATACATATATAATGCAAATATCACATAAGTAAATATATATATATATATGCAGTACCAAATTTAATTTAATTTATACCAATTTTGTAAAATCTATGTTTATTTCCATATTTTGGACATATAGAAGATATTTTTTAGGCTAAATTACTAGATATTAGGTCATATTAAGAAAACAAATATATTTTTGAAATTTTGATAAAATTTGCAAAATTGGCTTCTGAAAGACTGAAGCTATTAATAACACCATTTACTGTTAGTAGTGGGAAATTTCAATATTTTGTTACTTGAATTTAGTCTACAAATATTTATAGATTGATGACTATGTGAGGCATTTTGTCAATTCCTAGGCATGAACTAGTGAATAGTTAATTATAGGCACAAAATGTACAGATTATGGGGAAGGTAGCTTTTTAAAAATCTCAAAAACTTTGATAAAAGTTACTATGCAAAAATACTAATTGCTATTGATATATACTGGGAGTTTTGTGGAAAAAAAATTTGAAATGGATCCAAGGGAATCCAATTTTTAAGTATTGCATTGATATACTATGTTTTTGTTTATCATTTTTCTTTATATAACATGACGTTATTCCTGCAATTATCCTTAATTTGCTGGAATACCTGACGTAATTTTTCTGAAAATGTGGGTTACCCATAAAATTCTAAAACTTTTTGAGACCTACAAACATCAGTAATAATGGCCTACAGTAAATCAGTGAAATATCATATTAAAGGCAAAGATTAAACTACCCTATGCTTCTACCACACTTAGAGAAATGAACTTTTATGTTCTGTCTTTACTGGTCAAGTTTTGTTTTGTTTTGTTGTTTCACATTGCGGTATGGTTTACAATTACCCTGCTCATAACCATAAAAACCCTCCCAATGATAAGTACATGGACACCATCAGGAGCAATGGGAGACCCAAGTCTTACCAAGATGTGGCATCTGTGATTCAACAGTCATCTTAGTTTCTGTATCTTACCAATGAGTTTTGACTGATTAATACTTGAAACTACTTTTTGGTTCAAAAAACTCCCCAAAATAGAATATTTTCTTAATCACACAGACTAGATGCAAAATATACTTCTGTCATTAACTAGCTGAACAGCAGTAGAAATGTCTTTTTAAATTTTAGCCCTCCTCTGCAGAAAAGGAATTAAAATAGCTTTTCTGTATGTTATTATGGATATGAAAAGGTAGTTTAAGTTTCCCTTGGCAAATTAAAAATGATTCAATGTATGTATTTTCTGTTGAAACACAGATTTTCATGAATTTATAAAATGGACAAGTAAGAGTCAAACCATAATTACCCATTAAAGGAAATAATCCACTACTATTATTAAAATGATGGTATTCTAGGAGTCATTCAGAGCTCTGGTGTAGTTTGCCCTTTGAATAAATTAATCTAAGTTCAGATAAAGGAAAACTAATAGTTGGCTTTCTTTGCTTTTTTATTTAATGAACACAGAGAGTTTTAAAACATCAGAGGAAATCCTAGCCAAAAAAGAGCAACTGGCAATTATCTGATGCAATCTGTCCCAGTTGCAAACTAAAATGTCTACAGAGAACCAGAAATTATAAAAAGGCAAAAAGACCCTGAAAATTAAGACTAAGGCAAGATTTAATTTAATCTACAGTTTTGGCATGTTCACTAACTAAAAGGCATACAGCACTGAATTGAAAAAAAAATATGCAGAATTAAGAGAGATCATTGGGGAGGGAAGTAGGAAAGTAGGAAGTAGGAAAATATTCTGCACTTAACCCTTTTCTAACTCTGGCCAGGAGACCAAGGGACCTATGTTTTTCACCCTCCCACTAACTGGTGAGGAAGACTTTCCTTTCAGATGCCACCTTCCTACACCTCTTATAGATCTCAGGAAACAACAGGGCAAAAATGTAATAGTTGATGGTGCACTGCAAAGTAAAAGTTATGGCATACTGATTAAAAATATTGTTTCTGAAATGAGATCTTGAACAAAGTGTTATATTCAATCTATAAATATAATACCATGCTTACCTGGTAGAATCAATGTGAAAATTAAATGAGGAGGAAAACTTAAATGAGGTAATACATTTAAATTTATCAAGCACATAGTAAATATCCAATTAATTCAGCTAAAACCAGCATTAGTTGATGCGAATTCTGTTAGGCAGAATTGGAGATAAAATCATTGTACCGTTTCAGTCTAGGTGTTTTTCCCCTGCACTCTTTAGGAGGCTGTCGGAGGACTGGACTGCCCAGCCACCTCTCACCTCAGCGGAGTTGAAATAGGGGCAAAATCTGATAGAAATGGCAATTAGGTGCTACTTTGCTTTTGATGGCTTGAGCACATTTGAGTGTGCCTACCCACATCCTAAACCTTGTGTGTTTACACCTGACATTCTCTCCTAATAAAAAGGATACATATTCCTAAGCTTCTTCTAGCTGCAGGTCAGCCTTACTCCATGTTCTAGGTTTCTCTTCCTGTCCCCTACTCAAGGAAACCACACCAGCCTCTTTCCACTGTCCCCACCCCTGCTTTGTCATTTTTTAGTTTCTGTGAGATCTTTTCTGCCTTCATCTATTAGCTTCTAGGTTATTTATTTATTTATTTTATTTTTTAAATATTTTATTTATTTATTTGATAGAGAGAAAGAGAGAGACAGCAAGAGCGGGAACACAAGCAGGAGTGGGAGAGGGAGAAGCAGGCTTCCCGCTGAGCAGGGAACCCAATGTGGGCTCAATCCCAGGACCCTGGGATCATGACCTGAGCCAAAGGCAGACGCTTAATGACTGAGCCACCCAGGCTCTCCAGCTTCTAGGTTATTTAATTCACCAGGTTCCCCCTCTACTTTACTGGCCGCTCAGTCTCAATCTACCTTGATGTTAACTTCTCTTTATCACTTTACTTCTGTAAGGCTCTACATTTTGGGACCTCTGAGTTTATTTCCAATATTATTCCCCTGACTCATGCTGATCAGTCACCCTCACTTCCTTTCTGGTCCCAGAACACACCAGGCATTCGTTTGCTTCAGAACCTTTACATATATTCCCTTTTCCTGGAATGTCTTTCACAGAGATATCTGCATGATTCCGCCTTTGCCTGTTAAAGGTCTCTGATATCATCATTAAATATTTGGCCACAATATTTAAGATTCAAGTACACATGCAGAAACATCCTTTTCTTTGCCATACTTTACTCCTTAGACCACAGTATTGTCTAACATACTATGTATTTCTTATTTATTCTATTTATGATTGTCACTGCCACTTGAATGTCACTTTATAAAGACAAATGTCAACAGTTTGGTTTACTGTTGCAACTATAGTGCATAGAGGAATGTCAGGCAGATAGAAGAGGTCAATGTATATCTGTGAAATTAACAAGTTAATCGTGAGGGAAAATACTCAGAAAAAATATAAAACATTGTAGAATTAGACATTTAGAGATAATATGCAGCAAACACAGTACTGTAAAAATCAGATCAATGAAGTAGAAAGCAAATGTAAATGGGCTTTCAAAACTAATACAACTTTCCATTGAGGGCTTATTACGTCAGGTACCTGACTGAAAATTTTATGTTTTAACATATCCTTTGAGGCAGATGTGTTATCATCCCCACTTTTCAAGTGAACAAACTGAGGCCCTGAGCATGTAATACTTGAATAAAGTCACATGACTAGTGAGTGGTAGAGCTAAAGAAAGAAATGCCTGGTAGTCTGGCTTCAGAGCCTGAGCTTTGTAAAAATATCTAAGTTATAGGTTAGATGGGAAGATCAGATGACTTAGTACATGTAAAACTCCAAGGCAATTCTTATGCATAATTAGTGCTCAATACAAGTTTGTATTTTGGTTCATAATTTATATTTTTATGTTTGTGCTTTTTATGGTTTGTTTGCTATATTTTAATACAAGACACAGATTTTTCTTTTTTGTTTTATGGGTAGGTATGTGTGTTTGTTTTCTTCTAGTAAATTAGGAAATATATAATCTGTCATCTAGGGTCACTTTTTAGTGTACAAATTTATAAAGCATATACTTCTCTACTAATCAAGTTTAAGGATACAGTGGTGTTTATTTAGTTCCCCTACATAATCACAAGTAATACACATTTTTGCTTTCCCCGCTTCATCTTGCCTCTTAGATTCATTAGAATGGCCCAGAAATTTTTATCTTATGAAACCTTACTAAATAATGATCTCTTATTTAAAAGCTAAAGAAAACAAACATTGAAAACTGGATACAATGATTGTAAATGTTCTGAATTCCTGGAAATGTGAGAATGACAGCCTACACAGATCAAAGTCACTTTTCCTGGATATAGAATTCACAGGTGACAAAGTTTGTTTCAGAATTATGTGTCTTGTTCAGTTGTCTTACAGTGCAATTTTGTGCAAGAGTGTAAGACAGCTTGATTTTGAAATTCAACATTATAACTTTTTCTGAAGTTAAGGTATCCAAACCTTGATTTTTTTTTGTGGATTCAAAACTCATCAGGTAATGCGATAGAAATGATTTGCTACTAAAAGTTCACACATTGTATCTAAATAAATACATTGATGCAAGTGCCTGAAAGAAGTTGTCAATGTGGAACAAAACCCCTAAAACTTCCTTACCCTAAAGGATTCAGTGATTCCAGAGCTGTCATTTATTACTGGGGATATATTAAGGAAAATGAACAAATATATAAAGGAAAGGATGTCTTTTTATAATAGTAAAAACCTAGAAATACATTTTCCATAATGAAGAATAATTACAGCTATCTAATAGAATAATGTTCAATCATTATAAATAATGACACACAGAGAAAAAATAGGTGTATGATAAATTATTCTTAGTATGTTAAAAAACACACTTCTTAGTGTATTTATAACATGGTCCATTTTACGTATATTATTTTGCTTTTTAAAAATCATAAAATGACATATGTAAAATGTTAATGTAATTTTTCTAGGTATTGACCCATAGTTTATCTACTTTTTTATATTTTATTCCTTCTATTTAATTATTTTTAAAATAATTCAGGAAAAATAAAATCAATATTTAAAATTTAACAGGACAGGGCGCCTGGGTGGCTCAGTTGATTAAGCGACTGCCTTCGGCTCAGGTCATGATCCTGGAGTCCCTGGATCGAGTCCCGCATCGGGCTCCCTGCTTGGCAGGGAGTCTGCTTCTCCCTCTGACCCTCCCCCCTCTCATGTGCTCTCTCTCATTCTCTCTCTCTCTCAAATAAATAAATAAAATCTTTAAAAAATAATAAAAAAATAAAAAAATAAAATAAAATAAAATTTAACAGGACATTTTTGTATATTTTTTGTTGTTTGTTGTATTTTTAGGACAAAATGATATTTTCCCTGAGCAAAAAATAGTTATTTTTATTTGCTTGCTTCTCTTTTTTTCCAACACTCTCTCCCCCAATCCAGTTCCTTTTTGTCTAAATTCTGGACAATGTTGTCTATTTCCCATAGATTTGTCACATTTCAAGAACATATCATTTGAGAACAGTTATATTACCTGCCAAAGAATATGTTTTAAATAAATGATAGCTATTATTAGATATATAATATTATTTCATATCTCATTTAGAATACCAAGTAAAGGGCCATTTTCATGTGTGTGGTTGTGCATTTTATAGTCTGCTTTTAGGAGAACACTGGCTCTATTTTTCCAGAATTCCTTAATACATCTGCATCTCTGCATACTTCCATATATATATCCAGGGATTATTCTTTGTTTACTCATTCTTATAGAGGAGACATCCCTTTTTTTCCACTAGGGTGATTTAATGTGAGTCCTATCAGAGACTTTCTGAGCAAATCTTTAATCACAAAAGGGAAAAGGCCTAAGTTTGTGTTTTCTCTGATATTGTTTTCAGAAATTGTGGTTCTGATTGACTTTACGAGTAGGACGTTAATACAGAGGCATTCTAGCAGCCAAGAAATCCCCTTCTTTGCTTAGATGTTTATTTTTCTTGTGTTTGGTGACAACCTTTATAAGTAACCTACTGCAATTATGCCCTTGCTTTACTTGGCACATATTCCAATGACATCTGCAAAGGCAAAGGAAGGCTGGTTAGTTGTTATATCACTTAGTTTTCTGTGAAAGGTCTTTATCATATGGGCTGTCTTTGGTCACCACTGCATTTAGTCTTTGCTACTTTAGCATCAGGATATTTAGTTACAGATGCAACTCCACTGATAAGTAGGTTGCTGGTGACCAATATCTCTTCCTTCAGTGTGCATCTGGGAGTTTGAGGTACTTGGTGTTTTCCCAGGGAAACAAGCCAATTACATTTGATAGTCCTGTTGTTCACATGTTTTGAATCAAGAGTTGTAAGCACTTCCTTTCTTTTTTTTTAAATTTTCATTTCAATTCCAGTTACTTAACATACAGTGTAATATTAGTTTTAGGTATAGAATTTAGTGATTCATCACTTACATACAACACCTGGTGCTCATCACAAGTGCCCTCCTTAATCCTCATCACCTATTTAACCTATCCCTCCTACCCACCTGCCTTCTGGTAACCATCAGTTTATCTGCTATAGTTAAGAGCCTGTTTCTTGGTTTGCCTTCCTCTCCTTTTTCCCCCATATCCATTTGTTTTGTTTCTTTTTCTTTTCTTTCTTTTTTTTTTTTTTTGAGAGAGGGAGGGAGAGAGAGAGAGAGAGAGAGAGAGAGAGAGAAAGAGAACAAGCAGAGTGAGGAGGGGCAGAGAGAAAGAGAGAGAATCTTAAGCAGACTCCATGCCCAGCGTGGAGCCTGACAGAGGGCTTGATCTCATGACCCTGAGAGCATGACCTGAACCAAAATCAAGAGTCGGATCCTTAACCAGCTGAGCCACCCTGGTGCCCCCGTTTGTTTTTCTTTAATTCCACATATGAGTGAAATCATATGGTATTTATCTTTCTCTGACTGACTTATTTTGCTTAGCATAATACTCTTTAGCTCCATCCATGTCATTGCAAATGACAAGATTTCATTCTTTTTTATGGCTGAGTTAATATTCCATTACATACATATACCACCTCTTCTTTATCCATTTATCAGTCAGTGGAAAATTGGGCTCTTTCCATAATTTGGCTATTGTTGATAATGCTGCTATAAATATTGGGGTGTATGTATCCCTTCGAATTAGTATTTTTGTATCCTTTGGGTAAATACTTAGTATTACAATTGCTGGGTTGTAGGGTAGTTCTATTTTTAGCTTTAAGAGGAACCTCCATACTGTTTTCCAGAGTGGCCGCACCAATTTGCATTCGCACCAACAGTGCCAGAATGTTCCCCTTTCTCCACATCCTTGTTAACACCTGTTGTTTCTTGTGTTGTTGATTTTAGCCATTCTGACTGGTGTGAGGTGATATCTTACTGTAGTTTTGATTTGTTTTTTCCCAGATATGAGTGATTTTGAGTATGTTTTCATGTAAGCACTTCTTTTCTAAGGTACAAACTTTCTGCAGTATATAATTTTGAAATACACTATAATTTCAGTCTATGATAACACATTTCTGCTTTTTAGAAATGATTTAAAAAATTATCTGCTTTGGGCGCCTGGGTGGTTCAGTCGTTAAGCGTCTGCCTTCGGCTTGGGTCATGATCCCGGGGTCCTGGGATCGAGTCCCACATCGGGCTCCCTGCTCAGCGGGAGGCCTGCTTCTCCCTCTCCCACTCCCACTCCCCCTGCTTGTGTTCCTGCTCTCGCTGTCTCTCTCTCTGTCAAATAAATAAATAAAATCTTAAAAAAAATTATCTGCTTTAATTGTTTTGGTCAATTCAATGATAATTTGAAAATGAATATAATCAAAATATTTGGATTTAAATGAACATCTTAGAAACAAAGCAATTGGTTTCTATTTTTTCTATTTTTTTGCGATAAACCTATCTCTTTTATCATGAGCCTAACACAATACTTTTTAAATTAAATAATTGTTTTCTTTGCCTAATATTATTTCCCCAACATCGTGGATAATTTGTACATCAGCTAGGAAGCATGAAAGTATAAAAAACATTTTGTGGTTTTGCAGTGTTTGCCCCTTGAGGGAAATATTGTTATCTTTTTCAGATGAACGTAAAGCTGTAATTTTCAGGAAGCATGATCACATTTTTAAGTTAAAGGTATGCCTTTTTACAACTTTTGACCTTTCTAATAGTCAAGGCAAGATATGTAATTGATGCTTTTTCTTTAATGGCTCTAAGGGAATGAGTAAAAGTGACCTTTTGATAGAGGCTCTACTTAGTGATTGTGCCAAGTCTGCATAATAGAATTTACAAAGTTGGGCCCAGGTGTGTGTGTGTGTGAATGTGTGTGCTCTTTAAATATCCATAATGAAATTGAAACACTAACTCAACATGGGTTCTCTGCCAGCTGGTCCTAGATAAGTAACATTCAGCTCTTTTACAATTCACCTTCAGGTGATGGACATTTACATTGCAAGTTTTTTTCATTCTGTTTTTGATTCAGCCCTACATCCACTCTAGTAGTATAAATTAAGTAATAGGATCAATTATATGGTGTTTTTCTGTTTACGAAAACACTTTCTCATTCATTATCCCATTCGCCTCTTTCAGCATAGAAAAGTGATACTAATATAGCAATCATTTTTCACAAAGGAAAGAAAAAACAGGAGCTAACTCTATGCAGAGGTGAAATTCAAGCCCAAATCTTAGGATTATACATTTTGTGTTCTTTTCATTACAGCAAATATAGTTACAAAGATAGGAATACTATAGAGTAGTTTATAGAGCAACAATTCTGCAATACATATGAAACGCATACATTCTGAAATATGTATGGGGAAACTTTCAGAGATGTTTACATATTTTGTTTGGATTGCAAAATTACATTTTACTTCATTAAAGTTACCTGCAAGGGTGAAAATCCATCAGAAGCATAATCAATTCACAATTTAGCACATGAGAGTGGCAAATAAACTCATGCCCTCTTTAATTTATTCTAACTCCACAATTAGTTTACAATAAAGGAGACACATTTTTTTTTAAAAAGGAAATTAAGAAAGATGAAAGGAAAGGCCTGCAATTTTCTCATTTCTTAGAGCCAGACACTGAGGAACATAAAAAGGCAAACTCATAGTTATTGTCCCAATTTTGAAGAAAACAAATAACTGATAGTCTTTAAAAGAAAGTACAGGGACAAATATATGTGAGTCTTTCAAAAGTCAATAATATCCCCCCATTTCTTAAAGAAGCACAGTTTCTATTTAAATCTAAAAATAATTTATATTTATTGAGATTAGAAATTAGAAATGCCTTAGGGAAGTTTAAAATTACCTATAGAGAGTTACTTCCAGTTATGATATAAAAGGATTTATAAGATATTTACTTCCATGAAAACACTATAAAAATTTGGATTTATTAAAGAACATTGTTACAAGAAATCACAGATGAACTGAATTCAGAACATCATGAATGAACAGAGAGTGGTAACAATTTCATGGGGGGCAAATATATGGTGTCAATGTAAGTGGGCAGATGATATAGGCCTGTTGAAAATTATCTAAATGGGGGAGTCCAGCTGAGCTAAACAAAAATGGGGGGGGTCAAATGGAGCATAATAGAGTCTAGAAGTCTCGAAAATGCAACAGTAATTTATCCAACCTGACAATTGTTCTTGCTCCAGAAAGAATAGAGAAAATCACCCAAAGTTAAATGTTATTTATCTGAATAATTAAGAAAATTGATAAATTTCTAAAATACTTTTCCAAAAAAAAGAAGGAGGGGTGCCTGGGTGGCCCAGTCAGATAAGTGTAAGACTCTTGGTTTCAGCTCAGGTCGTGATCTCAGGGTCATAGGATCAAGCCCATTATCGGGCTCCACACTCAGTGCAGTGTGCTTGAGATTCTCTCTCTCCCTCTGCCCCTCCCCGACACACTCTCTTTCTCTCTCAAATAAATACAGCATTAAAAAAAAAGAAAAACATGAATATTGGGATTTATAGAGGGATATTACCACCTTTCCACAGACTTTAAAAGATATTAAGAGAATAATGTGGACAACTTTATGCTGAAAAAAATAACAACAAATGAAAGGGACACATACTTTAAAAAGTTTAACTTACACAACTGATATAGGACGAAGTAGACAACCTCACAAGCCCTCTATGTGTTAAATAAATTCATAGTAAATTTTGTAAAAAAGATAAACATTCTGTCCCCAAAGCTTCTATGGTAAATGTTAGCAAACATTTAATAAAAAATGAAGTCAGTTGTTCATAACTATGTCATAAAAATGGTAGGTGAAAAAACACCCCAACATGTTTCATGACCTATGTAACCCTAACATCATATACTGTTAAGGACATTATAAAAAAATCAAGATTTACCAAGGAACATCACAAACATAGGTGCCAGAATCCTTAAGAAAATTATTAAATTAATTCCTGAAATATTAAAAAAAGAAAAATACTTTATGATCAAAATGGATTTATGTTTGCAGAAATGCAAAAGTGATTCAATATTTCAAAATCAAACCATGTATTTCTTCACATTAATAGAACATACTGAAGAAAGTCTTTTTATCTCAATGATGCAGAAAAATTATTTTACAAATATATGTTCATGATAAAACTTTTTAACAAATTAGGAACAAAGGGGAACTTCTTAAACCAAGAAAGAGTATCTAGAGAAAACTTTAGTTATCAGGTTTGGTAAAATATGAATTGATTTCCTCCTAAGGTTAGGAAAATGTCAAAGATATATTCTCCTACAACTTCTTTTCAGTATCAACTAGTGGTCCCAATCAGTTCAATAAAGCAAGAAAAATGAATAGCATAAATAACAGAAAGAGAAAAGTACATTGTTTTTTATTAATAGAAGACATAATTGTTAAGTAAAAATACAAAGAAATCTACCTCAAACCTATTAGATCTTAAGAAGTAAAATTAGTAATGGTACACAAAAAAATGTTACCATGTGAAAATCAAATGCATTTCTATTTATAAAGAAAAAGTATATACTGAAAAAAAAACTTCTGACTATAATAGTAAGAAAACATATAACATAATGAGAAATATAATAAAAGATATGCACAATCTGTTTACTTCTAACCACAAAATATTAGTGACAAAAATTAACAATGATCTGAATAGGTAAACAATGATTATAGTTGTTATATTCAGTATTGAATCTATTTTTTTCACAAATTGATCTATAGAACCAATGCAATTCAAGTTAAAATCCCAGATGGTTTTTTTAAAGAAATTCATAAATTAAGAATGAGACTCATATAGTGTTACAAAATCCATGGATTTGTCAAAATAATCTTGATAAAGAAAAATAAACAAGAGGCTCACAAAACCATATTTTAAGTCTTACTATACAACTACAATAATTAAAATAATGCATTTGTGTAAGATTAGACAGTAGTTGGAAGAGAGGGCAGAATTAAGTACATGTATATTCAGTAAAATTTTATTTATTTATTTATTTATTTGAGAGAGAGCATGTGAGAATGGGGGAGGAACAGAGGGAGAGGGAGAAGCAGACTCCCCACTGAGCAGGGAGCCCCATATGGGGTTTGACTGCAGGACCCTGGGATCATGACCTGAGCCGAAGGCAGATGCTTAAACAACTGCCCAGGTACCCCAGTAAAATGATTTTTGACAATGGTGCAAATGAAAGCAAAGAGGATAGATGTACATAAAGATTGGTAAAACAAGGTAAATCCATATAAGAAAAAAAGGAAAAAAAAAACCCTTGAGCTATACTCACACCGTATGCAACTTGACAAGATGGATTGTAGATCTAAATGTGAAAGTGAAAGCTATAAAGTATCTAGAAAGAAACATAGAAAGTATTGATAACCTGGAGCAAGAAAACATTTTTTTTAGACAGAACTCACAAACACTAAGCATAAAAGAAAGGAAAACTGAGATCATAAAAATTAAAAGTCTTTGCTTATCAAAATGATAGGCCAGCCTCACATTTGGAGAAAATATTAATAATACATGTATCTGACAAAGGCCTTATTCTAGAATAAATAAAATAACTCCTAGATCCATTTTTTTCAGTGGACAAAAAGTTTGGAGACATTTCACCAAAAAGACATATGATTGACCCCTAAGGATGTAAAAAGATGCCCAACATCACTAGTCATTAGTGAATTGCAATTAAACCAAAATGAAATATTACTAGAAACCTACTAGAATGATTAAAATTTAAAGGAGTAAACCAAATGTTAAAGATATCTGACAGCTGGTACTCTGATACATTACTCGTACAAAATTCATTTGCAGTTTCATAAAAGTTCAACACGTGGCCAGCATATGACCCAGTAATTTCATGTCTTTTGGAATATCTATAGGACTATCAGTCAAATGTTTATTTCACTTTGGGGAGGGTGGTGATTCTATATGAAGGCATGTAAAGGGTGATCTTTGGAGTTTTGTTATACAAGTGTATATATATTTGTCAATAATCATCAACATTCATCCAGTGTCAATTAATTTTAATTAATTGTTTAAATGCACCATGAATTTCTCAAGTCTAAAAAAAGTCACCTCTAATGCCTGGATTAATGTTAAAACTTCTTACCATTTTACTGTATAACTTTCCTATAGTTTTTCTATGCATATTTTTTAGAGTTTAGCTTATAGTAAGTATAAAATATAGTTGCTGGCCTTTCTTTTTCATTTAATATTCAACCAATACTTTTTCCATGGTACTTTAATTTTGTTAACTGCTTTTACCCCTTTCCCCAAAATAGAAATACATACTTATTTGAATAATATAAATACATATGGTAAGATATGTAATGTCTACAGAATTCCACTCTTATTAACTATAATTTCATGGAAGTGAAATTAATAAGGCAGAGTTATGAACATTTTAAAATCTACTCATAGATGTCAGCAAATATCTTGCAATAGAAGAGAAAAGGTGGTCAGCAAGCAACTTTTATTTTAGATATTCTTAAAACTTCATGGAGCTCTTGTTAAGCATACAGACATATATATGCATATAATTGCATTTTATATGTGTTGCTTTTCAAACAACATATTTGAGATAGTACCAATATATATTTAATGTGAAGCTGATTTTCACAAGGAGGTCAGAATTAGAATGTAATCTGTCATTTGCTTCAAATACTAAGGATAATTTTGTCATTTAGATATGTTCTTTGTTCTGTAGGACTAAAGTCAAATCAAGACGTGTAAGTGAACCCAGAATCAGATTTAGTAAGGAAAATGTTGAGTTAAAATGTATAAAAGGGTTGAAATCAAATGAATTCAAAACTGGAAATTTCCTAGACATTTATATTTGCTTTACTCGCTCCCTATAATTTTTCCTAGCTGTCCATATGGCAAGCTTCCTCATTGCCTCATTGCTTTCTCTCCATCCCCCTTCTCCTGCTTTATTTTTCTTCACAGCATTAGTATGTGTGTGTGTGTGTGAGAGAGAGAAAGAGGGAATGTATAGTTTTCCACTGCTAAAATATAAGGTCTTTGAGATCAGAGATTTTGTCTCATGGGTATCTCTCACTTCTGGGACAATAAGCAACACATAACTGGTGAATAAATGAAGGAATTGTTAGTAAGTCCATGTAGGTTCATGATTTTTATAGCTTCTTAGGATTATTTGTCCTTTTTTTATGTGCTTCTAGGTGTATGTCTTTTGATATAAGAAACAAATAACTGGGTATTTTTCTTAGCTAATATATTAATTCTATTTTTAAATGTTAAGTTTTATTCACATGCATGTATTATAATTACTGATATCAATATTTGGATTACTTTATGCCATCTTGATTTGCATTTTGTTTACTCTTCAGTTTTCTTGTTTTTTCCATTTCTGTGACTTTTGTTTGAATAAGTCAAATTTCCAAAATCACTTTTCCACTCTGATTAGAAAATTTAGATTACATTTCGATTCCTTTGGTGTTTATCTGTAGATTTTAGGGGCTGGATATAATTATAGTCCTTTTATAACATATGCTACAGTTATTAAATTATTTTTTCTCTTTCTGACAATGATTAGCAACTTAACATAGTTCCACATCTATGTAAAAGTTTTCAGAGATTTATTATTGTATTTTATGCACGAAATGTTTTGTTGTATATATTTTAGTGTATATTTTCATTTAAAAACTTTTATTTTTTAATTTCTGAGTTAAATAGCTCCTCCCCCATACCACTTTCTGGATTCAATTTTCTTCTTGATGAAACACATCTTTCAACTGAGCATCTGTGTGTAAATCTCTGAGTTTAAGGAACATCTTTAAGAATTTCTCCTCAAATGCTACTTCTCATTCCTTCCAAGCTCTTCACCTTCCTATTAGACAGAATTATAACTTCTTCATCTGGCTTCCATCTTTATTAATATCTTTAATTCTTTAACTTCATATTGAAACTGTGTTTTGCGTGAATGTCTCAATATGGTTTTCCAGTCCACTAATTCTGTTGTTAAACTTGTCCTGCCTAGGGGCGCCTGGGTGGCTCAGTTGGTTGGGCGACTGCCTTCAGCTCAGGCCATGATCCTGGAGTCCCGGGATCGGGTCCCACATCGGGCTCCCTGCTCAGCGGGGAGTCTGCTTCTCCCTTTGACCCTCTTCCCTCTCGTGCTCTCTCTCATTCTCTCTTTCTCAAATAAATAAAATCTTTAAAAAAAAAAAAAAAACTTGTCCTGCCTAGAGATCATTTTGTTTGTAGCATTTTAAATTCTAATCACAGTATTTTTCATATCAGTATTTCCTACTTTTGTTTTATAGTTTTCCAAACTTCATATTTTCTGTGCTCCAATTTATTAATTTAAGTAAAATTATGCCTCTTATTTGTATGCTCCTGAGAATATCTCAAGTCTTCTATTTTATAAAATGTATTTCATATGAAACAACTCTTTTTTTTAAGATTTTATTTATTTATTTGAGAGAGAGAGAGTATGAGCTGGGGGAGAGGCAGATGGAGAAGAGGCAGACTCCCCACTGAGCAGGGAGCCCTGATTCGAGGCTTGATCCCAGGACCAAAGGATCATGAACTGAGCCAAAGGCAGAGGCTTAACTCACTGAGCCACCCAGGCACCTCCATGAAACAAAACTCTTGATTTTATTGTTTATTTTGTTGGTTGAGTTTTTTAATATTAGAGTATCTTGTGCTTTTTGGAAGTTTTGTATGTCATTCTCTTTGTTATTTGTTGACAGTGATGATGGTAATATTGTCTTTTTTCTTCTCTCCCTCTGCACTCACGTTCTGTCCACCAGTTTTACTGCTACTTTTACCTAGTGCTCTGGGCCTGTGATCCAAACCATGGATTATTATTAGGGCTTAGAGTACTGTGCCCATGGAAATCCCCACTGGGGATATTGCATATTCCAAACAGAATAGTAGGGGTCTTGACTCATTTCTGTTAATAAAGTGTGTTTGTCCTTCCATCTACAATTCCCAACCAATTAAGTCAAAAGTCTACATAAAGATAAATCCCAGTCTTTCAGATTGACAAAACTTTAATGTAGCTACTCTTCTCAGATGGGAGCCCCTCATATTACCTCCTAGGTTTTAGCAGTGACTTTAGCTCTGATATCCTATCATAAGAAACAGCTTTAATATCTCCTCTTTCACCTTCCTTTCCCTCCCCTGTCCCTCCTCCCCCATCCCTATCTCTGCCTCCTCCTTCTCCTTTTGCTACTCCTCCTTCTCCTTCCCCAAGGAACAGAGGTCCTAGGATTGGATATTAGTCTTTTCACAATAGATGTAACCTACCACAACTACCTGGATCATGCTCTTCCAACAACTCACTCTTTATTTTTCCATTCTGGGGATGACAGGCTCCAGTTCCACTCTAATTTTATCCCAAACCCTAGATTTAATTAGTCACAAACAGAACTTTGAGAAATATTTATTATTATGAAAAATATTAAGTAGAACATTTTTGAAGAGATCTATATGTTCCTGCTCTACTATTTTCCTTAGGATAAATTTGTCGATGAGGATTTTTTGGCTCAAAATATATACAAATAGAAAATATATATATTTTCCTTGCTTCAGTCTGATATTTGTTAAATGTATGTTAAATGTGATTTTTTAGGGGTAAAAACATCCAGTTTTAATTAATTAAAATTTGCAATTTAAAGCCAATATCTATACTAATTCATTTTCTCAGGTCAAGGTTCTAAAGAAAACCTATGAAACATTTCCTATGTAACCGTACGTAATCTACTTTAATAATCTTTTGCCATTTGCCAAACCGGAATGTTCTAGGGGCATGTTAAAGGTTTTATCATTTAGGTAATAAAAGACATCATTGATTTCTACTAAACAGCACATCATAACTGATTTTGTCATAGAATTCCTTTGCCTGAGGTTATCAAGTTTCTGCTCGCTTATGACTTTATGTGCTTATCATAATATATTATAGGGAAATATAGATCTATGACTGGATATAAGTTTTGTTTGTTAGTTTTGTTATTTGAGAGAGAGAGTGTGTGTGTGCTTGACTTCTATCAGATAATATGCTGAATGAAAGCAGAAGCAATTCATATGTTTCTAAATCGTTCCATTTTGGAACTACTATGTTTGAACATCTTTTATATTTAAGTGTCCTAGACAACTGAGCAGCTGACCAGTTTACATTCAGTTCTGGCTATGTGTAATGAGATGACTTCATGTCGCGGAATATGGTAGATTGCTTTCCTCTATTATATTCCCCTCCCTTCTCTCTCATCGTATCTTTCTCCTTCAGGACTTTCTGTGTCCTTTAGTTTTGGCAATGTTCGTGTGTGAATACTTTCCAAAAATAAACAAAACATATGTATTCAGACTTAATTCTGACTTCCTATCTTAAATGCTCCATCTATTCATTTTTACTCACTCATTTTTTTCTAGAGCTAATTTGTTACATAATATATTGAATTTTCTTTTTTTTATTATACTGAATTTTCAATATCATTAAAACTTTGTGCTTTTGTTAGATGTTGGTAGATGTGTCACTGAATGGTTGCAAGGTTAATGTCGCTGTTTTATTTTACATGGCGAATATATGTCATGATATCAGTTATTAGATTAACAGTTAATAGATTTGTCTCAGTCTCATTTCATGTCTTTACAATATTTACATTATTATATTTTCATTTTTCTCTTTGCCACAAATTGAGATCCATTTCACTCAATATTATAGAAAGATTATTGTGAATTTTGAAAAAAAATGTTTTTCCAGGTCCTGTCTATTACTTGTAAATCATTTTATTTTAAGATTTTATTTATTTATTTGACAGAGAGAGAGAGACAGGGAGAGAGGGAACACAAGCAGGGTGAGTGGGAGAGGGAGAAGAAGGCTTCCCGCTGAGCAGGGAGCCCAATGCGGGGCTCAATTCCAGGACCCAGAGATCATGACCTGAGCTGAAGGCAGATGCTTAACGACTGAGCCACCCAGGCACCCCTTGTAAATCATTTTAATTGAAGCTTATTAATATGTTAAGCCTCATACATCACCCCCTTCTGATCTAAATAAGGGTATAAATGAGTAGTGGAACTACACTGGCATAACTTTGCAACAAACAAATGAGAGAAATTAACATGAATATTTGTAAGCAAGATGCATATTTTGGCAGTTTTCAAGATTTCATGAGAGCATGCTATACACATAAACACATTAACACGTTTTGTTTTCCTTTAAAATCAATCTGTTACTATCAATTTGAAAATCAGCTGTTGAGTGAAAAATCTCCTAATATGATGAAGTTGCTCTTGCATCTGATTCTGGAGGTTGCATAGAATAGTGCTCTAGATCAGAAGTTTGCAAACATTTTCTGTACAGTAAATATTTTCGGTTTTACTGGCCACACAATCTCTCTTGCAACTGCTCAATTGTGCTATTATAACCAAAGGTAGCTGTAAAGAATGTGTAAGCAAACAAGTAAAGCTGTGTTTGAATAAAACTTTATTTACAAAAACAGGGAGGGACCTAGATTTTGCCTACAAGCTATGTTTTACTGACTCCTACTTCAGATCAAGCTTTGGGAAAAAAGAAACAAATTATAGTGGGCTTTTGAACTATGCAAAAATATTAATTTGTTAATATAAAAGTATTAAAATACTGTTACAATTTGTAACATATATCTAAGATATGCACAAATTGATATTTTTATTTATCCATAATAGCTATAAATATAATAGTTATGTAAATGAAACAGGACCCAAGGACTCTAATCAGGAGTTTTATATTTTACTATCACTATCTCTCTACATTTGTTTTGTGTGAATGATGCTTTACTGCTTGTGAATGAAAATTAGGATGAGCTCCATGATTTTTTGTGTCACTGTCAGGAAAGATAACAGTGTCAATTAATAAATAATATGTCTAGTTCAGTCTAGCATAATCATAGAACATTTAGACTTTACTCATAGTTGTAGCTGCCTGTACTGAAAGCAGGTTGGTCTTCGGCATGATAGAGGGATGCATGATCACCACCTACATTTCCCACCCTGATTTCATGATTTCTAAGCCATTCCAATATGCTCAATGGAGAGACAGGTGAGAAGTCCCTATTTGATAATATGCTTATGAGGTAACTTTATGTTTTTTTAGATACGAGAAGTAATCAATTTCAATTCCTTTTCTATGGGTTCCTTTGTGGGAACTTAAAAGAAACCTAACTCCTTACCTGGAGGTCTCAAACCTGAAGTTCCTGTGAAATGTAGGGAGGAATGTCATTGAGTAGTTGTTGATTACACCTGTGTTCTCAGCCCCCAGGCATCAGAGTTGCCTCCCTTCATTTTGCTGAGATATTTCCCCTGTTTCAGGTGACAACGACATCCTGCACCTCTTGCCACTTGTGGCCCACATCTTGTCTGTGGGAATCACTCCCTTTTGTTTTAAAATGCTTTGGCCAATCCTAATACGGCCACCTCTCTTTGGACCCATTGTTACCAGCCAGACTGACCAACTCTCATTTTTTATACTCTCTAGACAGAAGTCACACACAGTCCATTACTTCCCCCAAACTGTAGATATCATTTATCAAGTTTTCCAAGAGAGAGAATGTGTCCTTACAACAACTCTTTTTTTTTACTTAGGCTAAAGAGGAAATACCATCAACTTTGAAAATATTAAAATATGTTGTTTGCTCTCCAACAGCTTCCAACACATTATAATTTTCTTGTGAGTGAAGATTTTAGAGTTTTGTAACTAGGTCAATTGCAATCTTTGTAAACCCTACATCGTGGCTTCTCTGCTCACCTTGGAGTGTGGCATCTGTTGCTTTTGTAACCCAGGAAAAGAGGTGAGCCTCAGATAGACAGTGCATTTTGTACACAGCAAAGCTTTAATGTCTATGTGAATGAAACTCCTGAGACTGCCATATGTAGCAACAGCAAGAACTAATCAAAACAGTAAAAACAATCTGATTTAAAAATGGGCAGAGAACTTAATAGATTTTTTTTTTCCAAAGAAGATATCCAAATGCCTAACAGGTACATGAGAAGATGCTCAATGTCTCTAAACATCAGGTAAATGCAAATCAAAACCATGATGAGGTATCACCTCATAACT
>NC_138378.1:81447954-81566635 GCF_054177405.1 Leptonychotes weddellii | reverse complement strand
ATTAATTAATTAATTATTTGGTACAATTCACCAATGAAGCCATGTTAGCCTGGCTTTCTTTGTGGAAAGTGATTTTAATGAATAATTTTATTATCATTCATTATAAATTTTCTTCAGCGAATATGTATTGCTTTGGTAGAAATATTAAAGAGCCATTAGTAATAAAGTTAAAGTTCAATTAACACACCAGGGATAATATTTATAACAACTATAAGGTACATAAAATTTATAAATAGAATTCTCTACTCCATAAAGAGTCTATGTAGCAATGAGAAAAAGATAAGTACTATAAGAGAAATAACTGAGAAAGAACTGGCAAAGTTAAGGAGAGTAAAGCCCAATAACATAACATTGTAATTCCAGGTAGGATTATTACATGCTACAACATTTCTTGAGGACTATTTGCAATTGTGTATTAGAAAAAAACATATCACGTGTAATCAAGAAATCAAGAAAGCATCCTTCTACTGATTTCTCTTAATGATTTATTGTATTATTTTTGGCAATTGAGAACACTTTTTCTTCCTTTTCCAGTGTTCTTGCATGCTCTCTTGTTGATTCCAGCTGTAGAGGGCTATTTGCCTATTTTGACATCATTATCTTACCTGATGCTTCATCTCACCTATTTTATGTAGGGGATGTATTAGGATGTATTAGTTTTTATAACACACAGGTCAAAAACTGTATAAAGGCTCATAGGTGATAGAAGTTTATTTTTTGTTCATGTAGAGTCAAAAAGATGTTTCTGATTGATGTTTCTCAAAATGGTGATGGATGTATCCACGCCTCCTCCACCTTGGGGCTCTGCCGTTTTCAACAGGGGGCTTTCAAGTGAGTGAGTAAAACTGGAATAAGTGAGTGAAACTAGAAAGAGTTTGAAGGAAAATACATGGATGCTTTTATGGACAGATAAAAGTTTTGTTGTTCATATAGCCCCCTCCCTGACATCTGTATGGTAGGCTGGTGAATGTAGTCTAGGTCTCTGTGAGAAAGAAGATACAGTCTTGGTGAATACACTGCCTGTCTCTGCCATAACCTAAAAGAAAAATTATGCTCCCAGGGAGATGTTTTCAATAACACTTATTAGTTTTCTCTTTGGAATGTTATGAATTTAAATTTATGCTATTTAGCACCCATCACATATTTTAATTCATTTCAAAATCTAAAAGTTCAAATTATTCATGCTTGATTTAAAGTTTTCCATTTCTTTGCTCTGCTTTATTCTGCCTCTGCTATGTAACAAACATCCACATTTAAAATGCAACCTTATTTTACCCCTGCACTCATAGTTTTTTTCCCACTTCCAACTATCTTGTGATTTTTTTCTATCATCCAAAATTCTCTATAAAATGTTTAATATTTACCCAATTATATATGTCTTATCCAAATAGTAAACTCACTAATATACATATGTGTGTTCTGAATATGCATAGTTTTATGGACAATCAATAAACACCACCTATGAATGAAGGGAACGACTGGGAAATTACCTGATGTTTGTCTTTTTTGCCCTACAATACATCTCTGAATCCCTAGATGTTACTTATTTTCAAATTACCTTTATTGATTATCAAAGTAGTATAAGCCATGGTATTAAAAAATAATAATAAAGGCTAAAAACACTTACAATGAAAAACAACATGCCCATCCCCTATTTCTACCCTAATACCCAATTCTCATGGTTAACCCCTCCATATCGTTTAGTCATTTCTTCTAGCAGTTACTTTTCTGTTACTGTTATTTTATTCCAAATGCTCAAATAGATCTGTCATATACCTATCAAAATTTTTGCCAAAGTTAAACCCACAAAGCATCAAGCTGTTCGATCTTCCCCATTATCCTCCCCACTTATCCATGGAGATCTCTTTACAGTGCTCAATCCTCAAGCATCAAATTAAACTTGGCACTGTTGGATTTGTGCCCAGTTAAGAACTGGGAATTCCTTTTGCCTCTCTTTTGTTTACAGGATATAAATCTACCCACTTGCTTTGCAGAACCTGGACACAAGAAAGGGTGGATGTGCCAGTTAACATGTAGGTTTTTAATTAATTCTCCAGTTTGCAAAAGGTAATTTACTCCAGCCTTCTGAAGTGGCTTATGCTCCCACATCTGGAGTATCTCACATTCAATTTACCCAAAGAATAAATCTTATGTGCCCTGTGTGTATAGAGAAGGATTGTTGCTGGATGGCTCTCAATGGGAGAGGGGACCTGGAGATTCCATCTGCTCTGTACTTAGATTTTGACAAGTCTTTTTTTCAGTCCCAGACTTCTGCAGTACTGACTTGGTTCCTCCACCTAATGAGGCTTTAAATAAGAGTTCTGTGGAGCATTAAGGGTTCTGTGGCTTTTAGCTCATTGGTCTTCCACACTGTAGAGACCCAGGTAATAACTTTGCTTCCAAATCAGTTACCACTTCTCCATTTTCCTTTTTGTCTTCAAATTTTGTTGAAATATCAAATCTGTCGCCTTTTCTCTGGTTCTCTTTGTCCTCAGGAATATAGCCTCTTTTACCTTATTACTGGACTGAGAAAATATGTGGATAGTCAACCTCCAATAATTCATGGAAGCCCTTTCTTTCTTTCTTTTTTTTTGGGGGGGAATCCTTTCTAATTAAATTTTAGAGTGATAGCAGAGATGATAGCATATATGCCTGAGCTCTTGATTTTTTTGCCATCTTTATTACTGAAATCTGTTTTAGTTCTCCAGAGAGCTAGGCTAATCAGTCTAGAAATATAAAAAATTACTTTCAACTGTTAATCCTAGATCCAAGCTGCACATATATAATATTCCATGCATTCTTGCCCTAAGAACCACCTTGTCCTCCACTTAGTGCTGTGTATCACAGGAGTGACATATCGCAATAAAGAAGGCAAATTCAGCTCCCTTTTATCAGCTCAGATCCACAAAGAGAAGACAAGAAAGGTTATAAGGAAGAGGAGAAAGTAAAGAAGTGTTCAGGGCGCCTGGGTGGCTCAGTTGGTTAAGCGACTGCCTTCGGCTCAGGTCATGATCCTGGAGTCCCGGGATCGAGTCCCGCATCGGGCTCCCTGCTCAGCAGGGAGTCTGCTTCTCCCTCTGACCCTCCCTCCTCTCATGTGCTCTCTCTCTCATTCTCTCTCTCTCAAATAAATAAAAATAAAAAATCTTTAAAGAAGTGTTCAAAGGAAAGAGATCTTTGTACTTTGCCCACCTTTAGCCCTAAAAAATGATACTGCACTTTTCTCAATATTTTTCATCTTTATTTTAAATTTATGGCATTAAAAATCTTCAGTTTTGCATACAAAACTATAAATCTCACTTAAGCCTCATAATATGGAGGCATTTCCATTTGGTCAGGAATATTAATTTAATTATTTAGCTCCTATAATAAATTAGACAAAATATATGCTAACATCAAAAATATAGCTAAGATATTTTCTTAAGGCAAACAGTACATTGCTGTAGAGTATTTGTGAGATGACCTCATTTCTGAAGAGTAAATGATAAATTCAATGGATAATAGCATACCAACAGAAAACTGTCTGGAAAGTAATATATTCAATAGTTCATAGATGATTACTTTGAAAAAAATGGGAATATAGTAGGTTTTCTGTATTTTGCGTCTATAATGTTCCCATTTTCTTACAATATGTACATGTAAGTAGTTTAATAATGAAAAATTAATTAGGTCATATTTATTGAATATATGCCATTTGCTTAGCATGGTGCCAGGAATTAAAGGGGTTATAAAGAAGAACAAAGTGGTGATTCTAACTTTATGTAACTTGTATTATCAAGACAAGAAACATAGATATAAAGTACATAATTACACAAGAAAGTATGTGAATAATTGTCAAAATTAGTGGTTTGTTTTAGTTCATTGAACCAAAAGTTCAGAGTAGGATAGAATAGGAAAGTGATTGAACTTATGATGCATATTAATAGAGGAATTCTATTTGTATAAGCCAACTAGAGTTGTAGAGTATATTAAAGCAGGGGTTATTCAGGCTACAAAGACCCAAGAGAGAAATTAATATTAGCAATCATTTTAATCATTTTAATTAATATTAGCAAATATTAAGCAAAATATTAGCAAATCATTAATATTAGCAAATATTAGTAAATCATTAGCAAATCATTAGAAAATATTCAGATTTATAAATAAGATAGAATTAGCATCATGCTAAATGATGATTTATACAGAAAATAAGCATATAGTAAAGGAAAATAGTGCTTACCCAAGAAAATATGAAGGGTATGTGAGACCAGAAAATTGTATTTGTCTTTTTATTCCCCCACTGTTGGTTGGCATAATGCTTAGTACCTTTTAGGTACTTATATTATTTAGGATATTGTTAAAGCAGCTGTAAAAGAGACCAAAAATTATGGGTTTTGTAAGTTACAAGTTTGTTTGTTTATTATTTTTATATTTTTCAATGTGGGGCTTGAATTCACAACCCTGAGATCAAGACATGAGCTTTGATGAAGAGTCAGACACTCAACTGACTGAGCCACCTAGGCGCCTCAGAAGTTTATTTTTTTATTGAAAGTCCATTTTTCCAGGTATATGACCCGGGGGTAATAATGTTTTTGGGTGTTAGCTGTTTCCATTTGTGGCTCTGCAGTTTTTCAATGTGAATCTTCTAACATTTGATCCAATATTCCTGCTCCAGTTTCCACTCTCATAATTATTTTTCAGCTAACAGATGTTGGGGAGAAGAGTACATCAAGCCATAATCATTCAAAAACAACTGAGTAGTAGAACACAACCTTGACTGCCCATTAAAATCACCTGGGGCCTCCTTAGGACAATTCAATTAGAACCCCTGGGGAGCCAGTAAACAGCAGTTTCAAGAGCTTCACTGGTCACTGCAATGTGCCGCCAAGGTTGAGTACTGCTGAACATAGGTGGACTCAGATTACTGAGTGGAAAGTGAATCTGAATTTAAAGAATAGGTAGTTTCCATTGAAGTAGAATTCACAAAAAATCCACATGGGAAATTTAAATGCACAGAAAAATGTAAGAGTTTCTAAGGGAATAAATTAAGAAAAGATTTTCAAGCACTCTGATCAAGGATTTTGAATCTGGAAATTTAATAGGCAGAGTAGATGTGAGATGGTCACTATTAAAAACCAGCTAAACGGGGCGCCTGGGTGGCTCAGTTGGTTGAGCGACTGCCTTCGGCTCAGGTCATGATCCTGGAGTCCCTGGATCGAGTCCCGCATCGGGCTCCCTGCTTGGCAGGGAGTCTGCTTCTCCCTCTGACCCTCCTCCCTCTCATGCTCTCTGTCTCTCATTCTCTCTCTCTCAAATAAATAAATAAAATCTTTAAAAAATAAAATAAATAAAAAATAAAAATAAAAACCAGCTAAATGTTCTGGAATTTCAAGTAGAATAAATATCTTAAAATTCATAGCAAAAATAGATGAAAAATTGAGTGCAAAGATAAATGACTGTGTACATATACATCAGCTATAACATGGGACATATAAGCCTTCCCAAAAAGAAAAATACAGAGAGACATACAGTTAGACTCAATTAGTAGAGAAAAATGTTCATTATGTAAATAAGGAATCGACCGCAGCTTGGAAGGCTTATATAAGGACCAAGAAAGATGAATTAAAAATAATTAAAAATTAAAATGAAATATCAATATTAGTAATTATCATTAGGGAAATTTTTGCATTCCAAGATTTTAAAAAAATGGTCTTATAAATTGAGGACAAATATCTTAAAGGAACAAAATCCTATTCCCAATTAAAATATTATTTACTTGGGGCGCCTGGGTGGCTCAGTCGGTTAAGTGTCTGATCCCTGGGTCCTAGGATCCAGCCCCACATCAGACTCCTTGCTCAGTGGGGAATTTGCTTCTCCTCTCCCTCTCCCTCTGTGTTCTCTCTCTCTCTCAAATAAATAAATAAAATATTTTTAAAAAATAAATAAAATACTATTTACTTGTCAGGGAAAAATATTATGCAAAGTTTCAAAATGGGTAGCATTCACATCAATAATATGAGGGAAGTACTTGAGAAAATGTTCTAACACATTGAAAAGTATTTTATTTAAAGTAACATTATGGGGAGAGCAAATAGGAAAGACTTATTTTTTTAAATATTAAATGTAACATTGTAAAGAAATTTCTAATATATTTTTGGAAGTAAAATGTTAAAAGTATATCATCTATGCCCAGTAGTTTAAAAAATGAGTGAACAAGGGAGAATAAGAATGGATTAAAACAGAGCAGGCACATGTTTTTCTGTAAAGAGCAGGCTAGCAGATGTGGTCATTCGGCCATGTAGTCATTGTTGTAACTGTTCCTCCCTGCCATAGTAATACAAAGGCAGCAAAGGTGGGCATAGACAATGCATAAACAAGTGAAAATACCTGTGTTCCAATAAAACTTCATTTACAAAATCAGGCAGTGGGACAGATTTGGTGTACAGACTGTAGTGTGATGACCTCTGCTCAAAAGAATATTTTTGGGAGGGAGGAGCAGATGCACCAATGAAAATATAAAAGTATAAATGAGAGGAAAGAAAACAATAGGGCAGCAACTTCATGAATGATAATGTGAGGAGCTCAGTGGATATGCTCCCCAGTGCAACAACCATAACTGCTAAAAGTTATATATAAAGCAAAAATTTTGGAAATTATCCTAAAGGCATACATCAAATGGAGAAGTATTTAGTCAAAAAATTCTAGTAAATCTTGGTAAGAAAAGTGAGAGTTCATGGCACTTGTACCATAATCCATTTCTTGTTTCCTACCCTCAGGTCAATGTGACCAAAGCTCCAATCTGAATGGGTATGGCTAAGATTAGGCTACTTCATCTCCTAGCTTCCAGTCATGAACTCTGGTATATTCTTGGAGGGGACAAAGCACCAATAGTTCTCATTTCCACAAGCTCCATGTTAAGAGACTGAATTCCAGGTGACTATGACAAAGATGTTGGGATCTCTTCCCTCTACACAAGAATTCAGGGGCATTTATCTCCTTACCCCAACTCACTCAAAGGGATGATTTCCATGCCAGGAGAGACAAACCAAAAAAGAACAGTACTGCTGCTGCCCATTGCCTAGCTGATAAAACATGGGTGTCATCCTAAGAAAAAGAAACTATTGTCACTAAATTTTATGTGATAATTAAGGATTCTGAAAAGCTACAAAGATTGTCATTGCAGCATTGCTTCTAGTTTAAACATGAATTGGAAATAAAACTGTGTCAAAATTAAAGAAATTTTAATTTTATTAAGAGTTAAAGATTAAAGAAAATGTATACCATATCCTCACAATGTAATAAGAATAACCAAGAAAACTCCTCAAAAGTTTGAAGAAAGAAAAAAAAAGATAGTGGGAGATGTCATTTGACATTATATGAACTATAAACAAAGGCACCACAGAGGATCAACAAAGTTAAAATTACTTCCAAAATATCCACAAATTAATAAAACAAGTAGCTACAATGATGACAAAAAGAAAAAAACACAAATAATCCATGAAAGAAATTGAAATAAAGGATATGTACTCAGTTCTTACATACTTAAAGACATGCAAAAGTATATCATGAAAATATTTTATGCTGATATAATTGAATATGTAAATGGAATGGCAATATCCTAGACAAATAAAACTTACCAATACTGACACAATAAAGAATAAAAACTCTGAATAGTCTTAGACCTAAAAAGAGATATTACATCTGTACTTAAAGATCTTCACACAAAGATTGTCTCAGGCCCTGACAGTAAGATTTTACCCATCGGAGAGGAAGATAGCCATTAATATAACTTGAAAACTTCTAGAGCTTATAAAGGAAGTGCAAATTCCCCAGCTTATTTTGTAAGGCCACCTTATATCCAAGCATAAGAGGAATAGTATGTAAAGGAAAATGATAGTCTAAAACATGAACCTCACAAAATTATTTTAAAAATTTTATCAAAAGTTATCCATATGTTTATATAATGAATGAACCACATTATTCTGTATATTAAAATTTATCTAATATTAAAAAATTACCATGTAATTTAGAAAATTCTAGAATAATTGGGAAAATATAATAGCTGCAAAAAGGATTTGATAACATTTAAAATCTATTAATAAAAAAAACCTTTGCAAAATAGGAAAAGAAAGGAACTTAAAGTGAAAGGAACCTTAAAAACTCAAAAGAAAACATTATACTTAAGGATGTGTTGAATGCTTTCCATTTAAAACTAGTAACTGAACAAGCATATCCACTATCACTACCTTTATTTACCAGTTTACTAGAGCTAGCCAGTTTAGTAAGGCAAGAAAAAGAAATTGAATGTTATAGGGTTGGAAATAAATAAAACAGTATTATTCCCATATGGTATGACCGACTCACAGAATTTTTTAAAAAAATTAAATTAGAATGAATATGTTACTAATTCTAAAGCAAAGTTGCAGGATACAAGAATGATATAAAAATTATTCTAATTTCTCTACATCCGAAAGATACAGAATATAAAATTTGAAGTGATACAATTCAAAGAAGCATGAAAAAACTCTAGAAGCCTAGGAATAAACCCGACAAACAATGTGCAAGACTTTCATAAAGATAATCCAATGGATTGCTACGGATTTACATAGACAATGGATTGAAAGACTTGATATAAAAAGATATCATTTGGGAATAATAGGTGTGTAGAATGAAGAAATTTCCATCTTCCAAAAAATTTTCCTTTGAAAAGTTATATACTGATTCTTCTATATGTGAAGCCAAAAGGCTCAGGATAGCCAAGACACTATTACAGAAGAAAAACAAAGTGGGCAGACGGCAGACTCACTATAAAGGTTAAAAAGACATTGGAATGCTATACTAGTTACAGCAGTAAGTTTGGACCAAGGGTATACAAACAGAACAAAAGAATAAAATAGCAAGAAACAGCCTGACCAACACCTATATGGACACTTAATTCATTAATTTATTAACCTCTTATAAAGACATCACTTCAGAGTAAAGAGGAAACGATGGTCTTTTTAACAAATTGTATTGAGAGAATGACTATCAAAGTGGAAAAAAAAGTTTTGACCCCCCCAACACAAAAATCAATCTCAAATAGAAATGAAATCTGGATTTAAAAAGCTAGATGGGATAGCACTTAAGGGATAATACAGGAGAAAACGTGTAACTCGGAAGATGAAAAGGTCTTACTACATAGAAAACTAAAGCACTAATCACACAGGGGCAAATTGATCAATTGAATCACATTAATATTAAGAACTTTTTCTTATTAAAATACTACTCATGCCCCCAAAAAAGGTGATTAGAAAGCCACAATGTTGAAGACGTTTACAATAACAAAATGGCTAAAGTTTCATACTTTGTAATAGATTAGAAAAATAATCACAAAAGTTGACTCTTCTTGTATCCGTTTGGAACATGGATTTTCAATTATTTCCACCAAGAGGAACAGACATCCTCTACCTCTTAAATTTGGGATAGTCTTGCAAATTGCTTTGACAATGGCTGAAGTAATGTTGTAGCACATACAGGATTAGGCATCAAGAAGTCTTTCATGTGCCTTGCTCTTGCTCTTGGTCCTGCCCAGCTAGTTAGGTTAATAAGCTCAAGCTAGCCTGTTGGGTGATTAAGGACATGTGGTTTAATCATCCCTATCATCTAACCTAAGCTAGCCAATCCCAGAAACAAAGCTACACCGTTAAGCAGAATGAGTAATTGCAGTTGCATGAGTGAGCCTACCTGAAATCAATCCAAATTATTCATTCATAGATTGAGCAAAATATTGTTGCTTTAATCTACTAAATTTTAGGTATTTTATTATGCAATAAAAGCTAATAAATAGTGACTCAGGTACATAATTTAAGAAGGTACTCAAATGAATATCTATAATAATATGAGTTAACAATCAGTGAGTGACAAGAAACAATGACAATATCAAGTGTTGGCAGGGCATGTTACAGCTGGAATTTTTAAACACTGCTGATGGAATATTAATTTGTACAATAACTTTGCAAATGGCGGTATAACTGAATCAAATATTTCTGTACCTTAAGGCCTAGTAGTTCTACCACCAGGTAAAATTCAACAGAAATGTATGTATGTTTTATCAAAAGACATGCATATGCATGTTCATTGCAGCAATAAGTTAATACTTAGAAAACTAGAAACAAAGAAGCAAAAAAGATACTGCTAAGTCTCCACTTCACCTCCTATTTTCCCTACTCTACCTCTAGGAAGCAACACCTAATGTGAGAGTGAATCATTCCAATGCAAGTTTTGCCTTTTCACTTTTTATAAATTTGTAAATAAATAAATATGCTTTAATATTTTTATAACTGCCCCGTTTTCATTGTGTTTGATACTTTGGCAACTAGCTTTTTAAACTTGAACTTATGTCTTTGGCACTTATCCAGAGATACATGTAGATAGAGTTCATTTCCATTACTATGTACTCTTCCAGTATTAGAATAAACTAAAATACAATTAATTTATTCACCTTTGAGGGATATTTAAGATTTCCACATTTTTGGTCCTTAAGAATAGAGATTCAATGAACTTTCTTATATGTCTTTTTTGAAAACATAAGGGATTCTCTGGGGTTAACACTTCAAAGTAGAATTGATGGGTTGTAAATTACATGCCTTTTCTTCTTTGCTTGGAAATCTTTGCCATATAATTACAAATCTTACTATCTCCTAAATATATTTTCTCTTTCCGCATATGTTTTCCAAACTTTAGACATTGGTTTTCTTGTTAATTTACTCAGCAAAAAATGCTAGTAGGGTTGAGAATTTATTTGATCATTGATCACTTGGGGTTCTTTCTCTGTGAACTGCATGTTCCTATATCTTTTACTCATTGTGAGGTTTCTTTCTGAGTTGGAGGTGATCTGAGATATAAACAATAGCAGATCCTGGGTGCAGAGTATATGTAAGGAAACTCCCATCGATATCTAGAGACTCTTCTGTAAATCTAAAACTTGTAAAAGTAGAGAAAGTTTATTAAATGTAAGGTTTGCTTCTCTTTCTCCATCTTGCCAAAGAGCTTCAGCTAAGTTTTGATATGCTTTGCTGTTTAAATTAGGAACTTAAATTAGTCTTGCCAAATATATCTGTGGTCTCTTTCTACCAATCTGAAGATCTGCTATGATGTTCCAAAAATCTTAAAATAAAGAAACAAGAGTATAACATAAGAATGTTGGTGTTTATTTAAAGAAAATGATTATCATTTTACTCTTTATTACTTTTTAAAAACTTTTTAAGGCATTATTCCAATTAAAATGTATGCTTCAGAAACAATCTGCCCCATGTACAGTGAAAAGAAGCAACACTGTCAAAAAGACAAGCATTTTAATTCTACACTGCCTATACTTAAATGGGAGGCCTAACCTCAGCAGGTTGTTGTGAATTCTGTTGTGTCTTTTTGTTTAAGAACTACATTGCAGAGAATATTTATGAGCCTGGGAAACCACCTTAAACAAAATAACAAAAATAATAGCAATAAAAATGATAATCCATAACAACAAAGTTTGCCTTCCAAAGAGGATTTTTGCATACTCTGACCTCTCTACTGAAAAACATCAAGATATAGAAATATATTTTTCCATTGATAAAAACTAAAAATTTTGTCTATGAAGTATTCGGCTCAATCAGTGAAGCACGCACCTCAATCAAGTACAGTGAGTTGGGAAAAACACACAATTAAACTGCATCAGTAAAGTTTGTTTCTTGAGTTGTACAGCAATCTAAAATTTTGAGTAAACCGGGCATCTGTGAAATTATGCAACATTTTAATCAATTATGCCCTGAAATGCCTTGACAAGAGAGTAGTCAAATCAGTAAAATCTGCAACTTACTCATAGAATAATGCATATTGATCATTGCATTTGGTACTCTATCACCAATGGGTAACTGCACATTGAAATTCATCATGTTTATTTCCAAATTGGTATTTGCTTAAAATCCCAACCTAACAACCATGCCTATAAGATGACTGTATTTCATTTATACTTCCCATGGAAACACAAGCATGATATATCCCAGAGTTCATTATTAACTACCTCTGGAACTCAGGTAACACAGGAACAGATATTTAAGTAAAACTGTGAATATAGCCTTGCATTCTGCAAACACCCTGTAAGTCAAAAGAAATGTAAACTCATTCTGCACTTTGTAACTGTGTCAACCACACACAATTTCCAGAGTCTGTTCTTTAGCTAGATCTACAAATGACTCCACCATGACCCCACCAATTCACAGAGAAGAAGCTCGTGTTTGTCATGAGATTTTCTTAGTGGGGGGAAATAAGAGGTTCTTTTTTAGTGATTCAGATGAAGCATTTAGGGCACAATACTAGCTTTCTTCATTTTGTAATATAAAGTTAATCATTTCATCTAACTGGAATCTTTTTTTTTTAATTTTTTTTTTAAGATTTTATTTATTTGCGAGAGAGACAATGAGAGACAGAGAGCATGAGAGGGAGGAGGGTCAGAGGGAGAAGCAGACTCCCCGCTGAGCAGGGAGCCCGATGCGGGACTCGATCCCAGGACTCTAGGATCATGACCTGAGCCGAAGGCAGTCGCTTAACCAACTGAGCCACCCAGGCGCCCCTAACTAGAATCTTTATAATAGAAAACTTATAAATGTAGTGGGGGCACTACTCTTCCTTCACTATCTCTGGTTATTTTTTGTTCCTCCATTGTGGTTAACTTTTTAAACCACTCATCTTTTATTTCCAATTCTCCATATTTCTAATTTAGATGATAATCACAGATTACTCTTCTTAACTTATGATTCATCACACAAGTACATAATTCACAAATATATACACCCACATGCATGAACACACACTTTTGGTGGTGGATCAACTTCCAAAAATGTCAACATTTTTGTTGTTGACAAAATGACAAATGTCTGAATCATAGTGTATGTAAAAGGGCCTTTAATATTAATATAACACACACTGTAGGTTGTGGTTAGGTGCTAAGCCACCACAGCCTCTCATTCAAAAAGTGTGATAACAAAGATAGAAGTATAAAGAAGTAAATGTGCTATGATGTAGTAAGAGCAAAGTGTGGGGATGCGGGGGTGTAATAGGGACGACTAAACAAAAATGTGTAAAATCATATCTAAGCACTGTATGCAACATGTAGACCCAAACCATTATGGACTTTTTAATATCTCCTGAAGTCTTCCCTTCCTAAGTGTTATAGTAATGAACCTAACCAGGAGTTAATTGTCAAATTAAATTGAGCTTTATAGGATAACCTCATACCCTGCAGCAGGCTATCACTCTGGAAATATATCAAAATGAAGCATCCTTCATTTGTAACTATTGAAGGTAGAATAGGATGGCATAGATGATGAAAGGCAAAGCAATGTCCTCCCTGGCTTTCCTGGACATGAACAACTACTCTTTTAGGTATCTTAAAACACGGATGGTATAAGAAACAGAGAGGGTTTAGTAGTAGTAGACTACTACTATTCACTGTGTGTCAGGTTCTGTGGATTTAAGACGTGTGATCTAATATAGCATGGTCAATCAAAAAAAGTCTACCTACAAGTAAAGAATGATATACAAGGTACAAAATGTGATTGGATACTTGGAAGCAACCTTTCATGTGCAGAAGGATTTGAGAGAAATTTAGTGTAAATTATGAAACACTCCTTGAACACACTAATGAGTAGTCTAAATGAATTGAAGCAAAGTGAATAACAGTTTTGAAGACAGAAATTAAGAAGTTGTGTGGTATGTTAAAGGCACAGAGATTTGATTGTGTGGCCAGACATTGATTATAACTAGAAATGCTATATGAAAGCTTATTATGAAAAGGTCTATATGTCATGTTTGAAGGCCCTAAAATTGAGAGGAAATCATGCATTCAAAATTCTGAGAAAAAGGGCAGAGTACCTGATGTACTGTGCTACTGTGCCTTCAAGCATCAATATCCATCTGTAACGGTATGCCCTAGAATATAAGCTGATTTCTTATATTAGTTTAAGGAAGTTTCTTTTTTTAAGATTTTATTTATTTATTTGAGAGAGAGAGAGAGAGGGCTAGCACAAGCAGGAACTGGCTGAGGCCTATGTTCTGACTGCATCACAATCCAACTTTCTCCTTTGACCAATCATGCTTTCTTGATGGGTAACCAACAAGAGTGTTCATCAGTCTACACAGTTAAAAAGTAAGGATGGATGATCCAGAGGCTGAGGACTATCAGTCACAACAGTTAAAAATAAATTAACATCTCTATCTTTGAACTAAATCTCAAACCCCAAAATCAGTGACTGAAGTAAAGGCCAGGACACCATGAGAAAAGTAGAATGGGGTTCCCCTGGAGCACTATCACATGACTATATAGTAATGATTTCTTAAGTTCTTCCTCAAAAAGTCTTACTCAGATAACCATACACTAGGGAAAGGAGAATATTCAGATTTTGAGAACTTTTAAATATAGGATATATGTTGATGTTGATATTTGAGTACCTAAATTACCATTATTGTTCCCTAATAAAGTAGGAGTACATGAGACAGGTAAGAAATGGAGGTCTGGCCAAGGTATAATTAACACTGAGTCCACAGAAACACACTAGGAATCATTTCCCCACTCTTGAATTTTGTAGTTAGAATTGATATACTTAGTAGCTGACACAATAACCACATTGAGTTCTTGACTTACGTGACCTACCACAGGGGAGAAGGCCAAATAGAATCCTTTGACATGATTATGCTCTCTCATTCCCAGCCAAGATAGTAAATCAGAATCAATAGTACATATGGGAGGGATGATAGAAAATAGTAACATCCTTAAAGACCCAAAAGGATATAGGGACTGTAGTCCCCACCACATCTCCATTTAATTCTCTGGTATGACCCCTATAGAAAACAGATAGATTTTAGAAGAAATAGTGGATTACTATAAACTCAGCCAAGAAGTAACTCCAATTAAGTCCATTGTGGCAGATATGTTACCTTTGCTAGATCAGATAAGAAAACTAAGGCTAAGTGTGATTAAATAAATTATTGTTTAATACCACACAGACAGTTGAGGAATTGGCTTTTGAATCAAAATCCTGACGACACAAAAATTCATGTTTTTAATAAGATTGAAATACAACCCACACACCATAAATTTCTTTCTTTCTCTACCATCAGCTTTCACTGGCCTATCACTGTCTTTGCCATATAGCTACCATATTGTGAGAGCAAATTTTTATGATATTTGATGAAAGGGGGCAGTCTAATTACTAAATATCTTAGAAAGATATTAAACATAAAGTATATGTTTGCCATTTTTGGTTTTCCAAATGGTCTCTCTTGGAGGAAAAGGTTACCAAAAAAAAAAAAAAAAAAAGGCAGGTGATAGAGTCTGGCCTCTCGAAGTCAAATTCATTGTGAGTAAGATTTTATATGGTTTTACCTCCTGAGAATGCTAGTCAGAAATCATTTGCTACACATGTGATAGACTTGAGGGCCTAGTAGCATGACAGTTAATGGGTATTAGCAGCTTGAACACTGGACAAAACCTAAGCAGTTCTTCCTATGATGAGACTGTGGCTTGCCCTTGTTCCCTTCATGCCCGCCTTTACCAGATTTCAAATATTTTTTTATTTGAGCTACTCACTGTATTTCATATATATATATACACACACATGTATATGAATATGTATATATATGAACATATATATAGTCTTTCATATATATGTATTTATATACATACACACAAACATTATCTAAGAAAAAATAGAGGATGGATGGATTAATAATAGAAGATAGATAGATAGATATAGATATAGATAAATAGACAGATAAATGATATATTTTTTTAACTTAAATTAACCTGAACTAGATTTTGGTTTTTTGCACATAAGAAAGGACGATTACTTGGTCATCACCTAGAATAAAGTCCACATTGAAGACAAGACTTTTGGAGATATGAGCAATTGTACCGGAGAGCATAAAAAACACAATTTTACATTGGGCTAGAGTAATTTTGTTACCACTGACACAGGTATCAAATTCCAATTAAATATTTTAGTGGCTGCTCTCAACAAAGCTAGCAATTATGTTAAAAATTAAGAGAAAAAGAGGCCAAATCAATGCTGTAAATAATTTGTCATGTTACAACCACCCAGTAGTGTTACCCAAAAGAATACAGAAGACACTTTCAGTAATTTCCTGAGAAACACATTGTGCTAAATGGCATTTCAATGCATATTCTCTGTAGTTGATTAAAAATAGTCTCCCTGATTTTAAGGAGGATAGGACAGTTCAAGAAGGAGAGCGGTTAGTGGCATTTATATGATATAGACTACATTAGGTTGGTATAATCATTGGAATGGTTTGGTCTATAACCATATTCAGTAATCACTAATATAAAATGAAAATATTAGGGCAGTCTATGAAGCTAATTTTTAAAAGTTTTTATTTAAATTCCAGTTAGTTAACATACAGTGTAATATCTAATATCAGTTTCAGGTGTACAATATAGTGATTCAACACTTCCATACAATACCCAGTGCTCATCACAAGTACACTACTTAATCTCCATCACCTACTCCATCTGACCCACCACCCACCTCCCCTCTGGTAACCATCAGATCAATGAAGCTAATTTTTATGAAAGGAATAAAAAAAACATTGCATCAGTTAAACAGATGTTTGACTTGATCCCCTTTAGTAAGAGTTGGCTTTGGGATGACAGTGGTATTACAAATGTAAGTCAAAGTTATAAAGTAACCTAGAGCCTCTATGAGGACTATCTAAAGGATCCCTATCTCTTTCATTCCCCAGAAGCTTCTCTAAATAAATGTACAACATTCTGGCACCACCAGTGCAGTCTTCATACCAAATGCAGGATCAGTCAAGGGTCTACTATAATATTATTCTTACACATAAGGGAACATTGGGGTGGCAGATAGTATGAATGTATACTATTATTAAATGTTTAGTTGGTTTCTACCACTGTCAGTTTGCTAAATTGCTTTGCACTTGTCACATGCTCTGGATGACCCTACATGACAGATCTCTTACTTGCTACACAAGGGAAATTAAGAGTGTGGTCACAGTGTGCTTTTCCTTCATTACAAATGCTTGCATTGATTTGATTTTTACTGGTTTCTATTTTTTGTTTCTGTTCAGAATAAACTTTGCGTTAACCCTCACTGCTTAACTCCATCTGATCCTTCAACTAAACTACTTTTCCTAATTCAAACTGAAATAAGATTTACTTCTTCCTAACAAATAACCTTGTTCTTGATTATTATTACTTTGTTGTTGTTGTTCTTGATTCTTAACATCTCTAAGTTTCAGTAGAATTTCTCTTCACCATATCAACCCAGGACAATCATCAAGTGCTTCTTAGTACCAAACAATACTTTTGTTTTATTATTCATCCTGCTTTAGAAAAGTTAGATGGTGTTATCTCTCAGACAACCTCCCACTGCCATATTCTGATGCTTGGTTTCCTCATCTGTAGCATAATTATGTATCCTCTTTCTACGTTAGGGTATAGTTGGGAACTAAATATAAAGGTGTCTGTAAAAGTGCTTTGTATTCCTTAAAGCACAAACAAAAATAGAAGGAGTTTATATCATGAAATCTGATGCCCATTTTTATAGTGATGTGATGTTTTTGATAAGCACAGATATTTCTTAAATTTTTCCTTATTATCTCATTCCTGGATCCCACTCTGTCATTGATTTCGTTTTTCTATACATCTATAAGGAAATAAAAGAAAAACTTTCACCTGGACCAAAAGTCGTGATGAAATGGATATGAAAGCAGGCCCCAGGTTCAAAAGCAGTGGAACAAATTATTCTCCAGTTCTTGAACACTCTGATCAGACTGCCTTCCCAAATTATTTCTACCCTAATCATTTTCGCACATCCTGGGCGTCAATTGGCTTCAGTCAAACTGAAATCTTCATATGCTGCAAATATAGCCTACACTTAGTTATCTCAGTAAATTTGCTCAAGGTAACTTTCATCATGGTAACATCATGCTGTTCTCCATGTCCATCTTCACTGTCATGTTGATTCCTGATCCACTTTGCCAAATGTGATCTCCTTCTTGCCACCTCCCTAGGTCTTTGCATTTTTCTTATGGCACTACCCACACTCTTACGTTAGGAATCTGGTTTTATCGATCTCCCCTTTCCTTAACATTCTGTTAAGTTCTCTGAGGGCAGGCTCTATGCTTAAATATTTCTACATCCTCATCAAAGCTTACCATGCCCACAGCAGGAACAATTAACATTTTGAACTGAATAAAATTGAGAAATGATTTAGAGTAATATACTATAATGAACCTTTTAGAAAGGCTATTAAGAAGTTTAGAACTCAACCAAGGAAACTCTTAAGACTAACTTATCAATGTGAGATTGATTACGTTAGAACTAGAGTAAAATTTCTGTCCGAAAGGGAAAAGATATTAGGTGTTTTCTAGATACATCAGAGTCAGAAGATTTTACCACTAAAATATGGCCATTCTGAAATTTAGATGGTAAGAATACCATTTTCATTATAGTCTTATTTCCTTCTACTCTCCATGACCATGTTTTCGCCACAGTGGCTCCCTCTTTCCAGACATCCATGATTTAATTTTAAATCTATAAATTGAAAGTTGTTGGGTTTTTTGTTTGTATGTTTGCTTTTACCTTCCAAAATGTTTTTAACTTTCTTTGTCAGTTAAAACAATATAGGTAATTTTCCTTCGAGTGGGCATTGTGGAAGGTATTTCCCATATACTGATGAGGCAGTGAAATACAGTGTTACCTTTTAATGGAAAGTTCCAAGTAAACTTCCAGAACCTCCTCAAACTTTTTTTTAATTCCTGGTACTTAATGCTATCTTTCTGATTTAATTGCATCTTTGCATTTGCTGTCTAATTTTACTACTGTTGACAACACTTTAATTAGTTTATATATCTTAAAAAATTATCAAGTGTTGAATATTACTTCCATGGAAATCCATACAAATAGAACCTACATTAAACTTCAAGAGTATTTCAGTTATCAGCACCCAATAATCACCATTTCTTTAGGCCCCTTGAAACAGGGAGTGTGGCTGTGTTTGTACATGTGAAAAGCATAGATGCCATCCCCTCACTTCCTTCCTTTCCTATCTAGATAGATGAATGGATAAGTAAAACCATAAAAACCTCATAACTAATATGTAGCCATTTTATAACTTCTGTAGAGAGTGCTGAGCTAAAAGGAATATTACTAGCATTTTAAATATTTCTGGTAGCTGTGTAAGTCCTTGAGAACACTAAATTTATCTTTTTTGTAATAGCTGAGCATTATAAATTTTAGTCTTATACCTCTAAGAATCTAGAATTACAGAGATAGATTGTTTTGTAGCTATGTTTATGATGGCCCCCTAATATCTCTTGATTGGTAGTTTGTTATCTTATTAAAAATCCACACTCATAAACTGTTGTATGGAATGTATATTAGCATAAACTTTTTGGTAAGCAATTTGATCATGGTTATGATGATAATTAAAATGAAGTAGAGTACAAGACCCTATAAGAACCTATCACAGAACTTGGATAAGAGAGGGAGGGAAAATACCATAGGATGGGCATTTTCAAAACACAAATATGGTGCAGTCTCTTTCCTGAATATTAACATAATGTTAACAGGAAAAAAAAGCATAACAGGTTGAATATATGCATAATCAATGTATGATTTTTCTAATAAAGTTCTATTAGAGGTATACCCATTATAGGTATATCCATTTATGCCCATTTGCTCTCTTACTGTCTATGGCTGCTTTCATACTATAACAGCAAATTTGAGTAGTTGTTTAAAAGATCAAATAGCCAGCAAATTTAAAATATTTATTATCTGGCTCTTTATAGAAAGTTGGCCTACCCCTGCTTTATATCATGAATTCTTTCTCAATTCATCCTGTGTAAGACAGCCCAGAGGACAATTAATAGGCCAACACTTTCTTAAAAGTATGATCTTACTTTTTACAAGGAACAGGGATGTTTCCTAGGATTAAGTTGTCATATAGCCAGTTTAAATTCACAGGTGGAAGAATATATCAACAGATGCAAAATTTTGAATCCTGCTATATTTTAGTACGCTACTTCAACAGTAATTTGTATTTAGTTAAAAATATTTTTATTACAATTCAATCTTAAATAAGCTCTGTGTCTGTCTGTTATGATACTTTCAATTTCTGGCCTTTTTCTGAAGACTTTTCTGAATAAAAAACAGATGGGATTCCAGAACTAGAGAAACTGTATGCATATTTGAGTTACTTGTGTTTTTTTTGAAGTACAAAAATAGAAAAGTCTATAGATAACATTAAATGAATAACCCAGAAGCTTAATATCTTGTATTCACATCATTGTGATGAAAGTTGTTGAACTATTGTTTACTTTGTATATAATTTGATTGTGCAGTTACAAAATATGTGATTAAGCAATGCAAACACATTCTCCTTCAACAACGGAACTATAAAGATATGTAACACGGAGAAATATACCAAAGATAGATCAAACTAACAAAAGTGGAGAGATGAAATAGAATCAGGAAAAATGTTCAATATTTTATTCATGGCCTATAAAATTCTTATAGTTGATTAAGGTTTCTTACGGACAGTATGGAAAGGAAAGTTTGCTCAGTAGCACAGTTCATTGCTCACAAGCTAAACAGAGATCCATTACCGAAAAGAGGCACAAGTATCCTGCTGTACTTCAAAGCCAGGCAAGAATTTCCTCAGGAAACCTTATAAAGAGGGAAGAGTTATCAAGAGCCTGCTCCATCCCATTCATGCAATAGCTAGGAAAAGAAACTTTACAGCAACTCATTCACTATAAGCTGATGTTATCACACAACAGAGGACAGTTCCTTTATTTGCTTGTTTGTTTGTTTGCCTGTCTGTTTATTTATAATAAAAATAAGTTCTGAATGGGAGCCCAGTTCTCTCAGCTTTATCCCGTGTTGAGGAATGGGTAAATGTTAGACTATGTGAAAATAAATTAATAGATTATTTATTCTACTGGTCAAAGAAATTTCCATGTAGAGTATTATGCATTATAGTATATTATATTTATGCATATCATAAATATATGTTATGTGTATGTTTTTAATGTATATAGATGACACACACAAGTTTATCTAAACTTATTTTGATATAAAGAGTGGAAATAACCTCACAACGCTGAAATGACAACTGTTTGCGATGGGTTTCTCCTATTTAGTAGGGAATTATGGCTGATTTGGTTTGTTTCTCTGTGTTCTCTAAAGAGTTTTAAATAGTCAAGTGTTACTTCTGTAATAAGAAATATCATTTTAAACTGCCATTTATCTTAATCTTTTCTTATAATAGTACCTCACATTGTTGCCTTTTCTTCCCTTAATTAAATGTATTATATTTTATGAGGTATTTATTCTTCAAACATCCATTTAAAATTTAGAGCAGAGCTGATCAGAGGTAGTCCTTGCCTCAATGTAGTTGCCACAATGTAGTAGTGTGTTAAAATCACAATGTAGTAGTGTGTTAAAATCACAGGGGCAGATTTGAGAGACGTAATTAACTTTGTTATCAGAGAAAGTGTTCATGATATGATTATGCTACATATTCCACCTTTAATATAGGATTAATTTATCAGTTGGGACTTATTTAAAACTCTAAATTATCTAATAAAAATATATCAGATTTTTTTTGCAACCTCTACCATAAGCAAAGAAATACAAATTAAGAAAACAATGAAGTAATGTGTTGAACTATTAAATTACAATGCTGTTTATTTATTTATTTTTTAAGATTTTATTTACTTATTTGACAGAGAGAGACACAGCGAGAGAGGGAACACAAGCAGGGGGAGTGGGAGAGGGAGAAGCAGGCTTCCCGTGGAGCAGGGAGCCCGATGCGGGGCTCGACCCCAGGACCCTGGGATCATGACTTGAGCCGAAGGCAGATGCTTAACGACCGAGCCACCCAGGCGCCCCTGTGTTTATTTTTTTAATGCTAGTTTCAGCATTGGTGGAAGCATGTAGCAATTCTCAAAACGTACTCTTAAAACTATTATTGAATCCCAAACTTAGGGATAATATTTTGGCAATGTGTATCAAAAGCACAACCTTCAACTAAGCAATGAATGTAAAGGCCTTTATTCACAAAACAATATCAAGATAAGATGTATACACAAAGATGTTCTTAATTATCAGTCAGTCCCAATAAGCAAAATAGAGGGATTTCAACATAGAGAACCGACTACATGGGTTAATGGAAGAGTTGAGATGCCAACAAGATGCTTGCAAGAGCATAAAGTCCTCACCACTATAAGCTGGAGGGACAAAGGAAGAACATTACCAGAACCCAGAGATTGAGATCACCTAGTAAGACCTAAAACCATGGTGAGTGTTTCCAGTGGGTGCTGGAGCCTCATAGAAGATGAAGCTGATGCCAGAGGCTTCACCCAAAAGAGAAAAAGAAGTACACTCCTCTTCCTCCTGCCTTCCAAAGTCTATTGATCAAACCAGCCAGAAAACAGCTGACCTAGGAGTATCCCCAGCACAAGGTGCAAGAGTCTGTCTCCTGAGACACAAAGGAGATCAGGGTAAAAATGGCTCAGAGAACAAACAGGACAAGAACCAGCAAATTAGCAAAAACTATTAATAATCTATATCAACAATTATTATACAGCCCTATGATGGAACAGATAATATGCAGTCATGAAATATTATACATAAAGTAAAATATTCAAGATGTATTGAAAAACCTATATAGGACATATACTTTTAATACAATTTGACTATTTCGCTTTTTATTTTTAAAAAGCCATATTACCTCCCCCCTTCATTTCTCTCTCTAACAAAACAGGAAATAATTGGTTGACACATATTTAACCCATATGATTGTTTTGTTGTGTGTTGATGACTATGCGGGTTGTTGCTTGAGAGGGGTTAGATGCGAACTACATGCCTCAAATATACACAATATAATCACCTTACTTAGATTTGAATTGTTTAGCAACTGACAGGAAGAAAACTCACAAATATATTAATTTAACATGCTCAAAGCATTAAACATTAGATGTCACATACATTTCGATTTGAATTTGGCAGTTTTGTTTATGCAGAATTCAAAGACGTTGTTAATTTGGATTTTATCCTTTCATAGATTAATATATCCATATATCTGTATAAAGGAACTTAGCATGATAAAACTATGCTATTAGAAGTTTATTCCTGGTTGACCAGAAAATGGAGAAACAAGGGCAAGAGTGAACATATTTTTGTTGCTATATGATGTGACTAAGGACAAAACCAGGAGTTTGGTTATGAAAAGTGAAAATGAAGGGAGACATCAGATGGAGGTGACTTTCATTAATGGCTACAGAGGTTTACACCAGGATCCTGATGCAAGGTAGTAGAGTTGAAGAAATCAACCACTTTATGAGAAAAAATACTTTCTGAAGTCTTTATTATGTAGTGACCCTGTAGCTGTTTCCAAATATTCATTATCAGCATGCCTTTCAAATAGCGTTTTTGAAGTTTCTTAATTTATTACTAAAATGTCATCTTCTCTATAGAGTGTCTCCTCTGCCTGAATGCCAGAGAATCTCCTCTCACCTCCTACACAATCCTGAGTCTCATGGAGCCTTCCTCCCTGATGCTCACAGAGCTTTCCCAGAAAGGGTCTTAGGTGGTGCTCTGGACATAGCACACCCAGAATTTTGATGTGTTACGGGCTCTGGTGGCCCTAGCCCCTGACTTATAAGCATTTTTTTCCTTCCTGCCTGCAATTCAGATATTTTTTAAGACCTTTAAAATTATCTGTAAAAGATTTTGAATTCTCAGTCTGTGGTCTTATTTTCCATAGTAGTGAGAATAAGCAAGCTTGGAGAAGGAGAAATAAGATCATGTGTTCATGTTTTGACATGTCAAGTTTTATCAATTTAATGAGCTATCCAAGTGGCAATGTCTTGTTTGAAAACGGAGCTATAGAACTAAATTAGATTTTAAATCTGTAACAATGAAGGTTGATTCAAAAATGTCATAGGGACTGTGAAGTAATTCAGAATTTCTGATTGTTGTTAAAAGTAAATTAGATTCTCCTTTGCCTCAAGACATTGTTCATTTTTAAAAAGGAGTTAATGGATGTGTCTGCATCATCACATCTTAGCTAAAAAGAAATTTTAAAGAAAAGAACAGCACATATACACTTGAATTTGTTACTTAGTATATACTATAAGATATTGCAACTTTTATCCAATGTGTTTTCTTATAAAGACAAAAATTTAGTTTTTCATCTTTATCTCTCTCTCTCTCTCTTTTTTTTTTTTTGCTAGATACAGGGGCAGTATTTTTTTTTTTAATTTTGAGATACATGAAATGGAATAAATATCAGTTGTTCTCAAAAAGAATATTTAATTGGTATAATATTAAAAGAGGCAATGCACAGAATTTTCTTGAAGCAGAAAGAAATACTTTCATAACCAATAAAACTGTATCTGGACAAACAGATGATTCATTTGGAAAACATTAAAATTGACATTATTTTGATTTTTTAGAGAATGTAGCTTCTTGAAGATACTCAATTTTAAAATATAAATTTAAAAAGCAACATATTTTATAATTCTCTATTTTGTTTGACTCCATGTTAGTCTATAGATATTTGGGGGAAAGAAATTGAATTGGACCTCACCTTCCTGGTATTATAAATCTCTGCCTTTATCATGCCAGAAGTGAGATTTTTCTGCATGCTTTAAAAATATAAAAACATCAGGGCGCCTGGGTGGCTCAGATGGTTAAGCGTCTGCCTTCGGCTCAGGTCATGATCCCAGGGTCCTGGGATCGAGTCCCGCATTGGGCTCTCTACTCCTTGGGAGCCTGCTTCTCCCTCTGCCTCTCTCTCTCTGTCTCTCATGAATAAATAAATAAAATATTAAAAAAAAATTAAAAAAAAAATATAAAAACATCAAAACATTTTTTACTTTGTACCTTCACCCAGGGCAAATAGATGTTCAGTAGCATATATTTGAATTCAATTTCTTAATTAATTAATATTTTCTGGCACGATAAATTATTTGACACATGTAAATAATGAATTCTTTACCAGTGATATGTAATTGTTCTTCCTGGATCATAGATATGTCTACATTTCATTTTTATCACCCTTGCCCCATTTTTTCTAAGTTTTTTTCTTCAGCAATGCAAATTTTGAAATGGACTAAGTAACACAAAATACGTAACACTACAAAATTTGACTTTCATATTTCAGTGGTTTACTGTAAGGAAAATTGAGACAAAGAATAGCTGTAATTCCTACATTACCTAGTATTTAGTTGCTTATATCTTATATAAAATTGTAAAATGTATAGAATTTTCAGAATATAAACTAACTTTGACTTTGAGCCATCTTCCAATAAAAATAATTCCCTTTCTTAAAATAACTGCCTCTTTTGATGTGGGCCAAATAAGCCTACTACTTGAATAAAATTAAGTTGCAGAAAATTATTTTGTTTTGCTTTGATGTAAGAGATATATTACAAGTCAATATGTTATGTAATTTTAATGAGTACTTATACTTACCTAAGAAATTCCAAGGTAAAACTAACAATGTCTATCCCTTTCAAAAATAGGTATTGCTATACAGTTCTTTATTTGGGATGCCTGGGTGGCTCGGTCGGTTTAGCGTCTGCCTTTGGCTCAGGTCATGATCCCAGGGTTCTGGGATCGAGCCCCACATCGGGATCCCTGCTCAGGGGGAAGCCCGCTTCTCCCTCTCCCTCTGTCCCTGCTGCTCCCCCTGCTTGTGCTCTTTCTCTCTCTCTGACAAATAAATAAAATCTTAAAATAAATAAATAAATAAATAAATAAATAAATAAATAGGGTTTGTAACTGAAATGTTAAATAACGTTTAGAAAAACCTCAAAAGCCTTTCCCATGGTTTATAAGGTACCGTATGATCTGGTTCCAAACTTACCTGTAAAATCTAATCTTATGTAACTCTTGCATTAACTCACCCTGCACCGGACTCACGGACTTTCAACATATTCTTTCAACATGCTAGGCTTATGCCCATCATCAGGCTTAAATTCATTATGTGTGATATAGATGGCTTTATACTTTGTCTTTTAATCTAATCTCAATGCTAGAATAAAAGGAACTATAAAAATGTCCTCATGATTTTCAAATATAGCTACATATATTGACACACACAAAAATAAATATACATAAACATTTTAGATTTAATAACTCCTTAATTCTTCATGCAATTCTTTGTAATAAAATTATCTCTCTAGTTTCTTCTTTATTAAAAAGGTCATTAAGAAGTTCACAGAAAAATAATTTGGAAAGTAGGAAAATAGTATTATATCCCTAATCCACTTTCTTAGTACATGATCTTATAAAAATAGTGTTTGTTAACATAGAAATATTTGAACTTTATATTCAGATAGTCAGCTGAATCCAATTTGATAATTAAGTTTACATCATATTATACCAGTGAGGGTAGTGTTTCCTGGGTTTCATGTTGCAAGGCCATTGACAAACTTATTAGTACTAAGATGTTAGTGATGACATATACTAAGTTAAAGTTATAAAACCTCTAAGGGCTGTATTTATAGAACCAAGTTTCCAGGCTTAAAAATGAAGCAGAAGCAGAGCATGGAAAATAAATTCTTTCTAATGCTATTATTTATGATACAAAATCTTGATAATGACAGGGCATTAAAGAACACTATAGATCTATAATTTATTATAATGTGGATTTTAAAATACTAATACATTTAAGTAAACTGTTTATCAGTGTAGTAACAGAATAATATAATATGTTCCAAGAATGAAATATCTTAGAAATTCAAGGTTGGTTCAATAATAGAAAATATAATAATTCATTTATTCAGCTTTTTTTTTTTTTTTTTTGAGAGAGATGAGAGTGAGCACATATGTGCTCACATGTCGGGGAGGTGGAGGGGCAGAGGGAGAGGGAGAGAGAATCTCAAGCAGACTCCCCACTGAGTGTGGAGCCTGACAGGGTATTCGATCTCACCTTCCTGAGATCATGACCTGAGCCAAAATCAAGAGTTGGATGTGTAACTGACTGAGCCCCACCCAGGTGCTCTCAGCATATTCTTACTGAGCATCTATGTGCTAAGCACAACTAAATGACCATGGAATACAACAAATACAAAGTTATTTCCCCTCATGAAACCTACATTTTAGAGTAGGAGAAAGAAAATGATATAAAGCACAATAAACAATACATAGCTAGCTAGAAGGTAATAAGTACTTTTAAAATATAGAGGGAGGGGGGCGCCTGGGTGGCTCTGTCGTTAAGCGTCTGCCTTCAGCTCAGGTCATGATCCTGGGGTCCTGGGATTGAGCCCCGCATCGGGCTTCCTGCTCTGCGGGAAGCCTGCTTCTCCCTCTCCTACTCCCCCTGCTTGTGTTCTCTCTCTTGCTGTGTCTCTCTGTCAAATAAATAAATAAAATCTTAAAAAAAAAAAAAAACAAAGATAGAGGGAGGGGTGTATGGGTAGCTCAGTCAGTTAAGTTTCTGGCTTGGGGTCAGGTTGTGATCTCATGGGTCCTGGGATTGAGCCCTGTGCTAGGCTCCCTGCTCAGCAGGGAGTCTGCTCCAAGATTCTGTCCCTCTGCCCCTCCCCCTGCTCATGCTCGAGCTCTCTCTCTATCAAATAAATAAATAATATATAGAGGGAATAGGAGCGATTGAAATTATTCACAATAATAGATTTGGTGAGAATAAAAAATATGAATATTGATAATTCAAATTTTAGAAAACATGATAGATACTGAAAAGCATTTAGAAAGAGAAATATCTACCTCTAATATACAGAACATTGGTAAAATAAGAACAGAATAATTATTTTCTACCAAGAAATTATCTACATCTCAAATTAATAGTCATTAGAATTATATTAAATTAATGTGTATGATTTATACTCGTGTTCTATTTTTTAACTTGCCAATTTATAATCTTCTTTGTCCTTTGTGTTAATAATCTTGGATTGAACTCCTGTTCTCTTGTGGCTATATAACTTTTTCCATCCTAATTTTCAATCTTGTATTCTCTCATTCAATAAATTCAATAAGTACTTTGTTAAGAGTCCACCAAATGCTAAGCATAATTCTTTTGTTTAGGCTATGTGAGTGAATAAAACAGATACAAGCAATAATAATCATTAATAATTAAATCATAAAATGTTAGGAAGTGATAAGAGTTACGGAAGAACAAAGGAGTATAGAGTTCATGAATCGCTATTTTAAACAGGTTGGTCAGGGTATGTTCTTTGAAAAAGTGAAATTTTAGCAAAGGTTTGAAACAGGTAAAGGAATTTTCCATGAAAATATTGGGGTGAAATTGTACCAGACAGAGGAATAATCCAGTACAGAAGTATAAAGGCAAGAGGATGTCTAGTGTGTCTGAGGAGAAGCAAAGAGGAAAGAGTGATGGTGGCAGTGTATGAGGGACAGAGTAGTAAATGTGAGCTCAAAGAGATAATGGGACCTTTTTTTTTTTTTAGATTTTATTTATTTAAGAGAGAGAGAGTGCATGCGAAAGTGGTGGGAGGAGGACAGGGAGAGGGAGAGAGAAAATCTCAAGCAGACTCCATGCTGAGTGTGGAGCCCCACATGGGGCTTGATCTCACAACCCTGAGATCATGACCTGAGCCAAGAGTTGTATGCTTAACCAACTGAGCCAGCCGGGCACCCCAAAGGGACTTTTTGCACAAGTCTCTGTGTGTTATTATATGGATTTTGGCTTTTACCTTGAGTAAGATGTGGAACAACAAAATGGCTTAAAGGCAAGAAAAATTAAAAGTATTATATGTTAAAAGGATCACTCTTTTTTTTTAGATACAGATGAAAGAAGGGAAACAGGACTTTATTACAAAAACTACCTAAGAAATGATGATGGCTAGAAAGTATCAAGATTTTAATTATGAGTTTCTAACAAGTAATATGGTTCTGGATATATTGTAATAGTAGATCAACAGGATTTCCTAGACTATTATATTTGATGTTTTAGAGAAAAATGGTGAGATATTAAGTTTTAATAATTAGATTATGAATCATCATTAACTCAAAGGAGTAAAATATGTATAGGATGTCTTTGAGAGGCAAAAACAGAAGTTCAGTTTGGATATGAAATATTGATATTTATTAAAACTCCAAGTGGAGATTTTGAAAAGAGAGTCGGATATGGTTCTGGATTTAGGGAAATAAATCTGAGCTATGAATATAAATTTGTGAGTCACTAGAATTAGGTCAGTTTTTAAAGATATCACAAAGGGAATTAATGTCATTAAAGCAGAGAAGAGAACCAAAAACTGAATCATGGGATACTTCAATGTTAAGGGTTTTGAGTGAAAAGTTGACTGAGAAAGAATAATCAGTGAAGTAAGAAACACAACCAAGTGATTGTGGTATATTAGAAATTAAGTGTAGAAAGGAGAAAGGGATGAACTGTGCCCAATGCTTCAAATAAGGTAGTACTTAAAATTAGCCATGCTATGCTGATGTAACAGTTATGACCTTATTGATGAGCTAGACATAAACAATGGAAAAGTGGAAACAAAAGCCTGATTTGAAAGAATTTAGGAGACTTTAGTATAAGGAAATTAAAGACAGAGACAATGAGTATATATACATATATATTCAATTATTATATTTATTATATATTTATATTACATATATTATTTATATATTTTATATATTTATATTTTTATATAAATTTATATATAAATATTTATATATTTTATTTATATATAAATATATATTTATATATATAAATTTATATATATTATATATACATATTATATATATTACATTATATATATATATATAATATATATAAAGGAATTTTGCTGTAGAAAGGAACAAAAAGGTGGGACATAACCTGGGGGAAAAGTGGGGGAATGATGGCATATGATTTTTACACAGTACTGGAGAGATAATATATTTCTATGTTGAAAGAAATGATGAAGAGGAAACATTAACAAAGCAGGAGAGGGAAAAATCCTTGGAGCCACTTCCTTAAGTAACTGAGAAGGGATGAGATCTAGTATGCAAGTGGAGAGATTGGCTTCATATAGAGCACAGATGGTTCACTATAGTAACAGGTGGGAAGGTAGATAATACGGGTGCAGATGGTGAAGGGTTGGGAAAAGAAGGTGTAGGAGTTTTGGAAGTTTGCTTCTGATTGCTTAGGTTTTTTTTTTTTTTTTTTCCCAGTGAAATAGGAAAAGTTCATTAGCTGAGAGTAAGCATAGGGGAAGATATGTCATAGGTTTTAGGTTAGACATAGTTATCTAGGGAAATGGTGGAATATATGGTTAGAAAAATACAGTGTAATCATTATATAGCATTTAAAGACCACTTTATGATAATGGTCATGATTAAAGTAGGGCTTGTCAATATAGCTCTTTTTCCTTTCTACAGCCACATTCAGTTGCATGGGTGTGGGTGTGGAGTAGGCTGAATTATATTTAATCAGGGGTGATTTTAGCAAGTGAGCATGATGATGCAAGAGTCAATCTGAGGGTGGGGAAACTGAGGATATTTGCAAGGAAGTGATTTGATAATCATGGAATTTTAGATGGGTAAAAAGGGAAGAGTCAGGATGGTGAAAGAATAAATAGGTTGAATGTGTTAGTATGCAAAGAACTGTGGAGTCAGGTAGTTGAGGGAGTGAGAAGGTGATATGTATCACCTATATGGGTTTGTGGTCATGAGAAAATGTAGCAAATGAAATTTATGGAAGGACTGCAGTTACTGGCAAAGAAGAATTGTACAATAGGGCCATGGAATGTGCAGTTGAGACTGGGTGATGGACAAGACCACTGAAAGAAAGTTAAAGGAAATGAGATGCGGGCACCTGGGTGGCTCAGTCGGTTAAGCGACTGCCTTCGGCTCAGGTCATGATCCCAGGGTCCTGGGATTGAGTCCCGCATCGGGCTCCCTGTTCTGCGGGGAGCCTGCTTCTCCCTCTCCCACTGCCCCTGCTTGTGTTCCCTCTCTCGCTGTGTCTCTCTCTGTCAAATAAATAAATAAAATCTTTAAAAAAAAAAAAAAAGGAAATGAGATGCCAGAATATTGGGAGAATCATCCATGTCTGTATCAAAGTCATGGAGAATTAAGATATATAAGGAGTCATATTAGAGTCACATTAGATGGATAAGGAGTCATATTAGAAAGATTTGAAGTGGTGTAGAAACTAAAGTCAATAGAAATTAAGGAGAAAGACTCAGCAACAATGAGAGATAGACTATCCCTAGACTTGTATGTGATACAATCTTTCCAATAACTTAAAATTAGATCGCAATTGTTCAACACCATTCCATGCCTCCCCTAAATTCCCATGTTAAGATTTTAAACAATTGCATAATATTGCTGCCTCCATATCCATTCTGTGTGACTGAGGGCCTACAGGGGCCTAGAATTGACATTAGCCCCTCTCGTCAGTCCATGTCCTAAATAACAGTCAGCAGAGTCATAAGTTTAAGTTCCTGATATGACTTCCCCAATGCTTCTGGTGACAGTCTCTCCTGCTTCCCAGATCCTTCCCCTTAGTACACTCCTTAGATAAAACTCTGTGGAGCTTATCAAAACCCCAGCTCTTTTTGGTTTGAACTGACCAATCTGACCTTAACTCTGGAACCCTAGAGGCACTCTACCCATGAGCCCTATGCTGCTGCTTGCACTCTGCCTTCACCCTTTTCTGATCTCCCCATGTGACCCCTTGAGGCTTCCCATGCACCTCCTCCATTACCTGTGAGTAATAAACTTTTCTTTTTTTTTTTTAAAGATTTTATTTATTTATTTGAGAGAGAATGAGATAGAGAGAGAGCATGAGAGTGGGGAGGGTCAGAGGGAGAAGCAGACTCCCTGCTGAGCAGGGAGCCCGATGCGAGACTCGATCCCAGGACCCTGGGATCATGACCTGAGCCGAAGGCAGTCGCTTAACCAATTGAGCCACCCAGGCGCCCGAGTAATAAACTTTTCTATTTTATTTTCTCTTGGATCTTTGTTGAACCATGGCTGGACATCCAACACTCTACCTGGGGCTCCACTTAACAAATGTTAATTTACACAGATCTTTTTTTTTTAAGATTTATTTATTTTAGAGAGAGAGAGGGGAGAGGCAGAGGGAGAGAAAAATCTAAGCAGACTCCATGCTGAGCACAGAGTCTGACATGGGGCTCAATTTCACAGCTCGCAGATCACCACCTGAACGGAAACCAAGAGTCAGATATTCAACTGACTGTGTCTCCCAGGTTCCCCTTTAACAAGTGTTAATCTAACAAAATCACAGCATCCCGTTATTTTATTACTTTCTAAATTTTAATTTTAGGTTTTATGGATTTGCATTCTCCTTTTTTTTTCTTTTTTAAATAGTATTTCTTTGTGTATTTTTATTTTTTCCTTTTGACAAAAATAAAGTTACCAAGTATTTGTTCAGCTTTACATCTCATATCTTTTAAAGTCTACTAATTATTCTTTCTTTTTAATGGTTGAATAAGTTATCATATATTTTTAATGTGAGTCTTTGGTAAAGATTCTGAGGGCTAAATGCTTCTGGACATTTTAGGTAGACCATCACATTTGAATGGTGATTTGACTAAATATAGAACCAAAGAATTTATTTTTTCCTTGGATACTTAAAAATATTTCATTATCTGCTTGTATCTAATATAGTGTTCAAAATTCTGTTATAAACTGGATTTTTAGTCTTCTGTAGTTAATCTATATTTTTTTCTTTAAACTTAAAATTAATCATAATCTCTAAGGACATTATAATATGTCTAGGTTAGCTTTTCCTCTATCCTTCCTATTTATGATTCTATGAGCATATTCAATCTGAAGCTTTCTATCTGCCTTAATTCTCAGAAATCTGTCATCATTATGTCTTTGATATTACAAATTTTAACTTACATTTCTTTCCTTCTGAGATATCTATTACCCAGATGGTGTCACTAAACCTTTCTTGTCCATATTCTGTAGTATTTTTTTATATTTTGATTTCTTCATTATTTCATGTTGACTTTTATTTTGTCTCCATTTGTATATGCAGGCAACAGTATTATATAACATAAATGAGACACCACTCCCTTTTAAATCCTTGCATATATTTATTGTTCATATCTTAGTTCACTGGATAGTAACTCCAGTAAACTACTATTTAGTAAATATAATAATTTAGTGAATCCAGGATATAAAATCAATGCACAGAAGTCAGTTGCATTTCTATACACTAACAATGAAGCAGAAGAAAGAGAAATCAAGGAATCGATCTCATTTACAATTGCACCCAAAACCATAAGATACCTGGGAATAAACCTAAAAAGAGGTAAAGGATGTATACTCTGAAAACTGTAGAACACTTACGAAAGAAATTGAGAAAGACACAAAAAAGGGGAAAAACATTTCATGCTTATGGATTGGAAGAACAAATATTGTTAAAATGTCTATGCTACCCAAAGGAATCTACACATTCATTGCAATCCCTATCAAAATACCATCAGCATTTTTCACAGAGCTGGAACAAACAATCCTAAAATTTGTATGGAACCACAAAAGACCCCGAATACCCAAGGTAATGTTGAAAAAGAAAACCAAAGCTGGGGGCATCATAGTTCCAGACTTCAAGCTGTATTACAAAGCTGTAATCATCAAGAAAGTATGGTACTGGCACAAAAACAGACACATAGATCAATGGAACAGAATAAAGAACCCAGAAATGGACCCTCAACTCTATAGTCAACTAATCTTCGACAAAGCAGGAAAGACTATCCAATGGAAAAAAGACAATCTCTTCAACAAATGGTGTTGGGAAAATTGGACAGCCACATACAGAAGAATGAAACTGGACCACTTTTTACACCATAACAAAAATAAACTCAAAATGGATGAAAGACCTAAATGTGAGACAGGAATCCATCAAAATCCTAGAGGAGAACACAGGCAGCAACCTCTTTGATCTTGACCACAGCAACTTTTTTTTTTTTTTTAAGATTTTATTTATTTGACAGAGACACAGCAAGAGTGGGAACACAAGCAGGGGGAGTGGGAGAGGGAGAAGCAGGCTTCCCGCCGAGCAGGGAGCCCGATGCGGGGCTCGATCCCAGGACCCTGGGATCATGACCTGAGCCGAAGGCAGACGCTTAATGACTGAGCCACCCAGGCGCCCCGACCACAGCAACTTCTTGCTAGACATGTCTCCAAAGGCAAGGGAATCAAAAGCAAAAATGAACTGTTGGGACTTCATCAAGATAAAAAGCTTTTGCACAACAAAGGAAAACAGTCAACAAAACTAAAAGGCAACCTACAGAAAGGGAGAAGATATTTGCAAACAACTTATCAGATAAAGGACTAGCATCCAAAATCTATAAAGAACTTATCAAACTCAACACCCAAAAAACAAAAAAATACAGTCAAGAAATGAGCAGAAGTCATGAACAGACATTTCTCCAAAGAAGACATTCAAATGGCCGCCAGACATGTGAAAAAATGCTCATCATTTGGCATCAGGGAAATACAAATCAAAACCACAATGACATATCACCTTACACCAGTTAGAATGGCTAAAATTAACACTTCAGGAAACAACAGATGTTGGCAAGGATGCAGAGAAAGGAGAACCCTCTTACACTGTCGGTCAGAATGCAAACTGGTGTAGCCACTCTGGAAAACAGTATGGAAGTTCCTCAAAATGTTAAAAATAGAACTTTCCTAAGATCCAGCAATTGCACTACTAGATATTTATCCAAAGGATACACAGTGCTTTGAAGGTGCTCATGCACCTCAATGTTTATAGCAGCAATGTCTGTAGTAGCCAAAATATGGAAAGATCCCAGATGTCTACCAACAGGTGAATGGATAAAGAAGAGGTGGTATATATTTACAATGGAGTATTACTCAGCCATCAAAAGAATGAAATCTTGCTATTTGCAACAACATGGGTGAAACTAGAGGGTATTATGCTAAACTAAGTCAGTCACAGAGAAAGACAAATACCATATGATTTCACTCGTATGTAAGAAACAAAACAGATTAGTATAGGGGAAGGGAAGGAAAAATAAAATGAGAACAGAAAGGAGGGCAAACCATAAGAGACTCTTAACTATAGGAAACAAACAGGGTTGCTGGAGGGGAGGTTGGTGGGAGAATGGGGTAACTGGGTGATGGGCATTATAGAGGGCACTTGATGTAATGAGCACTGGGTGTTATATGTAACTGATGAATCACTAAATTCTACCTCTGAAACTAATAATACAGTATCTGTTAATTAAATTGAATTTAAATAAAAATTTTAAAAAATAATTTAGTGAATAATGTTATTTAGAAGCCCTAGTTAGCATTTAACAAAATCCAAGAAGTCATTTATAATATAAAAAAAAAAAAACTCAGCAAACTAGTAACAGAAGGAAACCTGCTCGACTTTATTAAGAATACCTGTGAAACAATATACCATTGTCATCATACTTAATGGTAAAAACAGGATTTTTTTCCCCCTAAAATCAGGAACAGGGCAGGATGTACCCTATCAACAGTCTTGTTCTCACAGTTGTAGACACAATCAGTACAATAAGATGAATAAAGGAAGTAAGTTATAATCCATGGATAACATGATGGTAATCTATGTAGCAAATGTCAAAAGAATTGACAAAAATCTTCCAGATCTAATAAATAACCACAGCAAGTTATAAGACTCCAGATTAATGTACAGAAGTTCACTGTTGTCATATTGAAACTAGAACTGCTATTCCAATTGGTATTTGAAATTTAAAACATAATACCATTTATAATACATAGTTCCCAAAATTGAAATACTTAGGTGTAAATACAACAAATATGTATAAGACCTATATGTAAGAAACTATAAAACTCTGATGAAAGAAATCAAAGATCTAAATGAATGAAGAGATGGTCCATGTTCCTAGATCAGGATAATCAATACCTTTAATATGTCAATTCTTCCCCACTTGATTTATAGATTCTACACAATGCTAACTATAATTCCAGTAAGCTATTTTGTGGATATCAACAAACTGATGCTAACTAAAGTTTATATGAAAATGAGAAAGACTCAAAATAGTCAATGCTGAAAAAGAACAACAAGGATGAAAATAACTGAAAATGGAAAGAGTTCAGTTTTATAAAAAAAATAGACACGTTGACAAATGGATGTGATAGATAGCATAGAATATATTATAAATATAGTTACCTGATTTTTCACAACAGAGTAAAGGCAATTCAATGGAAAAAGGATAGGCTTTTCAACAAATTGCTCTGGAACTATTTGATGCCCATATGCAAAAAAATGAATCCAGATAGACTATTATTCCACATAAGGTAACTAAAAATGGACAATTAACCTAAATATGAAACTCAAAACTATAAAACTTTATAAGAAAATGTAGCATAAAATGTAAGTGACTTTGGTTTGGCAATGAGTCATCAAATACAACATCAAAAACAAGATCTACAAGAGAAAAAAATGGCAACTTCGACTTTAGGAAAATTAAAATGTCCTGTGAAAGATACTGTGAAGAGAATGAAAAGATAAGCCACAGACTGGGAGGAAACACTTGCAAAATACATATGTGATAAAGGACTGTATCCAAAATATACAAGGAACAAGTATAACTCAATAAGAAAGTCAGTTAAAAATAGGCCAACGATCTGAAAGATCTTACCAAAGAAGACGTGCAGATGACAGAAAATATGAAAATATGTTCAATATAATGTCATTAGATAATTGCAAATTTAAACAATGAGATACCACTATATGCCAATAAGAATGACTAAAATAAAAACAAAATGTAGCAATATCAAATGCTGACAAGGATACAGAGCAACAGGAAGTCCCACTCATTGCTGGTGGGAATGCAGAGTGGCACAGAATTACACTGGAGGGCCGACAGTCTCAAAATATAGTGTTACTCTCTCATCCAGCAGTTCCATACCTAGGTATTAACCAAATTAATATGAAAACATATGTGTAAACAAATACCTGCATGTGAATGTTTATAGAAGCTTTATTCATATTCTCTCCAAACTGGAGGCAACCAACATGTACTTGAAGAGGTGAATGGATTAAAAAACAAACAAAACAAAACAAAAACCCTGTGGTACATTCATACAATTGAATACATACTATGTGATCCCTACTAGGACATTCTGGACAAGGTACAGCTATAAAAGGAGTGAAAAGATCAATTGTTGCCAGAATTAGGAAAAAAAGAAAGAGAGGAATGAATAGGTGAAGCTGGGGATATATATTTAGGAGAGTAAAACTATTCTGTATGCCACTCTAATCATGGATACATAACATAGGCATTTCTCAAAACCCATAACAATTTACAGCACATAGAAAATGAATCTTAATATATGATATTTTAATAATATCATTTAGGAGATAGAGAGATCTCAGGAGGAAGTGTAGATTGTTTCAAGATACTCTAACTCTACTACAAACATATGAAACAATTTCACTGAAGGAGATGGAGGAAAGAATGCTGACAAGTTTGCAAATGAGTAAAATTCTTTAAAGACTAAAGGCACAGGAACTGCATATATATATGCCTTATACTCTAGTTGATAAAGTTTTTTTCCCCTCACAGGGTAATTATCAGTTCATGTATTGCTATATATGTACACTGGAATGAAGCAAGCAAATAATTGCAGATGGTGGAAGCCAGATTTGTCATTGTTGTATATGAGAATTTACAGATGAACGAGTTAAGGAAGCTAAATAATCCACATGATAATGGATTAGAATTGGAGATACCAGCATGAACTCATGTTTAGCTTAGATAACACAGAAGGTTACGAATAAAGATAATTACAGGTGTGGGTATATACACTTATAGGTAAGGGTTAATACACACACATATATTTCTTTGCTCTGTTAGCTTAAAGGGCCTAAAAGAAATTGTATCCCAGTAGCAATGAGTTTACCTAGCACTCAGTTCTAGGTTCCTAACACCATTTTTCAATAAGTAGAAGATTGGATTGGAACTATTTGATGCCCATATGCAAAAAATGAATCCAGATAGACTATTATTCCACATAAGGTAACTAAAAATGGACAATTAACCTAAATGTGAAACTCAAAACTATAAAACTTTGGGGAAAAGGAGAAAAGGCTTACTAATTTGACTGATTCTTGGAATGATTTTTGGATTTCCTATTTAGGAAATATACGATGTGATCCTGGAGCTTCTTGTAGTGACAAAAAGAAAGACATGCTGAAAAAAATTAATGAGGCAGCAGTTCCAGGCAGCATCTGAGAAATTTGCCAATGGCCAAAGCTAGAACAATTTGAGCAAAAATGATGTTCTATTGGATTATAACCCAAAGTATTGAGAAATATTCCTGTGTCCATACTAATGCAAATAAACAATTGAGTAGATTAATAAATGAGGGAGAAAAGACAAATCTATACAGAAGAATTCCAAATAATTTATCTATCTATCATCTATCTATCTATTGATCATCTATCTATCATCTGCCTTAAAAAGAAAAAGTATAACTCTCCAGTTGTTATGTGTGGGTTTCTCATAGTGATTTCATTCCAAATAGCACAGTAGGAAAAGGAGGGGTTTAAAAAACTCTCATTCTTCAGTGAGGAAACCTGACAACCACTACTTCAGTGAGATGATCAAGACTATCACTAAAAGTGATAAATCAGGTTGATGGCATATACCCTTTATAATATGTGATGAAAATGGCACTTTACTACAGTGATTTTCCTCTCCAAAACCCATAACCCATGTCTAATCATAAAGACATCAGACAAATTCCAATGGAGGTATATCCTACAATATATCTGACCAGTGTTCCTCTAAATTGTCATAAAAAATAAAGACTGAGAAATTATTACAGTCAAGAGGAACCTAAGGAGACACAACAGTGAAGTACAATGTGGTATTCTGGATGGAATTCTGGTTCAGAAAAATAACATTAGGTAAAAACTAAGGAAGTCTGAATAAATTATGGACTTTAGGTTAAAATAATGTATTAATATGAGTTCATTACTTATAGCAAGTGTACAATACTAATACAAAATGTTATTGATAGGGGAAATTGGATATTGGGGTATATGGGAATTTTATGTGTTCTCATTGTTTCTGTAAATCTAAAACTGTTCTAAATAACAAACTTTATTTTTCAAAAGTGGTCCTACAAATCATGTTTATTCATTGGATGGTTGACAGTGAGGATTCCCATCAATGGTAATAGGTAGAGAATTGATAATCCCTGGAATGCTGTTTCAATATAATTACTGAATCTTTTCCAAGGGTAAAGACTAATGGAGTATGATACAAGAGTGTGATGGTGCCTCCAATATCTCAGGTATCTGGTGATTTGGGGAAAAATATATATTTTAAAAAGGATTATATATAGGTACATTGAATGAAAAACTGAAGGTGATGAATCACCAACTGAAGATGACATATTTTGAAAGCCAGGGTTTGTCTGCAGACTAAGGCGGAAAAAGCTAAGGATAAAGCCCAGGGATTAAATGTAACAATAGCACAGTTCCTGAGAAGGTTGAATTCTCAATTCTGGCTTATCAGCTGCACCACGGTCCAGGCTCTTGGAAGGTGGAGCAAGGATACTTGGTTTGATTCTCTCAAATAGCTGCAATCTCCAGATTCCTCTCAGTCATATGTGTATCAGATGAGGCCCACACCTCTCTGTTAGAAGCTAGGGCTCACTTTGTTGCTTGAATATGATGCAGAAACCTCTGCCTTGAAAAATAATATACACCCCCAATCCACCCTCACCACAAAATCTCTTAGTTTCTCTTATATTTAAACGGGTAATTTCTTCAGATCTAGTTTCTAATTTGCTAATTCTATATTCAGTTATTTCTAATCTTCCCTTAAATTAGCCTATTAATTTTTAATTTAAAAATAACATTTTAAAATCTATACCTACTTATTCATATTTATCTTGCCATTTTTCTAGTTTCTAATTATTTGCTCATGTTTTTAGCCCCCCTTTCATTTCATTAACTTTCATATATACTTATTTTATATTCCTTTCTGACAATATCTTTATCTACATAGATATTTATCTATATCTGAAATACTCATGGGTCTAATTCAAATATTTACTTATGCTTATTTTCTGATGTGTTCATGTACATTTCTTTATTCAGGAATCTGTTTTCACATTTGGGTGACCTCGTAAGTCTGGGTTTAAGCTATGTTCCTCCAGAGACAATTTTTAGTTATTTTTTCCTGGCAGATTGGAGGACTGCTAAGAAGGGAGCACTTTAAAATGATTTCTGAGCTCATGGTTTTCAGGTCATAGAGAAAAAGTACCTTCATATCCTAAATATACGTAGGGCAAGGCTATAGGTACAAATTCTTATGGGAAACCCTTTATTTTCCATCCAAATGTACAGCCAAGAAACATGATTCTGCAAGAGACAAATTATTTTCTAACCTTTCTCATGGTGTACTGGAAGCATTGCAGTGTCCACAAAAATGTCAGTCCCATTTACCAGGTTTTTGTTGTTTGAAGGATTTTTGTCAACAAGTATCTTCTGGGCAACGCATAGTTCATGCTAAGGTTACACTGGCTGGTTTTCCCTTACTTTCTTAATACCCAAACCTGTGTGCTTGTATTTGTGTGGAAAGAGAATGATTGCAGTATTTTATCTAGCATTTTTAGGTGTTCTGTACCTGGAAAAGTTTTCAGAATATATAGTCTGCTATTTTTCTGAGGTCTGTAAATTCCACTGACGTCTAGTTTTTAGTATCGTGGGTGAGAAGCTGACTCCTATGCTAATGTTTTTTTTCTTTTATACATCAACTCTTCTCTCTGTACAGATTATATATTTTTCTTTTTATCATATGAGTTCATAAATTTCACCAAGATACAAGTGGATTTTTTTTTAAGTTAGTTCATCCAACACTCAAATTTTTTAATCTAAAAACCTAAGTTTGTCATGCTGGAGACCTTCTTCTCTTATTTATTTCTTGTTCAATTTATCATTTTTTCTTCTCTAATGAGTTATTTCCTTTAAGAACTACTTTTTAAATATTTTTTCTTCTTTTCTATTCAACAAATTATTTTCTTCAGTAATGGCTCACTCTGGTTTCATATCATCTAGATTAATCCTCCTTTTTTGAAATATGTGTCCTTCACTATAAGAGATACTCTCTAGTTAACCATTATTTTGACTTTTTTCAATTTTCTTCTATTATCTCATTGTCTCTGTGAAATTTACATGGTATCTTCCAGCAGATAATTTTCTGAGACATATTATTTTGAATCTTCACAGAAGAGTTTTCCTGGTTCTGCTGTGTTTATTCCCAGGGCTCTGGGTTCAAACTTATGGTTATTATTTTAATTCTTTAAGTTCATCTTCCATTGTTATCTTGGTCTCTAATTACAAAGCAGCAAACTGATGATTACAACCCTCAGGTTAATTTCTTGGTTTTAAATGGTTTCCTCCTAGTGATCTTCCATTCTCCGGAAATGGAAACCTCTCTCATCTCCATGTCCTGATTTTGTTGTTGTTTTTATTTTTGTTTTAATATAAAAAATTTAAAAAATCATCAAAACCATCTACTCTTTGCTCTTCCCGAAGAGTTTGCAAAACTACTTTAGGGTCCTTTATATTGGTAGTTTTGAGGGCAGCACTATTTCTTAAAATAAGAGATCATATTCTAAGAGGGATAAAGGGGGTTGGGCATGGAACAGGCAGAAGGAAACCAAATTCTGACTTCTTATTCAAGAGACATAGGAATTCAGTTTTTTGATAGTGCCATGACAGGCTCCCTGGAATCTTCAATGTGAGTATAGGCAACATGGGAGATACAAGTAACCCTTGTTACTTTTATAAGTGATCTGTTTAATGGGATGGAACTGAATAAGTTTTGCTTAATTACCATATTGTGAGTATGGAATTTCTTCATGATCTTGCTATCAAATTTGTCATTTGGTTGGTGAGTTGTTGTATTTGATGAGTTGTAGGGAAGGTTATTTTGTATTTCTAATATCTTCATAGGTATTTTCAGTGGAATTTTAGAGAGCCTCCACCAAGGACAACTATTGAAGTTCCTCTTTTACAGAAGTCAAGATTTTATGTTTTTGTGCAGATATACCTGATCTTTTCATTAGAATCCAATTGCTTCATCCAGGGATTAGAATCTATAGGCTTTCTTTTTTTTTTTTAATTTCAACTCGTATCATTTATTTATTTATTTATTTATTTATTTTTAAAGATTTTATTTATTTATTTGACAGAGGGAGAGAGTGAGAACTAGAGAGAGAGAGAGACAGACAGAGATTGAGAGAGCACAAGCAGGGGGAATGGGAGAAGCAGGCTCCCCGCGGAGCAAGGAGCCCAATGTGGGGCTTGATCCTAGGACCCTGGGATCATGACCTGGGCCAAAGGCAGACACTTAACTGCCTGAGCTACCCAGGTGCCCCATCAACTTGTATCTTTTAAATGTCATTCTATTATAATAGTATTTAAAACATTTTAATGTCTGTGTTTTAAAAGCTCATACATTTCTCACATTGAGAAGCCAAACAGATTGATTTTGAAAAAAAAATAACATAAAAGAACTAAACACATTTTAGCAGGGCATGTAGATATCAGAGATGTTTGCTAATTTCACAAAAATTATGGTCAGAAATTCTTTTATTTTATTATGTTATGTTAATCCACCATACATTACATCATTAGTTTTTGATGTAGTGTTCCATGATTCATTGTTTGCACATAACACCCAGTGCTCCATGCAGTACATGCCCTCTTTAATACCCATCACCAGACTAACCCATCCCTCCACCCTCTCCCCTCCAGAACCCTCAGTTTGTTTCTCAGAGTCCATAGTCTCTCATTGTTCATCTCCCCCTCAGATTCCACCCCCCACTTCATTTTTCCCTTCCTACTATCTTCTTCTTCTTCTTCTTCTTCTTTAACATATAATGTATTATTTGTTTCAGAGGTACAGGTCTGAGAAATTCTTAAATGCTGATGGTAAAATAATATAAAGTTTCATATTTTGCTTATTTCAATTTCTTTCTTATAGAGTAAGGGTAAAATTAGGGCCACAGTGCTTACCTGTGAAACACAGTTTGTTTGGTTGGTGGTTTTTTATTTTCAAGAGTTAGGTGGTAACTAACTCTTAGAAAATTAGAGTAAAGACATAGGTGATGGAAGGAAAAAGCATTATGCTTCTTTGTTAGGTTGCTGGGAGCCACATTTACAATTCAGTTTTGATTTGTACCAAACACATTTAGCATAAATAAGCTTTCTTTGTTTTTCTTTTCCTACTTCTATGAAAGTTCTAACTATTGAATTAAGCCTTTCTTAGCAGTAGTCTACAGTGACAGCCCTATTTCTGCAGGTGTATATGTATTCAAAACAAAACAAAAACAAAAAGCGTCAGCAATGTCCTCAGGATGTGAGAGGGTTACCTAGGCACTAATAGCTGTCCTGTTATCCTTTGTACTGCTTCACAGACATTCACAGTTTATGCCAGCAGATGCTGTTGAATCGGCAGATGCAGTCATAAAAATTAAGAATGACAGGATGTGAAAACCTTTATATTTCCATAGAACCTAAGACCTAGTGAAATTGAGATTGTGTCTTGGGTTTAAAGTAGCCCACTAATCAACAAAATCAATCCATAAATAATGTTGACGTAGATCACACATACACACACACACACACACACACACCACATTTGTTCCTTGGGGAGATTTTGAATGGAAGTTGGAGTTTTTCAATAGAGTTACTTTCACTCTAAACATAGTTGTTCCCTATTCCTAATCTACTACTTGTTGATTTCCAAAAAGACTCTTAAATTCACAATGCTTATAAAATAGAATGACATTAATATAAGGTGCATCACAACTTAAATGTTTAGTAATTTGAATACTTCAAGATAATTTGTCCCAGATTCCACAACATTTTGAATTATTAAATACCAAATATAACCTGCATCATGGTTGTGGGTAATAAGTGGTCTCACATAAATCTTGTTATTATCATTGGTCACCTGACAAATGAGCTCAGCAAATGCATTTGAAGTTGAATTGTGTTCCACTTATCTATGGCTGCATAACAAACTAGCTTCAAAACTAGTGGCCTAGGGGTGCCTGGGTGGCTCAGTCAATAAGCATCTCCTTCGGCTCAGGTCATGATCCCAGGGTCCTGGTATCGAGTCCCCCATCGGGCTCTCTGCTTAGTGGGGAGTCTCCTTCTCCCTCTACCCTCTACCCTCAACCCTGCTTGTGATTCTCTCTCTCTCTCAAATAAATAAATAAAATCTTAAAAAACAGACAAACAAACAAAAAACTAGTGGTCTAAAACAACAATCATTTAATACATCTTATTATGTTGTGACTTTGTAACAACAGGGAACGTTCTGCAGGGGGATCTTTTCTCTCCAGCATAGTATTGACAGGAGTCACTCAATGGTACTTAGCTTGTGGTCTGGATGGTCTAAGATGGCTTCATTCATATGTCTGGCACTTTAGCAGAGATGACTTGAAGACCAGCACAACTTTTTTTTCTCCATATAAACTCCTGCTCTTTGTTCTCTACAACAGGGTAGCTAGACTTCATACATGATGGCTAAGGGCTCCAAGAACAAGTGTTCTCAGAAACCTAGGCAGGATCTGTTAGGCTTTTTATGATTCAGACTTAGAAGTCTCAGAGTAACATTCCTGCTATAGTATATGGTCAAGAAAGTCTCTAAGATCAACCCAGATTCAAAGCAAGGAAATTAGACCCTCTCCAGTTGGAGGAATGGCAATGAATTTGAGGTCATCTTTAATCTACCACAGCTGTGTTTGATCCCTTATCTTGGTTCCTCTCTAAGGCATCTTAGAGATGGGAACACACAGATTTTTGTTTTAACATTCAGGAACTAAAATTAAAAATCATTGACATTTTCTGGAAAATGAAGTCCTCATGGTACTGCTAAGAATCAAAGGGATATATAAGGTTAAATACAGAACTTTTCCTCTGAGGATGAAAACATGATTAGGCGAAGCAAAGGGGATTCTAAATTATGAGATAAAAGAAACTATAGAAGAAGTGAATAGAAAAGCAGTTGTCATGGTGAATCTGAAAGACACAATGGAAGGAGAGAGTGAAGAGGTAAATTAGGACATCGTGAGATTAAACTCAGCAGTAGCAGAAAATTAGATCCAAACCTACTCATCTGCTGCTTGGAAACGGTAGCCAATTTAATTTTTTAAGTAAGAATTGCTTTTCAAAGCAAGATCAACAGTTGTAGATGTTGGTTACAGTTAGGCTCTGTATTTCATCTATTTGATAATAATAATGTAAATTTTAGTTTGCATGATTTTACTTAATAAATTTTAAGTAAAGACTTAAATTTCACTTAAAGGCTTAGTATATTTCAGTTATAATTTATACTGTCTTAATGATAGCAAAACTAGGCTATGGCTGGAAAAGTTGATGGAGCATAGTGCAGATTGTTGCTTCCAGGACAAACTGGTTTGCATAGGATGGCACCAACATCAAGACAGTTCGGTAGTGATATGGTGTCATGGTGTACAAGTGTCAGAACAGAGGGGTATATAAGAGTCAAGAAATAAGGACCACTAGAAGCTAATGGTCTCTATGAAATGGGATGTTAGCTAGGATAAGAAACCTTACCTGCATTTCTTTAGCTATTTGGCAATGTGGGATATTAAAGTCAAAAGCAGGAAATAAAATGAAGGTTCTTGTAAGCCTCAAAAATCATCAGTGTCCTTGGGAGACTCTGGAGACTGGACCTGTGGTCAGTCAGGCCTGCTGCAGCCCAGAGCAGACGAGGCTGGTTCCAGCCAGGAAACAACAGCAACAACAACAACAACAACTCATTGGTGTCCTTGATTCAACTTTCTACTTTCCACTCCCAAACTCTTGTTTCCTTATTTACCGATATAGAGCACTAAGGTAGACCAAAACCAACCCAGAAATGCCAACTTGGCCCAGAGATACAGCAACATGATCAAGTTTTTCCCACATCAGGGGCAGAGGGACTTCAGCTGATTTCACTGTAATACATTGAATTGACCAGGACATACTTAGGAGCACCTTTGTAGAAGTTGATGTAATTGGGGACATTTAAAAGGTCTACATTCTTTAATATATATGCCTACTCAGCTGGTATAAGGATTAGGACATTGCATCAGAGGTTTATATACATATCTTCTGAATTATTAATTTGGGTAAAATGTTTCTGTATAAAATTTAGTTGAGATATCTATCAATTAGCAAGTACCATACTAGGTAAAACATACTAGATTTACTTCACATACTTAAATTCTGATGAAAACTTTTGGTGCACTGGTCAATGAAATTATTCTTAGGGAAGAATTGAATTCCCCTGAATGGGTCTATGTATTTTAAACCTGCTTTGGTCTGAAAGGCAGAACTTTGAGTGTTTAATTATAGGCATTTAAAAAAAATTAATGAATGACTCACTTGAATTTTGATGGAAGTTGAAAACTAGCATTGAATAATACAGATATAAAGTTTAAGAAAGTTAAAAATCATCATGCAGAAAGACATATTACAAAATGAACTTGCCAAAGATATCTTTTTAATAATATTGTGTGAAAAAAATTGTGTAGAGTATAAAATTGCTTATTTTTTTTTCTTTAGAAGGACTAATCAGAATAGGAATAATTTTCAGGTCAAAAAAAATTTTTTTAAGATTTTATTTTTATTTATTTGTCAGAGAGAGAGAGAGAGAGAACACAAGCATGGGAGAGTGGCAGGCAGAAGGAGAAGCAAGCTCCCGGCTGAGCAAGGAGCCCAATGCAGGACTGCATCCCAGGACCCTAGATCATGATCTGAGCTGAAGGCAGACATTTGACTGAGCCACCCAGGCATCCCAAGAACTTTTTTTTTTTTTAGAACTTTATTTTCTTATGGACACCTAATCATATATGTCTTAAATTTCTTTAACACTTTATTATTTTCTAAGTACCTATACACCTCAATTAATTACATTCAAAAGTCTTTTAATAGACATCTTCCTGATGTCATAGGCAAGAAAATAGGCAGTGAGGACAAACTCTTTCCTTAATATCACAATGCTAGGCTACAGATATATCAGTCATAAGGTCAGACCTATTTTAGTCAAGCATAGGACCCAATGATCTTATCCTCTGATTGTTATTTTAAGAGTGTGCATTTAGCTGTTAACATAATAGATTTTGGTATAAGGTCTGTGATAAAATGTGATCGGCTTATTTAGATAAATGGAAATTTGTATGGTTCCAGCTAGGGGAATGGAAATAAGTGGAGAAAGATCCTCCTTCCTATCACTCCAAAGTGCTTTACCAAGGAATCTAACTGAAGTTGAAACTCAGCAGCTCACATAGATTCACTCAGGTATACAGATCCCCTTCAAAATGTATTAGTCTCGGTCAGGTCAGGAAAATAAATCCCATTCCAATTAGTTCAATATCTGGAATAAATGAAACTAATAACTACAGATCTTATGAGATCAATATCCCCAAAAGGTAGGAAAGTGATTCAAGATGAACAATATTAGCTCTTACCTTTCCAGACGTAGAAGAGCAAGAAAAAAAAAAAAAAGTATTACTAGAACCTGAAGTCTTGGCTAGGAAGGAGTTGAAACAACAGTGGGGACTTCCAATAGGAGCCATGTCCATGAAAGGGAGGGCTGTTCATGGGGGATTTAAACCACAGTGAAAATGTAGACAATGTGAGAGATTCAGCCCAAAAGAGAGAGAGGGCATGAAATTCCTATATTCCAGTCTCTTGCTAGTGCCTTTCATTTATCAAATCTACTTTAAAAGAGAATACACAAAGGTACCAGGCAAATGTAGTTTGCAGGGCAGAATATATGGTGCAGAATAGGGGAAGTGCATTAAATGGATATGAGATCAAATAGGCACATAAAAAGGTGGATTTTATATATAATTTTTTTAAGATTTTATTTATTTGAAGGAGAGAGCAAGAGAGACTGCAAGAGGGAAGAGGGGCAGAGCGAGAGGGAGAAAGAGAATCTCAGGTATTCTCTGCACTGAGCACGGAACCCGACATGAGCCTTGCTCCCACGACCCTGAGATCATGACCTGAGCCAAAATCAAGAGAGGGGTGCTCAACCAACTGAGTCACCCAGGTTCCCCATGTATAACCTAAGAACCATGGTCCTTTGTATAATAAGTATTCACTGGCTAGAATTTAAATTTTATGTGTAGGAATTTTTTAAATTAGTGTTTTGAGTAGTCTATCAATTTTATTGTTTGAATTACTTTTACATACTTCAAATAGGCAGAGAGAATATTTTATGCTCTATCCTAGATTCACTGCATTCTTGGGAGATAGAGGTAAAGTGTGGTTTGGTCAATTAGTGGATGATTGGTAGTTTCAGGTTAGGAGACCAATAAGTTATAACATCTGGTTCATTCTTCAGCCATCTTCCTAAAAAACCATGACCAATATCAATGAGAGGGAGAGAGAGATAAAGAGAGGGAATAAGTAATACTGCAGACTAGGATTATGATGTGATGAGCTATTAAAAAGGAAAAGAAATGGGGTGCCTGGGTGGCTCAGTTGGTTAAGCGTCTGCTTTCAGCTCAAGTCATGGTCCCAGGATCCTGGGATCGAGCCCCGCATCTGGCTCCCTGCACGGTGGGGAGTCTGCTTCTGCTTTACCCCTCTGCTTGTGCTCTCTCTTGCCCTCTCACTTGCCCTCTCGCTCTCTTTCTCAAATAAATAAATAAACTCTTAAAAAAAAGGAAAAAAATTTCAAAGCTCAAAATCTGGTAGACTACTATCAGAAAAAGACCATGATATAGGGGTGTTGGGGATTTTAGAAAGGAAGGGATGGCAGGAGAAGAGACGTGGAATTTAAATTGAAAGACTACATCTGAAGTTCCTTTAATAACTTTGATTAAACACGGGCCTCTTCTGTTCTCATATCAGGAAAGACATAAATGAAAGTAACCATTAATTGTTCTGTTTGGACCCAATAACTTCTGACATTTAAATTATGGCATGTGAAACTGACAGTTGGAAAAAAAAATGAGTTTGGAAAAGGCATCGGGATGGTGCAATCTTATAGCTAATTTTGGCTAGTAGAAAGAAGAAACTGTTTCAAGCTATTTCCAGTTAAAATTCACTTCCTAGAAAAAGAATAACATAATGGTAACCTCAGACAATTGTGGATTAATAAAATAAAGGCTTCAAAATAGGAGAAAGTTACCTGAGAGTGATGATATCCTTTAGTCCTCCAATAGTAAGCAAGTTCTAATACAAAAAAGAGTTTGGCTGAAATGAAAAACAACAACAACAAAAAGCACACAACTAAGTACTCAAAAAATGGGTGTTAAATGAATGGGAAAAATGTGATACAATTCAGATCTACTTTTCACTCACTAAAGTTTGATTAGTCTTTCTAAGCTAATATCATCTTATCTTAATTTTTTAAATTCTTTTAATTATCTATCAATTCAGTTTCCTCCGCAGCACCATTCTACCTCAGTAGATCCATTTTGTCCAAACTCTTTTTAACCCAAAACTAAAGTTATTAAGTAGATGAGAGTTTCTGAATTTTTTTTTAAGGAGAGAAGAAAATTGGAGGTCACTATACTAGATTTTAAGCTACAACAAAAAGTTCAATTAACTGAAAATGATTCCTTACTAGTTTTAGCTTTCAACATAAAAAAATACCAAAGACAATCTAAGCAGGTCTGTAATAAACAGATCCTATTGAGTCATGTGTTTTGGAGAAAGATTGGATGTTGGCTGACATGATCTAACAACTGCGAACTAGGAATTCTTTTTGCATGCAGTATTTGAAAATAACTTTGAAGATCAATTCCAAATTCATAGTTGAAGTCTGCATTTTATGTCCCATAATAAATTTTTCACATGTAAAAAAGGAAGTAGATGAAGAGGATATGAAAGGAATATATGAATAAATGTTTTGGATCTTAGGAGAGTTAAAGTTAAAGGGAGTTAGTGAGAGACAACCCTTCCGAATGGTGCTCAGTTCTGTGCAAAGTGCTTTAAGCAGAGCATAAATGAGTTAGAGTGAACTCCAGGAGGAGTGGCCAGGAGAATGCAGATACTCAAGACTGTGTCATATGCAGGATATTAAATAACTGGGTGTTTATATTCCTGAAGAAATAAATAAGGTGACACAGGAAAGACTTCTTCAAGTATTTAAGGTGTCCTGCAGGAAAGGGAAAGAAGAGTTGTATGGAACCCCAGAATCCAGATCAAGGATGAGGGAGTGGAAGTTTCAAAGTAACATTTCTACCCAATAAAACAAAGCAAGCATATCAGTAAAAGCTACCAAAAATTAGAATGAATTTAGTGATTGCTTAGGAAGAATATAAACAAATAATACTATATTTAGATGTGAATGAAAAGACAGAACTGACAGAACTAGGTAATTTGTATAATTTCTTCATCTTTTTCTTCTGTGATTTAGTGAAATGATGTAAGATTAAAAGATAGGGTAAAAAATTTTACCGAAGATAGGAAGTGTTGTATACCTTATATAAATAATTTTCAAACTGTAGTTTGTAATCTAGTAGTAGGCATGAAGCCAATTTAGTGGGTCAGAGCAGTATTGTCAATGAATTACATAGAATAGGTCAAATAGAGGAAGTTTTACCTAACAAGAATAAGCATTGCTTTGTAACACTTCTGTTTGTTTGCTTGCTTGCTTGCTTGCTTTTAGTGTGTGTATATGTACTCTGTCATGACATAAAGTTGCTTTGTTTTCTTTTTTTTTACCCACTCTGAACCATGTTCTAAAACTTCTGAAAACACTATCTTAGACCATGTCTCTACGTCTAATATGCACAATTTTGATTGAATTAGATAATGGAATAATGGAAATATTCTTATGAACAAGTGTTAAATTGCCTGATTTTTTGGTCAGTGAATTAATTTTAACTATTTTATTTACTATTATAATCATTTCATATCATTGGTCTTTTCCCAAAATGTTTCTCCCTTGAAAGCTAACTGCAGTTTCTTTGAGATTTCACTGAGACTCTTTGACATAGAGGAGTATTTGGGGACTAATATTTCAAACCAGTACGCTTAAAACCCTCAGTGATCATTTAATTTTGAGATTTAATATAGAACTAAGTTTAAGAGGAGCTGGTGGGAGGATGAGCTTTAGAGCCAGGCATCCCTGGGTTCAAACATTGGCATTTATTATATTTTATTTACTCTTGGACTAATTACTTCACTTTTCTGATCCTTGCCTTACTATACATATATAATGAAGAAAAAACTAAAAGTTTATTTTTATGCCATTTTCCTTCCTTAAATTTAACTTTATCAGTGGCACACTGGAGCCATTGTACTTTGGGATGGAATCTTCATTTAAAAAAAAAGAAAAGGGGGCGCCTGGGTGGCTCAGTCGTTAAGCGTCTGCCTTCAGCTCAGGTCATGATCCCAGGGTCCTGGGATGGAGCCCTCATTGGGCTCCCTGCTCAGCAGGAAGCCCTCTCCCTCTCCCACTCCCCCTGCTTGTGTTCCCTCTCTCGCTGTGTCTCTCTCTGTCAAATAAATAAATAAATAATCTTTGAAAAAAAAATTTTTTAAAAGAAAAAAAATGGAGTCAAAATTTCTTCCTTCTGCTTGCTATGTAAAGTTATGCCATCTCTTACTGAGGATGGTACGCCATCTACTTAGGAAATCCTCTTCTTCCCATGGGCATTTCAAGGCAGAAGAAGGCCAAGTGGAAAGAGAACAAACAAGGAGGGTTTTGTTTCATTGAAAAAAAAATTGATTGGGTTAAAAGGACACTTGCCAAGAGTTTTACTACAGTACACCAAGATAGAACCCTAGCTGAGAATTTGGGACAGAAGTATCATCTAAGAATTAGGAGTATTATTTATGTCATGTATACTCAGGTCTCCTAAATTTAGTTTCAGATGGCCACAAGCACTGAAAATTTGTAGCTTTAGTTCTCTGTGTCTTGGCAAGTGTCTTAAGGACAATCCCCTAAGCTCTCAAGAAAGGCTCCCAAAGCAAATACTATTTTGTATTGACCCATTTTTTTTTTTAATCTTGGTCTCCAGATTATCCTTAAAGTAGTTCACATTATAGACTTGAGAAGTAGGGCTAACTAATACAAATTGTCTATAATAGAGCAACTTGAATTAGACATACGTGTGTGTGTGTATGGGTATGTACATATATGAGAATGTGGCTGTATTTAATAGTCTGCTGGAGCCAATTCATCCTGGCTTATGAGAAACAATATTTTATTTTTAATTTTTTCAGGAATTTTCAAACTGAAAAAATCTATTCAAATTGCATAGATGTACATTTTAATTATTTTTAAAGAGGCAAATCATTAAAAAACTCAAACTCACAATATACTATTATCTATACTCTTTTTTTTTTTTAAAGATTTTATTTATTTTTGACAGAGAGAGAGAGTACAAGCAGGGGGAGCAGCAGAGAAAGAGGGAGAAGCAGACTCCCTGCTGAGCAAGGAGCCCGATGCAGGGCTCGATCCCAGGACCCTGAGACCATGACCCGAGCCGAAGGCAGACGCTTAACCATCTGAGCCACCCAGGCGCCCCTATTATCTATACTCTTAAGGTTATATATTCTATGGTTTCAGTATGCTATAAATGAAGTACAATAGTATGCTGCTACACATTTTCCCCCAGTGTTCAGTTATATACTGTTAGTCTAGAATCAACATTGTTCGGAATATTTACACCACAGAAAATTGCAGACACTACTATAAATCAGGGCTTTTTTTTTTTTTTAAGAGTCTGTTGTTTTATAATTGCCATACTAACAGATTTTGTCAATAGATTTCAAAAGCATTGGTGGCCCACATTTGTCTAGGAGGCTCCAGACTAGGAATTTCTAACTATTTCAATTTCATTATTATGCTACCCAACCCATCCTCTGTTAGATCAGGGGACTTTAGCCCCTTTAGAGGCTGATCAGAAGACTAGTGTTCTAGGATGGCTGAAGGTCCCCATTATATGCACCCATTCCATTCCACTGTCTGAGAAACACTGAAAGAAATGCTGTACTTTTACGTAAGACAAGAATAATCCAACAGACAAGAGACATCATGAATAACTCTTGAGGCAATTAATATAAAACATTTTTTTTTATTTTGAGGCAATTAGAAGAAAATATTTTGCCACATATAGTAATCTATAAACTTATTTCCTTTCCATTTTACTATTTTTTTCTTTTATCAGAATAAACTTGTTTTTCTCAAGTTGAATAATTTACTCCTGCACAATTTCATCAGAGACTCAAATCAACATGTTGTGGGAGGAAGATTTCCATAAGATTGCCCCTGGATCATTGATGATTTATGAAAATGCCTTTCCTTTCACTCCTCCACTCTTCACTACAGACTTTCACTACAAACAATAACTTTGTCTTAATGCTGAATTTTAATGACAAGACCAACCTATAATGAAGTAAAAAAAAAAAAAGATCATGAATCAACAAAGGATTCTATTGATAACTTCATAACCAAATACAGAACACATTGATTTTTATGGCGAGCTACTCCTGCATTAAAAGGGATTTCATATATAGGGGTTTCCTGTCTACTGAGATGGCACAAAAACTGTGTATACAAAGATACAGTAAAAAGTTAAGTTTTTCTTTTTATTTTTTTCCAAACAAACAGGTCAAGAAAGAGAATGCCTGTTAGAGCTGTGAAAGTAAGAGCCTGTGGCAAACTGCCTGCTTGTGTCCTCTGTGGGTACAGCTCTTAATGCAGTTCATTCTGCTCTAATTTCTGGGGGGGGGGGGGAAAGCACATATAAAATCTTGAGGTAAAAGAGATTTGAGAATTCATCTTGTTCAACTGCTGTATGCTGGTAGACATTTTTTTCTAGTAAGGTGTATAGTCTATTCTCTTTCTGAAGATGCAATCATGACATTTCTGCTGTAAAGGCAGGCATTAAGAACTTCATAAATGTACCCAATGTAAATGTCTTTCATGTTCATTTAAAGCTTCTCCATGGAAATGGAGAATAAGTGATAATCACTGCCTAATAAACTCTGTACTTATGGGGGAAACTAATCAATTCACACTGGAATTTACTTTCTCTAACCCTGCAAAAACCCAGTAAAGTTAAACTTATGACAACTGGTCCCATTTCAGCTTTTATCATTTTTCTTGACACGTCCAAATCCACACCCTAATTTTTTTTAAAATCTAGGAGGTAAAATTTATACTTTCTTCTTATTTAGTTCAATATAGGTTTTTTTTTCCTATTAGAAAGTTAAGACAGGTACATAGATATTTCTGACCCTCAGGTTAAATATTCTGTTTTAAATCCTTTAGTTAAGTATCTGACTCTACTTTTGACAAAATCAAATCAACAATAAGCTGAATTAATATAAAATTAACTTGCAAAATATCTGTATATGGAGATTCTACACTTGCCTTTCCATTTTATGTTATTCGATTTTTTAAAAGCATAATCCCACATTTTTTTAATCCAGGAAATTAATTCTTTAGCAAGCATATTTTTATTATGAATGATGTACTATGTTAGCATGATAAGTTTACCAAATTCATGCCTATTAACTCCAAAGCATGCTGTATGAAGTGACATGTCACTATGCTTGAAAAGAGATGGCATCAAATTTCATGTGATGTGTTTTTTTTCTATGTTTCAATAAGGCAGTATTTATGGAAAACAAATTATGTACAACTAAATATTAAAATTTACAGGCATTAGTGTTTTCCTCCTACAATAGTTGACCACAAAGTTGTCCTATTATATATATAAGTAACAAATTAGAGATTCCTTCTAAAAACAGTATACATCAAATGCTTTATAGACTTCTGTTGCTATAAAGCCAGATTATTTTGGTCACTCTCTTGTGGGATATATAAGTAGAAAAGAATTTAAAATTTCAGTAAGTACACTGAGAAATTGATTTACCACCTAATCTTGTCTCTGTACATTATAGCAATAAAACATTATTCAAAATGTGACAGGTATTCTAATTCATGCCTTAGAAGTAAGAATTTTTGGTATAGTTATTTATGTTTATTAAGAATTAATGTAGTTTGAAACACTCTGGAGGGAATTACAGGTGGGCTAGAAGTCTTTGTTTATCAATTATGAGATTCACTGGCTTTATGAACATAATTTTCTCTAAACTTCTTTTATTTTCTTCACCCTAACATTTATGTGCATTTTGTTCCTCCACAATTTCTCTTATGATTATTGATGTGTTTTATGCGTTACTCCATTTTGTAGAATGAGTTACTGAACACTGAATTTTTGTAAGAATCTCAATTTCAGGTTTAGACCAAGATAACATTTCACAATCCCATGACTTATTTTCGAAGTAGGAAGGGAGGTGGGGTTATCCCTCCAGTTTTAGCATAACCTATTATGATTAACTTCTTTTTAACCTCTAAAGTTTGTTTTTTTACTGAGTATGCAGATAATTTGTTTTAGCTTTGTTTGTTTTAATTTTAGAGGTATTTTATTTATGTGCTTAGTCTCCATAATAGAAAGAAGGTATATTCGCTGAGGAAAATATGATGTTGTCTTCAGTTAGATAATTTACAAGAGCCTGAGATGTGGATTCTGTTCAAGTTTCCAAAGGGGTGTTGCCCAGAGAAGGGGAGTAATGGGACCAGTGTAAGGTGGTAAAAAGCTGAGCAAGTATGTAGTGCTCAGGTAGAGACTTGCTTCATCTCGATCATGTGGGGAAGCTCTGGAACATGACTTAGGCTTTCAGAGTTATTCCTCTCTTTGAGCCAAAAAGAGTCAGTCTTTTGTTAATCATTCAGTCTTTGGCTTGGCACCATAACTCCTGTTTGCCTGAGGACATTCTTCAGAACAGGAAGCTAGTATAAGCCTTTAGTAGTTTGCACTAATAAGGTCTGTTAGGTTACATTGATGGTATCAATGTAAAAGGGGTCTGAATGGGTCACCAAAAGAATCCATTACAGAGATTTACAAGGAAATTAACTAATAGACTTAGATAAATAATAGATAAGCAGATTTATATCAAATAAAAAACTTGATGCTTTGGTATGTAGATTTATTTTTGCCTAATTACTATATTGATTTAAATTTATTTGAATAAGAATGCTTGTCAGACTAGGAATGACCAGACTTTACTTCCTAAATCCCTGTAGTCCTATATGCATTCACCTCACAAATTTTTATTATCTCCTTGGATCCTGAAGGCACTTGAATCTGGCAAACATAGTATATCTATATAGGAAGGACTTAATTGTGACAATTGAGTAAGGGTTAAGCTAGGATACTTGTCTCAAAGTGGATAAATGCCCAGTTACCCCTTGATATCACCACTTTTCAAATCTCCAGTTCTACTTCATAAAATCAGAATTAATCAGAGTTGTAAAGCTCTTAAAACTGTCTAACTTTTTAAGTAAAATAAATATGAATAGTGCTTAGCACATAGTCAATGGATATATATCTTTAGATATTATTATTTTTGTTAGTTTTGCTAATATTGTTACTGTCATCCAGGCAACCTAAAAGGAAACTAAAGCACAGAAAGAAGTGATTTGCCCAAGATTTTTCAGCTAGCGAGAAGAGAATCAGGACTTGATTAACAAGTTTGGGATCAACAAGTCCAACTGGATCAATAAGTTAGACTCGATCACAAAAATCTATTTCCTCTTCTACAATTTCTCCCTTGAGTCCTCACAATCAGTACTTTTCTGTTTAACATCAAGTAGTTTCCCAAGACCTGACCTGAAAGAAATACCCACCTTTATTACTGTCCTCTGCTTTGAACCTAAGCCATGAGCCTAATTCATTCTTTGTGGCTCTCGATGTCCATCCTGCCATGGAACTGGTCTACTACTGGCCATCTGCATATCGACCTACTGTTAGAAATGCCTTTTTCCTCCCCTTACATTTCAATTAATAAAGCCTCTGCTCAGTGTCCCTAATTCCAGAGCAGGGTGACTCTATCTGAGGAAATGAGTAACTGACATGCTGAGGAGATTTTGTTTTTCTTTTTAGTACTAGCAGTTCAGATTTATGCCCTTTTCTGACAGAGACAGTATTAAGACCTATTAAGGACTGAAGAACTAGTGGCCTAAATCTAAGACAAAAGGCCTGGATTTTTCTGCTTTACCTTTATTCAACTCTGGCCATTTCTTTGAATTCATACATTAGTCTCCCTTGTGCAAGCTTAGATCTGAATTGAGACAACATCATCATGTACTCTCTTCCAGTTTCCTGAGCTTCTATTCTCTATTTCTTCATTTTCTCAGCTTATCAATCAGTATATCATCCTCTATGATCCTTTGCCAAAATTCTTTTTCTAATTAATAATATCTATTGCCTTCATCAGAGTGAAATACATGCACAGAGGATTATCATGAAAAATAGTAGTTCCATGATCCAAGTTCTGCCACGTCAGTCCTCCTCTACAGAGACATATACTCACAAATATTTGTAATTTTATTGCTACCCATGTCTCTAAACGATAGTTTATAATAATATTTGTTAAAGTGCCATCTTTATTCATTACCTATGATTTATATAATGTGAGGATTTGTATAATTTACTCTATCAAATGTCAAATGGCCTCTTTGTGCCTTGGAGCCTCCCTCCCAGGGACTTCTATGGTCTACAGAGCAACTGTAACCAAAGAACTCATATTCACTTGTCGCTGGAGATAGATCCGCTATTTACTGATATCCATAACCTTCCTTTTATTTTTACATTTTCACATACAATAACATGAATGAATCTCAAAAACATCCTAAGTAAATGAACAAAAGACTAAATATTTCATAACTCCATTTGTATGACATTCCAGGAAAGGTAAAACAATACAAGGGCCAGAAAACAGATTGATACTTGACACTGGCTGGGAGGTGATTAACTGCAAAAAGCCATGGCAGAAATATTTGGGGTGAATTCAACTGTGTGTTTTGATTTTTGCAGGGGTTATAAAACTGTACACATGTGTCAATTCTCATTGAATGGTATCATTAAACAAGATTACCTATATTATATGTTAAGTATATTTAAGTATTTATTGTGTCCATTCAGATAATGTAAGGAAGATTTCCAAGTATTTAATATCTTAAATGAAATAGGAGTTTATTTTGTTTCCTATAAAGACTGAGTTGGTATAATGTCTCTACTCCAAAAATGCAGCAAAGGCAGTCCCATCTGCCACCTTCAACATCTTGTGATTGCATAAGATTGCTCTAGCTACTGCAGTCATGCTGTATCATGCCTCAGTTCAACCAGTAGCAAAGGAGAAAGGATAAGAAAGAAAAAAAAAATTCTTTTGAGGAACCAATCAGAATTGTACTTGGCATTTCCCATTGACCAGAAGATGAAAATAAACAAGATAACCTAAATGAGAAAAAAACAGGGGGAATTTATTCTTACAAGGGAGGCAGCCATCAACACTTGCATTTGGGAGAGACTCAAAGACAGGAAGGGGATGAAAAAGCTTTATCATGAAAAAAAGGAAAGATTCATGTATGATTGGATCTTTTGGCCTGGAGAAGTTGAGGCAGGCCAGCTAGCAGTGATCGTGTTATATGATTGGTTTGGAGCACATATTTGGTTTTGTGTGGTTGGTCCTGAGCTGCATGCTGGGGAAGCAAGGCAGAAAACCCAGCAATTGTTGACTAAGTCCACAGACTTTGTGGTTTGGCTTCCCAAGATGGTTGCTGCAGATTTTGTGAGTCAGAGTTCCATTGCCATGTTGATCTGGTATTGTCTGTTTGTATATTGTCTCTCAATAAATTGGTTACATGGCAACACTGATAAAAAAGGGTGTTAGGAAATACAGCTTTTTTTTCTTGGTGGCTATTACCCACCTAAATTTCTATTTCTATATAAAATGAGAACTCCCACAGCCAGCACATCTGGACAGTGAAGTATTTTTGCACATATTTGTTCCCTTGCATAGAATACATTCAATCCTACCCTAAAGTAGATAATCTCAAAGTACAAAAAACTTATTACTTATAATCCAAAGTCTTGGACCTCTGACTTATATGCAGTTTTCAGGTCCATATGTGATGCCCTTCTGTTGGGAGTGTGTATAAATTAAAAGCATACCCAAAATACAATGGGTAAGTAGGAATAGAACATTGTAATTCAAACTTCCACTAAGAGAATGAGAAACACATAAGTCTCACCATTGAATGAAATGATCAACTCCTCTAATGGACAAATTGCTAAGACCTCCCATACTCCAGAAGGAAAATAAGTTTCTTGCTTAGCCCATCTGGCTACCACTAATTATGCTCTCTGAGCAATAAGTCCTCAACCATTTTCTTCTGTGGTTTCTAACTTAACCTAATGTGAGATTGTTCTTTGTCCATTATCTTCTCTGGATCCTCTGAAGTGGGCATAAAAGGGTATGACCCACTTGGGATCAGTTTTATTAACTTATTTTCTACGAGTCTGTTTTAAGGTTCTCTTTGAGGTTGTTTTAGAGGTCTAACAATCGCAGGTTTCTCCAGAAAAACTGGTGGTATTTTTGGTAATTTCTTCAAAACTTTAGTAGGTTTCTGTCTGTTGGAATCTGGGAAATTCTGGGGCAATGATACTTAGAAATCATTCAGGGTCTAAAATCTCTGGTCTTTCATTTACTAGACTTGCTCTGCCCATCAGAGTCACTCTCAACTTAATCACGTATAACTTGGGGCCATCTGAAACAATAGGTTTGAGTGTAAAGGAAAAGACCTTTATTTCAGGTATGCTGCTTGGCTGGCTCCCATTACTTGGGAGAAAACAATTACTGGAAGATGCTTCAGAAAGGCTTAAGGGCACAATCTTATTTCTTGAGAACCATCTCTTATATTAGCTTCAGTTGGGGCTAAGTTTTTTTTCCCATCCTTATAGACTTTGGTCATATTGGAGTTTAAACTATAGACAAAAAAGCATCCTTGCCAAAGTTCATTGCATAGTATCTTGCATAATGCCTAGATTTAGATAAAATCCATCTCTCTTGTATGAGATTTTTGTAAAAACAGAAAAAAAAGCAGCCACATGCATAAACATTCTTAATTTTTACCAATCATTTCCCTCTAGAATTATAGTCTCTATTTGCACATGGTTTACCTTAGTAGGTATTACAGGCTCCTCAGCAATCACTTTCCAGACTGTGTCCTGATGCTCAGTGTTCAGCTGCTAAGCTATGCTACATATCTTAGGTTTTGCTATGTCAGCATTCCATTTCTAGGTACTAAATTCTATATTGGTTAAGATATCATTTCACTTGGTAATGCAAAGAGTCAAAATTAACATTGATATAAATAAATTAGACATTTATATCATTTTCATATAAACATTGAAGTTTTTATGTTGGATTTCCATGTTAGAATTCAACATGATCTTAGTTTCCCTCTAACTTGTTACTTTTCTATACTCAACACATGGCTTCCATTTCATGGACTGTGATAACAACTCCAGTCTTTGCCACCATTACAGTGAGTTAGGAAGAGGAAAAAAAATGCTGGTCATGACACATCACATTGAAGGCACAACCAGAAATTGCATATTAATTAGATCTTGCTTATATGTCCACACTTGGATGAAAGGTAATCTAGGAGATATAACCTTTATTCTGTCAGAAAAATTTACTGCACATAATACAGAACTGTACAAAGAAGTTCATCAGGCAAAAAGAAAATGATACTAGATGGAGACTAAGATGTGCATGAAAGAATTGAGAACACTAGAAATGACAAATATGTGTTCAATAATAATTTTAGTAATATTAATAATAATAATTATAGTACATAATTTCTTTAAAGGATAACTGAGTATTGAAAACAACAAAACAACAAAAATACATTGTGAGATACAAAATGCTTATGGAAATAAAATCTATGACAATAATATCTCAGAGTATGGGACTGGGCTAAATGAAGTATATTTTTGTAAGGCCGCTGCATTATGTGTGGAATGATATGATATTATTTTATTGTAGATAGTAATAAGTTAAGTTTGTATATAAAAACTAAGAACAACCAAAAAATAGTGGAATATGTAAAAAGGCAAAATGAGATAAAATAGATAACATAATCAGCTACTAATACAAAAGCAGGAAAATAAAGAAACATTGGATAACTTTCCCATTTATATGAATTTTTGACTAAAGAAAGGCCACAGCTGGTTTCAGAAGAGGTGGCTAAATCTCATAGAAACTCATTGTAGAACTGACTTGAATGTAAGTCAGGAAGACCATTACAGATGGAAAGTGAGGAGGGAAATTTCTTAAAGAAGAGAGCAATAGAAGACTACTGTTTGTTACCTATGAACTTGGGTAAAATATTGGTCTAATCTGTGAAATGCATACACCCAAGGAAAATTCCAAGCAGCACGGTCAAGTCTGTAAGAACTAAAGAAAGATTTCTGCTACTGCCTACCAGAAAAGAGACATATATTTTATTTCAAGTCTAGGCGCAGTATTATGGGCATTAAAACAAGCAAGCACACACAAAAAAACAAGACACATAAAAGAGCACAACAGAATCCAGAGTCTTCACAATGAATCATTCACAATGTCCAAGATAATCTAAAGTTATTAGATGTATTGGGGGAGGGGGAGAAAATATATGACTCATAGAGAAAAGAAAGGGCAGTCATTTATTTATTTATTTATTTATTTATTTATTTATTTATTTATTTATTTATTTTAGAGAGAGAGAGAGGGAGGGTGCACAGTGGGAAGGAGCAGAGGAAGAGAGAGAATCTCAGGCAGACTCCACGCTGAGTGCGGAGCCCCACACAGGGCTTGATCCTACAACCTTGAAATCATGACCAGAGCAGAAATCAAGAGTCAGACGCTTAACTGACTGTGCCCTCCAGGCTCCCCAGGGCAGTCAATTTTGATAGACCTTGAAATGAATTAAATTTTAGATTAACAGAAATAATTATGATAGAAGACATATTTATAATAAATGAACAAATAAAGTATCTCAGTAGAAAATACAAAAATTTTAAAAAGAACCAAGAGGAAATTCTACACAGAAATTGAAACTCCTGAAATTAAAAACAAATACTAGATGAACCTAGCAGCAGATTAGAGATGACAAGGAGAAAAAAGTCAACAAACTTAAAGATAGATTTGTAGAAATTATCCAACCTGAAAAGCATGTAACAAATTAAGGAAAAATATAATAGAAACTTTGGTACCTGTAGTACAGTATCAAACGGTCTACTACAATGTAACTAAAGCCCTAGGCGGGTAGGAAAGACATTTTGGGGATGACAAAGTATTTGAAGAATTAATGAGCAAAAATTTTCAAATGTGCTGAAAGACATAAATTTATACATTCAATTCACACTGAAAAAAAGCAACAGTATTTTGAATTACTACTGACCTCATATTAGAAACAATATAGACCATAAAAGAGTGGAAAGCAAATAGCAAGATGGTAGGTATAATCCCAAACATATTAAAAATTACACCAAATATAAATGGACCAAACATTCCAAATAAAGTGAGAAATTATTAGTATAAAAAAAGTAATACTCAATTATATACTCTTCACAAGAGATGAACTTTATATATTGTTAAAAGTAAAATGATGGGACCATTTATGGAAACCTAATGTGTCTAAATTAATACCAAGCAAAATAGAATTTAAGACAGCAAGTATTACCAAAGATAAAATGTTATGCTCCATTTAGTAAATTCATTAAAAATGAATAACAAGGCCAATATGGATGAAACTAATTATATTCAAAATATATGATGCAGAAACTGACAAATTCATGAACATATTTAGAGGTTTTAACATCCATTTCTCAGACATAACAGATTTAAACATTATAAGCCAATATAATCTAGGAGATATTTATAAAACACTCTGCTCAAAAAAGGATGACATAAACATTTTTTAAAGCATACATAGATTATTCAGTAAGATGGACCATATGGAGTGATAAAAAAGTATCAATAAATTTCAAAGATTTGAAATTATACAAAGTATGGTCTCTGATTACAAGGAATTTAAATTGAAATCAGTAAGTCAGAGAAAGACAAATGCCATATGATTTCACTCATATGTGGAATTTAAGAAATAAAACAAACAAGCATAGGAAGAAAAGGGAGAGAGAGGCAAACCAAGAAACAGACTCTTAACTATAGAGAACAAACTGATGGTTACCAGATGAGAAGTGTGTGAGTGGATTAAGGAGGGCACTTGTTGTGATGAGCAATGGGTATTGTATGGAAGTGTTGAATCACTAAATTGTACACCTGAACGTAATATTACACTGTATGTTAACCAAAAAAAAATTAAAAATAAAAATGAATTTAAAAAATCAAAATCAGGAAAAAAAAAATCTGTAAAAATTCTAAACAGTTTGGAAATTAAGCAACTCACTTTTAAACAACTCATTAATCAAAGAAAATGACAAGGATATTTAGAAAATATTTCAAACTGAGTGAGATTTTAAAATGTCATATTAAAATATGCATGGTACATATTCCTTCTATGTACTTATCACCATTTAATATATCATCAATTGTATTTATTGTGTTTATTTTCTCATTGGCTGTCTCTTTTCCTTGAAAGTAATATTCTTGAATGTACGTATTTTTTTTTCTTTTTTGTTCACTGCAGAGGCAAGGACATTGGCTGATGCAGAATTGGTACTTAGCTAATATTTCTTGAATGAATGAAAGAATACTGAGACCCAAGTTTATTATGTCAATGTTCAGTTTTACAGATTTAATTGGTAGGATTTTATTTCCTTTATGTCATTGTTCAAATGAATGAGCATTAAAAAATAGCATTTATTGTCTACTTTGATCAGGCACGGCTCTAAGCTCCTTGTATGCATATTTCAGTTTTTTTACTGAAAATAACTTGATGTGAGAGGTACTATTATTATTATCTTTGTTTCAAAAGCAAGGACACTGATAGAGTTTATAAATTGCCTAAGGTAAAGAAACGAAGAATTATGGAACCAGGAATCTATCACAGGTCATTTGACTTCGGAGTTCTTGTACTTACCTGTGTTATTTATCTATTGTTGTGCAACAAATTAAACTAAAACTTAGCAGCTTATTATTTCACAGTTTCTCTGAGTCAGGAATCCAGACACCACATAGAGATGCCTGTGATTCAGGATCACTCATGAGGCTACAGTCAAGGTTTTGGCCAGTATTGTGATTATCTCATGGCTCCAGTGGAGAGGATTGACTTCCAGGGTCATTCAGTTGGCTGTTGGCTACTTTCAGACTGTCACTGGCATTTGGCCAGAAACATCAGCTCATTGTCACATAAGCCTCACCATAGGGCTAATTATAGCATGCTCTCCTGTTTCTCCCAGAATAAGGGGCTCCAAGAGAAAGAGAAAGAGTGAGACAGTCTATTGGAAGGGGTCACAATCCTTTTCTATTACTCTCTGAAGTGACATCACTTTTGCTATATTCTATTCATTGGAAGTGAGTCACTTGGTCTAGTCCATACTCCAGGAGGGGATCTCACAAGGGCATGAATTCTAAGATGTGAGGCTTATTTGGGGACCACTTAGAGGCCATTTACCATAATTCTGGGTGGGCAGATGTATTATTGAATCAATGAGTGAATGGATGAACAAATAAAAAAAAAAAATATGTTGCAAAACCAGTGGAACATGTCACATATATCAAAAGTGCATTCCTAAAATAATGTTTAAAATTTACTTATAAGTGCATATGGAGCTTGAGTCCTAAATTTCTCATGAGAGTTGCAAGGGTGTGTTTTCTGTTGGCCTGTAGATAAAGCTCATCACATTATTGATCACTTAGCTGTTAAAGCCTGTGGAAATCTAGATAGCTTCTTGTGAATACATTTTAGGTGATTGAAAGTCAACCAAATGAAAATAGTTCATGTATGGGATTCTCATGGCAACAGATTCTAAGAGGTTTTTGTTTTGTTTTGTTTTGTTTTGTTTTAGAGAAGCAGGGGGCAAAGAGAAAGGAAGAGAGAGAGAATCTTTTTTTTTTCTTTTTTAAAGATTTTATTTATTTATTTGCGAGAGAGAGAATGAGAGACAGAGAGCACGAGATGGAGGAGGGTCAGAGGGAGAAGCAGACTCCCCGCTGAGCAGGGAGCCCGATGCGGGACTCGATGTGGGACTCCATCCCGGGACTCCAGGATCATGACCTGAGCCGAAGGCAGTCGCTTAACCGACTGAGCCACCCAGGCGCCCGAGAGAGAGAATCTTAAGTAGGCTCTACTTCCAGCGTAGAGCCTGACATGGGGCTCAATCTCACAACCCTGAAATCATGACCTGAGCTGAAATCAAGAGTTGGGTGCTTAACTGACTGAGCCACCGAAATGTCCCTAAGAGCTTTTTATATTAAATGTTTTATTGGTTCTAAATTATTTGCCATTAATTTGATCAAATAGCCTCTGGTTTTCAAATGATGAAGCAGTAATTTTTTACAACTATATTTATGTTAATTACAGGGTAGATGCAGCAATGAAAACCTACTGTAGAGAGATTTAATCTCAGTGGGAGGAATATTTTCACTGTTACTCCCAGGCAATAATCTCCACCCTTACCTCTATATCCAGGCTTCAAGGAGTTCCTTAGCCACCTAATGATTAGGTATTTTTTGAATAAATATTTTTCCCACTAGTTATTTGAATGACTCAAATTCAATTCTCATCATTGAAAGAACTTAAAATTTCTCCACTATTATCTTAATAAATACCTGTTTCTAAAATTTAATTAAAGTATGAAATATATTAAAGTATTGTATGAAGGAAGAAAGAATGGAAGAAGTCTGCAGTGTATGCATGCAGTGCCTGAATATTTATGTCCCTTGCAAATTCATATGTTGAAACCTAATCCTCAATGTGATGGTATGGACTTTAGTAGGTGATTAGGTCATGAGAGTGGGGCCCCCATGAATGGGATTAGTGCCCTTATAAAAGAGACTGTGGAGAGTTCCCTTATTCCTTCTGCCATGTGAGGACAAAGAAATAACATGGCTGTCTATGAACCAGGAAGAGGGCTCTTACCAGACACTAAATCTGTCAGCTCCTTGGTCTTTGTCTTTCTGGCCTCCAGAACTGTGAGAAATAAATTTCTGTTGTTTATAAACCACACAGTGTATAGTAATCTGTTATAGCAGCCTGAATGGACAAAGACAATGTGTCATTAAATAACAACTTGCAAAAATATGATTTATCCTCACCCTTCTGAAGAGTCATTAGCATAAATCAAGACCTGCAGGAACAGAATGAAAGGGAAAACACAGATTATATTGTAATGCATCATCCTGAGACCACAGAAAAGACTAATTAGAAGTATGTAGAAAACACAGCAGTGTTAGCCTGAGAGATAACAATTGACTATAAAATATATAAAAATTAGCTCACTTTTACACAGATGGATTGTTGGCATATGAAGACAACCATGGTGAAGGTTTTGTATATATAATGGAAGGACTAAGCTACAAGGCCAATACCAAGCCCAGTGGAAAGAATTTTGAAGATACCAAAATTTCAGGTTGACTGAAATAAGTTTTTTCCTTGAGTCCCTGGTGATAAGTTTATGTATAAAAGAAAATTTGATTCTCCTCAAACATCACTTTTAAAATATTAAAAGCTATAAGACAATGGTGTTTTATAGAGAAAGATAATTTGATCATAAGAACAAAGTATTTGATAGTTGCTATATTGTGATTCAAGTGTAAAGGTTTTTAAAACTTTTCTCAGACATGCCAAGTCACAGAAAAAATATGATCTCTTTCTGAATTATAAAATAAAACTATAATAAATATGTACAATGAAAAAGAAAGATATATTCCCCTTGGAGATGGATCACAATGAATAACTCATTAAGGGGAAAGTCACAACACTGAAGCTTTTTAATAACAAATTATTAAGTTTGATCTTACCCCGAGAGGGCTTTGAGTAGAAATGCAAAGCCATTTCCTAAAAAGAAGTTTGTGATTATAGAGTTCCAGTGAGTTTGGCATAAAAAAAATAGCTCTGAGGCAAAAGTGAAATTATTAATGTGTGTGTGTGTGTGTGTGTGTAATTTCCCTTTCAAGCAAGATAAAACTGAAAGGCAGCTTCTGTGACTCTTTTCCTCCTATGCCATAGTAGAGTTGAAAAAGTTGACAATTGGAGGTAATGAGGCTTTTATGAACTTTTAGGCACAATGAGATCATGTGATGTGTCCCAAAGTACAAAAGCCAGGTAGAAATTTTTAATAATTTAAGGAAAGAATAGTTCCTTTGTTTGGAAAGGTCAGAGATATCAGTGGGACTTGAGAACAAAGTGTGTTGTGAGGACATTCACCCTATTTACTAGCAATGCCCTTGAAAGGTGGGAAGACATCAGGAGGGATGGGTGATTTGTGTGTCTAGGGAGGTGTATACATTTAGGAAGTTTCCTCAGGAAAGATAAAAGAGATGGACCAGAGGTCAAGTGGGGACTTGGGCTTGAGCAAAGAGAGTGCAAGAGAAAAACGTTATAAACCAAGAAAGAAAAATCTGTATTAGTTATCTACTACTGCTTGACAAATTATCCCAAATGTTGGCATCTTAAAGCATTAAGCACCTATTACATCATAGTTTCTGTGGGTCAAGAATGTAGGCATGGCTTAGTTGAGTGACTTATGGCTTAAGGTCTCTCCTGAATTTTTAGTGAAGTTGTTAGATGGGGCTGTGGTCATATCTGAAAGCTTGTCTCAAACAGATGATGGAGGGAACTTCTTCTAAGCTCCCTCATGTGGGTTTTGGTAAGCCTTGGTATTATCACCCTGTGGATCACTCCTTAGGACTACTTCACGTCATGAAGCTGGCTTCCCCCAGAATGAGCCATTAAAAATAGAGAGTGTATGAGAGAGATTACCCAAGATAGTAACTACCATCTTTTCATAACAATTTTGAAAGTGAAATATTTCTTTAGAATTCTTTAGAAGCAAGTCAAGTCTAGTCCACACTTATGGGGAAGGAAGGATTACCTAAAGGTATGAATAATAGGATGTGGAGATCATCAGGGGCTATCTTAGAGGGTACCTACTGTGGAGTACTTTTAGCATTTCCCCGGCACTTTACTAGCAAAATAACAACCAGAATGGACATTTCTACTTGTCCATAAGGATGGAAGATTGTAGACCCACATGATTTAAAGGAAAGAAGAAAATGATATTTCTTTAACATTGTACTTTTCGGGCTAGCATTCACAACATTACAAGAAGAGGCATCAGTGTCAATGGTTGTGTCAGTGAGGTCTCAACTATTTTCAATGGTTTGGACAAGCTTAAGAGAACCAACAAAGGATGGCGAAGCAGCAAGAATCAGGAAAAATATAAAGCCATTTATACCTCATCTCTAAAGAGGCAAAGGGATGGAATAGTGATATGACAACCAAGGGAAAGTGGTAGATGTGGGACAGAAGGAATTTGTTAACTTAGGTTGAAAAAACACCCGTGGCCCAAATCAGACCTCATTCCCTCCACATTTCTGCAGGTGCCTTTCAATGGCAACGGAGCAAGTAAGGGAGTCAAGAGAGGTCATCCTCTAATGGAAAGAATAGACATGAAAGTTGGAGGTGGCATCTGTATGGGAAAATTAATAATAACCACTATGGTATATCATCAGGCCACTTAGTTTCTATTATTATAACTTGTTTAAATCAGTGGTTCTCTATGTGTGGTACAGAGTTAATGGATGATATGAAGACATTATTTCACTTTACTATTCTTTCTCTCGCTTTCTCCTCCCTCCCACTCTGTTTTCTCTCTCTGCCCTATTAGGTATAAAGTAAGTAGAGTTTTTTTAGAGGCTACACAATATATGATATCACTACACATTGAAAGCAAAAGTAGATATGAGAATCCATCTGTCTTACATTAAGCAGGCATTAAAGAAATTGAAAAATGTAAAATAATGTCAGTTTCTGTCACCCTATCATGGGTGTTGCCAATGAACAGGATGGTTTTTCAAATATAACATCCAGCATGAAAACAAAGATAACTAAGCACAAGAGACAAAACAACATGAATGAAAATGAGTACAAACAACAAACAAAAGAACAGACCTAGAGTTAATTCAGCTAGCAGAATTATTCCAGACATTAAAATTACTGTGGAAATAAAAATAAAAACATAAACATATCATTGAATAATTTGAATTTTATATTGACATTTCCTGTGTGAAAGATAAACAGAAAACATAGTGGAAAGATTTGAGAATACACATAGCTAAAGAAAGAATTAATCCCACAGATAGGTCAGAATAAAATATACATAATCAGGCATAGTCACATTAAAATATAGAAATTATACTAGAGAGGGTAGGAGACCATGAAAAACCTTACATACATAATTAGGGGATCAAGAAAGGAGAGAAAGAACAGGGGATGATATGTTTCCACTAGGCATTAAATTATCCAATTGCAAGACAACAATGAACTCAAAGCATAAAAAACAGAAAGCAATTCATAACCCAACAACCCAGAGAAGAATTGTAGATACCCAGAGTAAACAAGAGAAATTTTAAGGTCAGGAGAATAAACATAGCACCTTTCAAAGAAAAAGTCTTTAGATTTGAGCTAACTTCTGAAAGCAAGAGTGGCAGCCAGAAGACAGTGAAATATCTTCATTGTACTAAAAGGAAATAATTTCCAATCTATAATCTCACATGCAGTGAAATTTTTTTCACAAACAAAGGTGATATAAAGACCTACTCGTACTATTGAAATTGAAGTAACTCACCAATACAGAACCCACACTCAAGGTTATTTTTAAGCAGAACTAAAATGATACTAGGAGTTATTTTAGAGGTTAATGAAATAATGAGGAATAACAAAATAGTATGTATATATGGGTAAGTTAAAATGAGTATCTACTGTATAAAACAACAATAATAATAATAATAATAATTTGGGCAGAGTATATATTAAATTTATTAGAAAAATAGAAGTTGGAAGGTAGGATAAATAGATTCTGATTTTTGAAAGTCCTTCCTTTAATATCAGTTAGCAGAAAATATCAATTAATATTATAGTTTAAGAAGTAAAAAATGCATGATTTTAATTTTAGAGTAACTATAAAAGCAAATAGGAAAATAGAAACTTTCTGCCAACAGAGGAAAAAGTGGAATAATAAAATTGAACCTGGGAAAAGAATGGAAAATGCATAGTAAAACAGTAAATTTAAGTTAAATGTAAATTAAATATATTTGAAAATTGTGGATGTTCCTGTATAATGCATATAGTTACACCGTTGTGCTTTTGTTTTGTTTTTTATTGCTCTGATTTATTTTATTCCCCCCAAAGGATTTATAACAGTAACAGTTTTTGGTCAAAATGAATAATTATTGTCAGGAAGAAAGAATTGGGGATTGATAGGAGAACTTTGTAACTTTGATATAATATTTATAATTATGCACAATATACCATATAGCATTATCATTAACAAGAGTTTAAAATTTATGCATGTTCATATGAAAAAATATTATAAACCAAATTATGAAGAGGAATTATAAAGTAAGAGCTAAATTGGACAGATATGAAAAAATGGTTAATGTTATTACTAAATAAATAATCTTATTTAGATTCATAGCAAAAAAAAAAGCTGGTCAGCTATGTTAACAGGATATTCAAAAATGAAAACTGAAAATGGCCAATAAAGTTAAAGATTTAAAAATTGAATGAGATATTGTGTGGTTTAATTAAACTTCAGAAATGTTTGGGTTTTTTTCTCTTTTTTCTAAGTAAGGTTGTGTGAGTCTGATGAAAGAGGGCCTCCCAGACACCCCCTTATAGGGGTTTAAACATTTTAAACATTTAAACACATAGCAGAAATCTTGAAAGTAATCACTTATTTATTTATTTATTTATTTATTTATTTATTTATTTATTTTTCCACATCTTTTACTGATGCTGTCATAATCACATATTTATACGCAATAATTTCCCTTTTATGAATTTACCCTGAAGAAGCAGAGTTAATGAACCCAAGGATTTCTGTATGAGAATGTTCCTTAACCTACTATATTATAATTTTGAAACCACTCTAAATACAGATATTATTCAACTATAGAGAATAGATTTAATTTATTGTATCGATAGAATATAGCTTCAAGGCAGCATGCATTTTTAAGGAATAAGTAATTATTGTTGTAAATTCTAGTATGTTATCTTTTGAATGGGTAGAATACAAAAATGAAATAAATAATTTTAAATTTTATAACAAATATACATGTAGATATTTTAATAAAAATTCTCAAAAAATAAAATGATAAAAAATTTCTCAAAGTTATACACAAATATATAATGATCATTCCTTGGATATTAGATTTATAACTAATTTTGTCTTCATATTGCTTGCATTTTCCACATTTTATAATTGAAAACATATAGTACATTGTACAAAGAATGTTCATTGACAATTATGATACAACATTGTTAAAGCAAAATGGTGTTCAAACTTACTAAGTCAGTGGTGTGTTGGAAATGACTTCTGCTGGCCTGCAAGACCGCATTTGTGCACTTTTCCCTAACTCTATGCTCACAAATGTCATGTTGGTTGCTTGAAATTGACCATAGTGAATGCTTACACCGTGGATATCTGAAAATGCTGCAAATCTGGCTTTTTTATTACAGAAAGCTAATTGTTAAACATTTACGATCATACCACAGTGCTAAGAAAAAACAAATAAAGATATTTTAGACAATACATTTAGTGAACAAGTCATAATTCTCCTGAAAGAGATAATTAGATGTCTATATATTTATTTCTTCAAAAATAATAACATTCACATTTATTAGCAGCTAGCAAACATATTCTTTCCTCGACTTTTATTTTCTTATTCTTTTCATTTTCCTTGCCATTTAAAACAAGTTATTATTTTCATTTATTCTTAAGTCATTTTTGTTTAATGTTTACTCTCATATAGTTATGTAAAAGACCCTAGCAAGATTCACACCTTCAGCCATCAATATTTACGAAGTAAACAGGTCCTACAGCAATAACTATACATTTGGTTGCACATAAGAACAGCATAAAATAAATATAACACGTATTAATAAAACCACATCTTGCTGGGAGAAACTCAGGCTTTTTAAATCACAGGTTCTAATGAGACCTTACCCGCTGAGATGAGAGAAGCTGAACATTTTAGGTAGATATATGGGTACAACAGACACTGGACTTTGTACCAATGTTAGCCAATCTAATCAATGAAGATTAAAAAATCATACAGAAAAAAATGTTATAGTACTTGCCATTTTTAATATGGTTTAAAAACATTTGTGTAGATTTCTGTCTGCATTTTGGTAGCTCCTCATTAAAAAAGAAGCTTAGTTTTTTGAATTGTAAATAATTAGTCCTAGAATTCATGGTTACTCAAAATGTGGTCCATGCATGTGTACCATCAGTATGACCTACACTTGTTAGAAATGTAGCTCCTTAGTTAAACATTTAAACACATAGCAGAAATCTTGAAAGTAATCACTTATTTATTTATTTATTTAGCCTTAGTTAGGCTCCACTCCAGACCTAATAAAGCAAAATCTGCATTTTAACAAGATGCCCATGATACATATAGGAAGTTTGAGAAGCAACATTTTAATCCCTTCTCATTGACATCTTAACAGATAAGTCCTTTTTACCTGTTTTAACATCAAATATGTCAAGTTAGTTTATAAATCAACTATTTTAGGTGAATATGATTTATGTTACATTATTTGGTTCTTTTTTTTTTAAGATTTTTATTTATTTATTTGAGAGAGAGTATAAGGGTGGGGGAGGGGCAGAGGGACAAGCAAACTCCCCACTGAGCGGGGAGCCCAACATGGGGCTGGATCCCAGGATCCTGAGATCATGACCTGAGGCAAAGTCAGACACTTAACCAACTGAGCCACCCAGGTGCCTCATGGTTCTTTCTTATATGACTATAACCTTGTAAGGAACTATACATGTAGTGTATGTTGTATGTAATGCTATTATGGAGCTATTTGTAAAAATAGAAAAGATCCATGTCTTTGAGGATCAGATTTTATTTGTATTATAGTACTAATGCTACCTAGGCATCCCTCTCTCTCTCTCTCAGTTTTTTTTTGTTTATAAATTATAAGGACTGGTTCATATATCTTGGGAAAATTAGACGAATTTATAGGTAAAATTAGCTGGCATATATTAGTTAATAGATATTTGTGCATTCAACATGAATTTTCCCCAGATATATGAACCAGTCCTTATAATTTATAAGCCAAAAATTATGAGAGAAAGAGAGAGTGTCAGAATGGCTAAAATTAACAACACAGGAAACAAAAGATATTGGTGAGGATGAAGAGAAAGGGGAACCCTCTCACAATGTTAGTGGGAATGCAAACTGGTGCAGCCACTCTGAAAGAGTATGGAGGTTCCTCAGCAAGTTAAAAATAGAACTACCTTATGACCCAACAATTGCATTACTAGGTATTTACCCAAAGGATACAAAAATACTGATTTGAAGGGATACAAGCACCCCAATATTTATAGCAGCATTATCAACAAGAGCCAAATTATGACAGAACCCAAATGTCCATCGACTGATGAATGGATAAAGAAGAGTTGGTATATTGTACATATATATATAACAGAATATTATGTATATATATATATATATAACAGAATATTATGTATATATATATATAACAGAATATTACTCAGCCATCAAAAAAAATGAAATCTTGTCATTTGCAATGATGTGGATGGAGCTAGAGAGTATTGTGCTAAGCAAAATAGTCAGAGAAAGATAAATACCATATGATTTCACTCATATGTGGAATTTAAGAAACAAAACAGATGAACATAGGGGGAAAAAAAGAGAGGCAAACCAGAAAACAGACTCTTAACTGTAGAGAACAAACTGAGGGTTACTGGAGGGCAGATGGGGGGACAGGTTAAATGGGTGATGGGTATTGAGGAGGGCACTTGTGATGAGAACTGGGTGTTGTATGTAAGTAATGAATCACTAGACTCTACACCTGAAACTAATGTTATCCTATATGTTAACTAACTGGAATTTATTTATTTATTTATGTATTTATTTAAAAGATTTTATTTATTTATTTGACACAGAGAGAGAGAGCACAAGCAGGGGAATGGCAGTCAGAGGGCGAAGCAGGCTTCCTGCTGAGCAAGGGGCTGGACACAGGGCTGGATCCCAGACCCCTGGGATCATGCCCTGAGCTGAAGGCAGATACTTAACCGACTGAGCCACCCAGGCACCCCAATTAACTGGAATTTAAACAAAAATTTGATAAAAAAAATGTGTTCATTCAAATCCATTAGTATCTAAATTTGTAATGTCTGAAACCTCTGCCCTTCTTAATTCTCTAAGTCAATACATTAGATGCATATAATTCATTTTAAACATCAAGAATCTGAGCCACCATAGAAAAATTAATTAAAATTATTACATAAGTGATGAATCACTGCGTTCTACTCCTGAAACCAATATTGCACTACGTGTTAACTCACTAGAATTTAAATAAAAATTTTTAAAAAAGAAAAAAAGTTGTTATAGATATTAGGAGTTATTTCATCCATACTACCAAAAAAAAATCTTTTTTTTTTTTAAAGATTTTATTTATTTATTTGACAGAGAAAGACACAGTGAGAGAGGGAACACAAGCAGGGGGAGGGGGAGAGGGAGAAGCAGGCTTTCCCGCTGAGCAGGGAGCCAAATGCGGGGCTCAATCCCAGGACCCTGGGATCATGACCTGAGCCGAAGGCAGACCCTTAACGACTGAGCCACCAAGGCGCCCCCCCGCCCCGCCAAAAAATCTTATTCTACTAGGCTTGATACTAAGAATGCTCATATTATCAGCTCACATTGATAGTTTGTGATTCCATAAGGAATCTTGCTAGATCTTGAGTTACTTTGGATGGCATCTAAGGAGAGATTGCTATATATCTTGAATCTAATTTCAAGCAAATGACTGTAGTGTAATCCCATTACATCCATAACCTTAAAAATACCAATATCAGGAGTTATTGGATCTGGTATGTAAATAATCTTGCAGGCAAGAAGGTTTCATGAATTCTTTCAATGTTCCTAAGTAATCTCAGTAGGCTCTTGGGAATGGCATAAATTCCCTACGTCTTGATTGAGTCTTATACACTCTAAATTAGAGAACATTTCCTTTTAGTCTTTATTGACTTAAAGCCATCTTTAACAATGTCCATCACTGGGACATTCTGAGTGGCTTCGTCGGGTAAGTGTCTGCCTTTGGCTCAGGTCATGATTCCAGGGTCCTGGGACTTAGCCCCATGTCCAGCTCCTTGCTCCGCAGGGAGACTGCTGCTCCCTCTGCTTGTGCTCTCTCTCTCTGACAAATAAATAAATAAAATCTTTAAAAACAAAACAAAACAATACAAAAACAAAAATCATGTCCATCACCATGTTTTTTACAATAGGAAAAATTCTAAACAAAGTGTATCTCCAGATATCTCAGACCGATAAATCAAGTATCGTGCATTCATATGCAGAAATAACTGACTGTGAAAGTGTAGATTAGTATTGTTGACATAACAACTTCCATCTGGAAGAAAACAAATCAAATTAAGGAAAGTGTCAAACTCTGGTGAAAATGTGGATGATTATTTTTCACTTTTTACTTTATTTTCCAATAAATGATTAAAAACAAATATGTCATTATAGATAGATCCTATAAAAGGTTATTTTTAAAATAAATCTCAAATTCAAGTTTAGAATTCCTTGAAAGTTTTGTGTAAAATATCACAATAATTTTAACATGTTTATATATATTTTTCTGTGCTGAGCATAGAAAATGTTATTTTTTCCACTAGTTAATAAAAGATAATAGTTACTTCAAAGCATTATGAGTTAATTCAGCCTTCCATTTTAATATGAATAAAAAAATCTATCAATATTTCTGTGGAAGAAATGGCATTGTAATCTCTAAGAGGAAAAAAAAATATTCCTTTTTTTGTTGGAGTTCATGTCTTCCAATGTCAATAACTTAGTTATGCTTGCCAATAGAAAAATAATGAAACAATAAATCAAGGTAATGCTTAATGCGCCACATAAAAGTCAGTTTAAGTTTTCACAAATGTGGTTTTCTTAAACATAATATTTTCAGAAGCTAACAAAATACATAAATGATAGAAAATAAAAGTAACAATAGTACTTAGTGAATATTAGAATTTAATTATTACTGTGTTCAGTGTTTTCTATAAGTGACATGTCTAAGGATATTTTACCCTGATTTGCACAACTTACACAACAGTAATTGATTTGAGCATTTAAAAAGAGTTTATCATTTTTAAATAACTTCTACAAAGAAAACCTCATTATTTGAACAGAACTATCAAATTACTAGAAGTTATTTGTATAGTCATGAGTTTCCACAATTTCACATATGTTATACAAAAGGTACATGGTTTAAGATTTATTCTTATTTTACAGATGTGTAATTTTCCTATTTTTACAGGGTCATGCATTTAATATCTCTTATAGATCTCAAACCCAGACCTCTTCTGTCAAATATCATGTGTGCTGCTATATATCATCATTTCTTTCTTAGTCTCTTAATCTTCTTTCCATGAACTTTTAGATTATTCTAACATAATTTACAGTTTAATGGCATAATTTGCCATTTTAATGAATTGATTGCCTGTGTGATTCCCGCTGAACAAAGAGTGGCAAAAAACCATTTGGCACAATTATTATTTTCTGTATGAGAAAAAAGAATAACAACAGTTAGATAGAGGTAGTATTAAACACAAAGGCAATGTATTATTAGTTCTCTTTAAAAGAAATTTAGATCATACTTTAGTACTCATGGGACAGTTTTATTAACAGTACGAAGAATAAATGTTGCAATAATAATACTACAAGATAATTCAATCATGCATTTTCCATTCTTTAAATATGTGGATTGAGTACTAACCATGTGCAAAACATTGTGATTCTCAATATGTGGGCTATCAGGAATAATATTGTTACATCTCATAGAATATTCACAGGGAAGATAAGACCAAAAGCAATTATAATGACTAAGATTTCAAAATTTGAGTATAATAAAAAAGACATAAAATTAGCACGATGGGCATTTGGAAGGGAAGGGAATTTTTCCCCTCTGGAGAAGGGATAAAAATTATAATAATATAACATCTCTGAAATGTGCAGGAAGGCTTCCCACAAGAAGAGGAAATGAAAGTTGGTTTTAAAGAAGAGATAAGATACAAGAAATCTCACTGTTATATAATGAATCCAGTGACTTTTGCATTAGTTTGTCAGAAACTACTGCAGCTTTTTTAACCTGGGGATAGAATTATTTGTTACAGGGTTTGATTTTTACATTGTGAATCCTAGTTCTTATACATCCCACTTTCGATGTTTGTCATTTAAGTGCTTACACCATCTCCATGTTGTGTAATTAATTAGAAAACCTAATGCAAAGGGAACAAAAATATGGCTTTCTCAGAAATGAAATGCACTTCTGACATGATGAGAAACAGTTCAGTATATGAGGTTAAGGCTGATGTTAACTTTTTCACACAGCAGGTTAACTGGGTTAATTGTCAAGACTGTGAGTGACACTTTCATTCAAAGTGAATTGTAATAGCACTTTCTGAGGCAAGAAAGATCTCAAGTGATTCAAATCTACAATCAAGCAACGTCATAAAAATAAGTGATTTTAAAAATAGTGATTCATAAGAGTACAGTTTGAGTTCATAAGCATTACCTATTTTAAAATTTGTTAACTGAGGGGTGGTCAAGAAATGCTAGTTAAATTTAGCTAAGTTTTTTTAGAGTCAGGAAAATCCAAATAAATGTTTGATGTATCTTTATGCAACAGTGGAAAGTCACAAACATCATTACATGAAATAACATATTTTGTGGAAGATAAAGGAAATGGTATGCTGGTTAGAGAATTAAATATTAATTTTCCAATACATTTCATACTCGCTGCTTGCTACTTTGCCTTTTCCCCCCAGACAATGCCAGGACACATTCATGTTCATTTGACTTTAGAAATTCCTCAATGAAAACACTTGAAGAGTTTTAAGCCAATATTGTCATCAACATTTAAATAAGTAATTATTTTACTAAATATCACAAATAATTAATTATAGTTAAGTTATTGTTATCAAAAAATCATGAGAGAGTGTATTAGAAAAGAATTTTGGCATACATTTGTGTAACCATACAAAAATAAATGATGGTCAAGGACTAATGTAACTTTTGCATATTAAAATTACTTAGTTCAGTTATTGCCCATAACTAGGTTCTTAGCAGTCTCTCAAAATGAATGAAGGTGATTCAGATAATAAGGACTCAAATGAGAACGTAGCTAGGGTAATATAAACTTATACTCTTTATTCAAATGTAAACTCACTGAGGGGAGGAATTGTATTTTAGACCTTCTTGTATCCTTAGAAAATTATTCTCTAATTATTGTCATGGATTATATATTTAATATTTGGTGCATAGTATTAGTTACCTAATTAACAAAGAGAAAGAAAAGTCTAATATTAAGCTAGGTACTAGGGATAGCAGGATTCAAATGAAACAGATAAAGAATAAAGGAGCCCTTATCTTTACCTAAGTTAATCCAACAAAATTAAAGGCATGTATTTCAAAAGAAGAAGAAGAAAAAAAAGCAGAGTGAGAAATTGGTCAAAAGAAAAACATCAATTTTTGTGGCAATGGAAATTATTACCAGTATTCTTTATAAGAATCAGGATTGCATTCTTAGAGTTTTCCTTAATCCATATTTCTTGTATTTTGTAGATATTTTAGTTTTAACATAGTTTTTTCCTTTCCTATTATACAAGGTTCATTGTAACAAACAAAAAGAAGAAAATAAAAACAAACTCAATGCCATCAGTCAGATAAAGCCACAGTTAATCTTTTGTTAATATCCTCCAGATTTTTCATATTAGTATGAGATATCAGTGTTCACATATACACTCACACAAACCTGCACACACACACACACACACACAATGGGAAAACACTTTCCTGATTTGCTACCTCTTTTTACACTTCCATGTGTATTAGTGAACATGACATATTCCATCACATTTTAATGGTCTCATAGTTCTCCACAAAAATTTTTTATATATATTTTAGCATATGAGAGAGAGAGAGAGTGCAAGTGGAGACGGAAGGGGCAGAGAATCTTTAGGCAGGCTTCATGCTCAGAGCTGGAACTCACTGAGGGTTGGATGTGGGGTTCCATCTCAGGTCCCTGAGATCATGATCTGAGTCAACATCAAGAGTCAGATGCCTAACTGACTGAGCCATCCAGGTGCCTGGAAGCAATATGACTTTTTAAAAATTTTTTTTTTAAAGATTTTATTTATTTGACAGAGAGACACAGTGAGAGAGGGAACACAAGCAAGGACATAGGGAGTGGGAGAAGCAGGCTTCCCATTGAGCAGGGAGCCTGATGCAGGGCTGGATCCCAGGACCCCGGGATCATGACCCAGGACCCTGGGATCATGACCTGAGCCAAAGGCAGACGCTTAACAACTGAGCCACCCAGGCGCCCAGCAATATGACTTTAAATGTAGGTTAACATCTAGTATGTTTCCAATTTTTGCTTTTGTGAACAAAGGTTCTGTGAATATTCTGTCACATTTTTATAATTTATTAGAATAAATTCATTGAAAAGGAATGGTTTAGTCTAGAAATACTTTTAGTTTTTTTTTTTTTTAATTAAGTAAGCTCTGTGCCCAACGTGGGGCTTGAACTCACGACCTCAAGATCAAGAGCTGCATGCTCTATGGACTGAGCCAGCCAGGCACCCCTTCAAGAAATATACTTTTAAAGCACTATTTCTAGGGGCTCCTCGGTGGCTCAGTTGGTTAAGCATCTGCCTTTGGCTCAGGTCATGATTCTGGGGTCCTCAGATTGAGCCCCGCTGTGAGGTCCTAGGATCCAACCCTAAGATGCAAACTGCTCCCTGCTCAGTGGGGAGTCTGCCTCTGCCCTTCCCCCTCCCCTTGCTCATGCTCTCTCTCTCTCAAATAAATAAATAATCTTAAAAACAAAAAGAAAAAAACCCCACTATTTCTAAAAGTAGACATCTGAAAGGATTATCAGTTTTTATTCCATTTAAACATATATGACAGTATCCATGTCAGTTTTAGTAAGCAATGAATATTGCAACCTATTTTTAGCTTTGATTATTAAACAGAAAAATATGACATCTAGTTATTTTTAAAATTCCATTAAATTGACAGCTTACCAAAGTGCAACACTCTTTAAATGCTTACTAGTCATTTAAAAGATTTCTTTTATAAATTACTTTAAGTGTGCTTATTCCATTTTTCTACTAGTTAATATTTTATTGACTTGTAAGAGCTTCTAATGAAATAGTAATACTGACCTTTTATCTGTCATATATATTTCAAGTATTTCTGAAATTCTTTCTTACTTTTTAAATAATTGCTACATATTTAAATATGTCCCTTAATTGTCATCACCTTTGTATCTTTAGATAGCTCTTCTCTAACCAAAATTTCTATACATCTTCACATATTGCATTCTAATGTTTTAATAATTCTCCTATTACATTGTATGTTTACTAACCAATAAATAGAAATATGTTTCTCTTCTTTCAATAACCATAATACTTATCTTCATTTTCTTGTCTAATTGAAGCTGCTAGAATTTCCAGAAAAAATGTTAAACCATGTTTATGCTTGCAAGAATTGTGATCCTAATTTAAATATTAATAAGAATGTCTCACTATTAAGTGAATTCAATGCCTATGTGATGCAAGCATATGTTTATACAAATGTTTGTATAAATTTTATCAGATGCTTTTAAATTGTGACCAAAAAATAATTAAAATTTCTCTCTATACTATTCATAACATTAATTGAATTGAATTTTCTACAAATTGAAATGTTCATAAAATAAATCCATCTTAAGAAGAGTTAATTAAATACTTAATGTAAAACTAATTCAATTGTCTAGATGCATATGTACACTACCCCAATTTTTTTCTTTTTTTTTTTTTTTTAAAGATTTTATTTATTTATTTGACAGAGAGAGACACAGCGAGAGAGGGAACACAAGCAGGGGGAGTGGGAGAGGGAGAAGCAGGCTCCCCGCGGAGCAGGGAGCCCGATGCGGGGCTCGATCCCAGGACCCTGTGATCATGACCTGAGCCGAAGGCAGACGCTTAACGACTGAGTCACCCAGGCGCCCTACCCCAATTTTTTTCTCATGATGTTGTTGCTTTCTGTACCATCGTATTATAGAATAAAAGGTAATTAAAATGAAATAAGGCATTATATGTTCTAAGAAATATTAAATATCAGAAATTAGCTAATACTAAAATATTTGAATGAAAGAAGTTCCTATATGTCTAAGCCTTGGTATTTTGGGAAAAGGAACTCTCTTTAAATATATTTTTATTTATTTATTTTTTATTTTTAAAATATTTTATTTATTTGATAGTGCGAGAGAGAGAATGCAAGCACGAGTGGGGGGAGGGGCATAGGGAGAGGGAGGAAGAAGCAGACTCCCCGCTGAGCAGGGAGCCTGATGCGGGGCTCGATCCCAAGACCCTGGGATCATGACCTGAGCTGAAGGCAGATGCTTAACCAACTGAGCCACCCAAGCGCCCCTAAATATATTTTTAAAAATTTCTTTTGAAGTTATGGTCTTATCAATATTTTTGTACATTAAGTTAGACTCTGTTTTCCTAGAGAACTGTCCAGTTGAGTTTTCTCAGTTTAATTTGAAAAAAAAATAGTCTCTGATTTTAAAATAAAATAATTATTCTAGTATATATCTTTTCTGAATGTTTATGCTATGTGCCTTCCATTTTTTTTTTGATTAGACATTTAAAGAGTTGTAGCTGATCAGTATTTTAAAAGAAATAGCTTTAAAAAAACTTTTAAAACAGCTTTAAATACCATAAAATTCACCCATTATAAGCGTTGAACTGGTTTTCAGTAACTTTATGGAATTGTACAATGATAAACACAATCTAGCTTTAGAACATTTGCATCATCCAAAAATTTCCCTCATGACTCTTGGCAGTCATCCTTTCCTCTAACCCCCAGCATCAGGCAACCACTAGTCTGTGTTTTCTATATATACTTGCTTTTTCTAGAAAATTCTTATAAATGTTATCATCTAGTGTGTAATCTATTGTGTATGGCTTCACATACTGTTGAGTGAGTGAATCACATAAATTAAATACATTTTAGCATTTATGTATTCCTAAATCTTTGTATTTATTCTTCCTTTTTTTTTATAGTAACCTTATTTACTTATTGGAAAAATTCTCACTGCCTACAAATCCTATCAGATGAGAGAGCTAATTATGGATTTTTATTTTTTTAAAGATTTTATTTATTTATTTATTTATTTATTTATTTATTTATTTATTTGACAGAGAGAGAGAGAGAGAACACAAGCAGGAGGAGCAGAAGAGGGAGAAGCAGGCTCCCTGCTCGGAGCCTGATGTGGGGCTCGATCCCAGGACCCCAGGATCATGACCTGAGCCAAAGACAAATGCTTAACTGAGCCACACAGGCGACCCCATAGATTTTTATTCTTGAGGATTTTTTTTGTCTGTGATCATGTCTTGTATCAAATACTTTTTAAGTCAGGGCTAACTTGGAGAAAGCAGAAACAACCCTAGTGTTTTTAAGTCAGGAAATGATTAATACAGAACATTAGTTTTTATACAATCTTTGGAAGAGTTGGAGAAATACTCTGTAAATGGAATTGCTAGGAATGACTTTTAGATTAACATTGCCAATCTGGCTTAATAAAGATGGTGTCACCTCTGTACAATTACAAAGATGAGAAATAAGGAAGCTACTTCTGGAAATATTGGCCCCAGAACACACATTTTTATCTGTGATCTAGACATCAGAAATCTGCTACTATCATAAAAGGATGCACCACCATTTAGATCCAAGGAGGATATTAGTGTCTGACTTTTGTTACCCAGTAATTCTTCAACTATGCTGGAGAAGAGAAACATCAGAAGCAGACACGGCAAAGCCTCCCCTTTAAATCACACCCAAAATCCTAGCTGTAAGATTGTCCGGAAAAAAAATGGATTTTTAGCTGGCTTGCCTCTTTAGGACAGATGGACACTGGGAGAGGATGGAACAGATGCTGACCCATTCAACTATATACCTCATTCTGGATATTTCTAGGTGGGCCTATGATAGCATTAATTTTTACCTCAACTCAGTGAGCCTTATAGATCTGAGCATATAGATAATTTAGCAGCTCTAGAAGATTTCTATTACCATTGTTATGGCGGCTGCTATTACTGCTTTCCTTCCCTTGCCTCTCCATTCGTTAAAGACCTTAATTCTGCTTCAGAATAACTGTGAGTCAACTTATTTACCTCTTCTATTGTTTGATAGATAATTACTGAGACACAATAAACCCAAAGCATCATTGAAGCACTTGGAAGGATGCTACTGAAGAATAAGGAATTTGAGAAATTTTTTGATGTAAAAGAAATGCCATTAAGTTAACAGCTGATAAAACTGTGATCCCATACAGCATACACATTACAGTGAGTTTTCCCAACATAATAGCCAATTTCAGTTTATCTGCTTCAGAAGAAACAGAGAGTGAGGGAAGGCCATGGAGCAGCCAGCAGGGTAATTAATTACACAGTTTGGGAAAATTGCCTCCTCCTTTTAAGCTTGCGACTTTTGACCTCAGATAAAATCCAGAAAATTTTCTGTTTCTATAATGAGGATAAAACAGCACAAAATTCCATTGTTGGCCATATAGATGAGAGAAAAACACATGAAAACCAATAGGTGATTTCCAGTTTCGTGAATGGATGCAAATTAAAGCTTTCCCTGGAGACATATGCAGTAGTGTTTATATCAGCACAGTTCATTACTGCTCCAAACTGGAAATAACCTAAATGCCCATGAACAGGGAATTAATGGATAAATACATGGTGATATACTCATAAAATGGATTATTATGCAGCAATGTAAATAAACTAAATGATGCAACATGGAATAACATGAATATTGGAAACATTCAGTGAAAGACGGCAGACTTACAGTCACGAACACTGTATGATTTCATTTACATCAGTTTCGAAGAACAAACCTAAGTGGTGGTGTTCAGGTGTTTAAGGATGCCTTTTTTTTTTTTTTTTTTAAATTTGGAATGAGAAACCACTTGGGCGCCAAAGGACCTTCCTCCCAGACTCCTTCGTAAGGAGCTCTGTTCACACCATGTGTAATGCAATACTCAATGCTCCTGGAATCTCAAACCCACTCTTCCCCAGTTTGAACCCTAGGGCAGAAAGCCGCCCTGCCAGGTGCCTGAATGCATTCCAGCCCAAACGCGACGGAAGCCAGACTGAGGGCGAGAACTGCGCATGCGCGGGCCCAAATTTACAGCCCGGAGCCTGAAGAGTCAGGGAGGCTTCACGGGCTTCTGAGGGGAAACCCTGGGCCGCCTTCCTACCTCTGCCAAGGTCCGAGGTCCAAGGTTGCAGCACCCCAAACACGCCGTTCCGTTGTGGGCTCCCCATCCTGGACACTGCTGTCCTTTGGGCCGTCGTTAAGGTTTGTTCTTTAAAATGAATATAAATTAATATATATTCCTATATATTATATATATAGGAATTAATTTAATGTCGGATAGTAATTACTTTGGATTGGATAGAGTGGAATGAGTTTTAGAGAAAGCCTAAGGGGCACTTGTGGCTTCTCTTTCTTAACCTGAACAGTGACTAATAAATATTCACGTTGTAGTAATTCATTGAGCTGTGCTGTTTGGTTTGTGCATTTTTTGTTTGGGTGTCTTACTTTATGTTAGAAACACAAAGATTTTTAAATATTTAAATAAAAAAAAAGGCCGGCTTCCCCCCTCCCCCTCGCACAGGTTTAAAATGGCCTGACTTCACATTCTTACTCGCTATGATAGCCAGGGCTTCCGTAATTAGCATCAGCAATCTGTGACTTTCATTTTACTCATGAAAAATCATAACCCAGTTACATGCCTGTGTGTATATGTATATCCAAGAAATAAGGAATACAAAGCCTTTTTTTTTTTTTAATGATTTTATTTATTTGACACAGAGAGACACACAGCGAGAGAGGGAACACAAGGAAAGGGGAGAGGGAGAAGCAGGCTTCCAGCTGAGCAGGGAGCCCGGTGCGGGGCTTGATCCCAAGACCCTGGGATCATGACCTGAGCTGAAGGCAGACGCTAAACGACTGAGCCACCCAGGTGCCACGGATTACAGAGCTTTTAATGATCATCAACAGAATTGGGACTGCTAACTGAAAAGGAACTATCATCAAGGCAAAAAGCAAGAGAAAAAAATATTTTTAAAAGGAAAAGAAAAGGGACACCAGGGTGGCTCAGTCGGTTATGCGTCTGCCTTTGGCTCAGGTCATGATCTCAGGGTCCTGGGATCTAACCTAGCTTTGGGCTCCCTGCTTAGCAGGAGTCTGCTTCTCCCTCTCCCTCTGTGATCTCTCTTGCTCTCTCTCAAATAAATAAATAAAATCTTAAAAAAAAAAAGGAAAAGAAAATCAGCTTTGAATTAGCCTTAGGAAAAAAAACAAGGGATTCTGTGTATTTGAAACAAAAGAACCAATAGTGAGAGAGAGACAGACAGGGAGAGAGAAAGAGGAGACCTCTCTTTGAAACAGTAAGCTCATTAGATAAATTTTAAGTAGTATTTAGGATAGGGATTGATAAATAAAGAGCAAAAATATAGTTACCATGTTAATCATGAAAAAGCTGAGGCATTCTCCCATAAAATAGTCCAATACAACAGAAAGATAAAATTTATGAAAGAAAATTTGAGGCCAACAATTGACTCAATGTTTTCAATATCCGTATTACATTTATTAGTTATTAGCAAATCCAAAGGGGGAGAGAAGAGACAACACACATGCACAAATACAGAAGCATAATTGAAGAAAATATGCCAAGACTTAAGAAAAAAATCATGGAAAGGGACCAAAGAGCCTTTGAAAATTATCATTAATGTGAGACAAGCACATTAATATGTGCAAATAAATATTGAACTCAGAGATAAATAGAAGTACTAATTGTCATACAACTTGAAAAAAGGGGAATGTATTTACAAAGGAATTATGTTGTGGTTGTTTTCAGACTATTTATTTGAGATACACCATACTGAAAGCAGTGAATCACTACCTTCAAATTCCAGGAATAAATATTTTAATTTAGCATCCTATATTTGGGCAAACTTTGATCAAAAGTTAGGCAAAATAAATATATTCTTGACAAGTGGGGAGTTATAGAATACATATACCATATATCTTCTCTGAAAAAAAAAGTACTTAAATCTAAGAAAAGACATGAATAAAAGAACGTGAGAATCCAAGTAAGTACAAAAACATGTAATTATGTCTAAATACTAAATAATTGGGCGCCTGGGTGGCTCAGTCGGTTGAGCGACTGCCTTCGGCTCAGGTCATGATCCCAGGGTCCTGGGATCGAGTCCCACATCGGGCTCCCTGCTCTGCGGGGAGCCTGCTTCTCCCTCTCCCACTCCCCCTGCTTGTGTTCCCTCTCTCGTTGTGTCTCTCTCTGTCAAATAAATAAAAAAAATCTTTAAAAAAAATAAAATAAATAAATACTAAATAATTGCATATGATTCAGCTGGAAAATTTAAAGCAAATGTTAAGAATTCCAAAAATAAAGGAATCATAATGTTTGAATGAATGAATTTTCTCTTTTTTCCCGCTAAAATATATAAACAGAAGAAAGAAAAACGGTTAAGGGAATTTTAATAAAAGCAGTAAACAAGGATATTTTAGGCAAAAGCAGGATCTATGATATTAATACTTAACAATTGCACATAATATCAAACTAAAATTGTAATTGTATTTTACTAAGATTAAAGATAAAACCTGACAAGATTAACTATATAGAAACTTCTATGCACCCTAAACTATAATGATAAAACTATTAAATATAAAAGGACAATGAGTAATTTCAATGGGCATATTTAACAAACCCCATTCTGAAATAGGTAGATCAAGTCAACAAAACGAAGTCAGAAGACCTATAGAAGTTATGAAAGGTGTAAGCATATCTGGACCTACTTAGATGTATTTAGAGTTTTGTGATTGAATCTGGCAATGAAATAACATATTTAGCATAAATTTAGCATATATTACTGTACTTTGCTTACTTAAGACTGATCCTTGTTTCCTTTTATCCCAATATTGAGCCGACCATTTTTGAGGCCGTATCAAGCTGATTTAAATATTATAACTTTAGAGTGGTTTCATATTGGCCAATGCAAATTCACCATTATTATTTTTCTCAATAAAAAATGTTAGTTAGCCTTGCATGGTTCTCATATAGTCGAATTCTAAAGGTGATCAGATTGGAGCTAAAGAGATATTTTTACCTTTATAAATGAAAAGAAAAAAATGTTTGTGATGATAATATTGAGTTTTCCCATCCATCTATATAACTTGTTTTCTGCCTCTCACTAAACTTAGTAATTTGCTTCTTGGTTTCTTCCTGTATTATGGAGGAGTTTCCATCTCAACTGCAGCCTGGAGCTTCCTCTATTCTGTGCCATTGAGTAACATCCTTTCTTCTGCCTCTTCTTCCCTAGAAGTGCACTGTCCATAATTGCTCATCTCCACTGCTTCTTGCTGCTCCTTCGAGTTATTTCCCATTGTATTTCTTTACAGAAAATTAAATGTGTTCATCAAAAGGAGTCAAGGCATGAGTTTAGTTCCCCATCTTGAATTAAAAGCTACTAAGTGTGTTTAATTTGCATTTTGCATTAGGAATCCAGCCACAGGAATCATTTTGGTAGGAAAGTAAGGCCAACAAATTCACTTAAGTCAAATTTTGTCTGGGTATATGTGTTTGGAGCTGCAAGCAGGATCATGATTAGTTACTATATAAAGAATATAAAGTGTTTTGCATAGAATTTATTTTACTTGTTTTGATTCAAATCATGTGATTTTGAGATGCACACAAAAGCTAATAAAGAATCTGATTTGAAATTATTCTCTCTAGCAAATGTTATCAAGAATGATGATAAAAATCAGAATGTATTTTTCCAGTAAAGGTAAAAATGTACCTAGAAAATTACCTATTACCAATTACCTAGTAATTGACCAAAAGATCACACATATTTTTAGTTTTAATTCTATAATTATATATCACTTTACTTATCTCAAAGAGTCTTAAGAAACATGTATTATTTACTTAAGGGGTAAAATAACAGTTTCACTTAAGCAGATGTCTCAACTTCTTCCACTCGTTTCAGTAATTTAAACAGTTTTGGAAAAGGAGTGTCTGAAGAAGAGAGAGCTTAAAAATAATTAGCTGGTCAATGCTTAATAGGATGTAAAAACAGATCACTCTCACTAAAAGCCTCCAGACAGTTCATCATTGTTCCATTTTACAAGCCTATGAAAAGAAAGACTCTAGAGTTTACCAGAACAATGTAGTTAGTCAAAGTTGGGATTCTAGTGCAGAAGTCCTCTGGATCTTCCTAAGTTAGAAATGACAATTAATTTTCATGTACATTAAAACTGACCTAGGTTAAATGATGTCTTATAAAATTTATTTATTTATGGACATAATACTCATTTATTTTAATGCATTGATATCATGAAGGTTTGGAAAAATTGTATCACTGAACCCTCTTGTACTGATAAATTTGTAAAGAAAAGACATTATTTTAGCTGACTCTTTCCCTTGACTTTGTGGCTGTTACTAATTAATAATGATAAATATGATGCAAGGTGAAATAATTTGATTGGTCCACTTTATTGGGGGATGCTACAGTGTTCTTTGTGCTTTTGAGTATCTGCTGCATGACACTGTCACCACACAGACTGCACTTCCTTTTTCTGCCCGTCTATGTCATGTGTACCTGTGTTCTTTCCGGGTCTAAAAATATTCCATTTCCTGAAGAATATTTACAAGCTTTGATAGACTACATGTTTCCCATACTTGCTTGTGTTACTGCTTCTACGTTACATGATACATTCTTACCGCTCCCCAGTTCCAGCCAAATTCATCTCTCTCTGAAGGCTTTCCTGTTCATTGCAGGTCTTTCCTTCAGTTCTCAGAAGTTTACTTGCATTTATCTTCTGCAACCCTTATTAGATGCAATTCATGCTACTCTATATTTTGTATTTTCATCAAATCATAGCTTCCCAGGCAAACCTAAAAAAAAAAAAAGACTGTGATTTGTACTTTCAATCCATCATGACACCTAGCACAGTTCTATATATATATATATACAAGGCTCGTAAAATGCAAAACAAAATACCAAAATATATGTTAGTAGCATTTAGAAATACAATTTTGCATTTACTATATCACCCCTGAGTTTGGCTTACTTTATAACTTCTGATATATTTATAGCTGTAAACAAGTCACATTTACAAATGTCATTTATGATGTATATTTTTATACATCTGCAAAAATATAAAAATATATAGAATATAATTTATATAGGTTATATATTATATATAATATATAATATACTTTGTATCTAATATATAGTATTTTATATATAATAGTAATTAAATTTGATAAATTCTTCTATTTATCCATACACCCATTTGTTCATTGATCTATTCAATTAATGTCTATTGATTTTATACTTTATGTGTCATAGGAGAAGAGAAGTAGCTATGTAAATACTCAGAATCAACCAAGACTCTTGGAACCTTCATGAAATTTCAGTATGTGGTGTAGTATGTGAAGGATGCTGAGGTATATTACGGGAGAAGCATCTTTGTAAGTCATGTTAAGGTGTTTGGATGTTATTCAGGAAGATATAGGGCATCACTGAACAGTTCAAATCAGAGGTATTATGATTAAATTGAAAAAATGGCATTTTGATTCTACCTCGATTCCAATCTCAGCCCTGCCACTAAGATTTATTAATTTATGGCACAGAACCTCTGTATGCTTCTGTTTGCTCATTTTAAAATTGGGGTAGTATTAATACCTATCTTACAGAATCATTTGGAGTATAAAATGAGTTAATATTTAATGCTTAGAAAAGTGCCTAACACATAGTCAGTGCTAATAAATGTTAAATATTTTTATTCTTCTTTGAAATATTTATTTTTACAGAAGAATAGAGAGTAGTAGAACGTAGGAAACCCATAGGAAGATGGATCAACTCAAACCATGTTAATGTGAATGAAACAAAAAAAAAAATGTTGGTAGATTCTGATTCCACCATGAATATTACATCGCTTTCACTAAATTGGAAGTTGAATCTGTCTTTGGTCACTTTAATCTCCTCATGCAACTGCTGGAACAGACAACAGAGGGGGGCCCTGTGCTGCCTGGGGTATCTGATTCTCACTATTAAGGGCAAAAAGTATAACTCTTTCACAAAGAGGGCAGAGAGGACTATTAGTGAGACCCTGTGACTCCTTGAGATTCCTTCTAATATTATCATATCTAGTAGTAAAAGTTATTGGAAGTCTATAGTAAAATAGCATCACCAGGTATTCAGATCTCTTAAGAATGAAGATTCAATTATCTTCACTAGATAAAGAATCCCAGTGAAAGAATTCCCTGAATGAGAAGGAAATATAAAGTAGGTAGGAGAGGAAGGAAATCATAAAGCCCAATAATGGCTCCACAAATAATTGCAGAAATACGGACTGAAGAATTTACCTCCCTGATTTTCCTTTCTCTGTCATGTGTATAGTGAATAAATAAATATATATGTGTATGTATATGCATATATACATATACACCATACTTTATATACATATACATATTAAACATGGTTTCATATTTATATTATAAATATGTATTATAAATATGCATTTAAATTTTTTCCTCTTATTTTTCTGTAATTTAAACACTGTAGGTCATAGTTAAAATTACAATTTACTTCTTAAATTACAAAATATCAAGTAAATATAGTCATAAAGGAGTGAGCAACACTCAATTGATTCAGGACTTTGAGATGGATGCAGTAACTGTTGAGACCTCCAGTTGCAACATTTTCCAAAGGCAGTGAGAGAATTATCATTTGTATGAAGGATAGTAACAATATGCTGGAAGGGATATTGTTGATGTTGGTGGAAGTGGTGGTGTTTGGAGGCTTATTTTTGGAAAATGAAGTATTTTGTGTGAGATAATCAAGTTTTGGACTCCAGGAAAGACATGTGATTTGAGTCCATTTTGAACAATTGCTTTCTATTTTTAAAATTACTGTCAATATGAGTCCATCTTACCTAGATAGGGCCAACTAAATGTTCATCCTCACTCAGAGTCTCTTGCAACGCTGGTTCAACCTGTACGTTAGTTCTATCAATCTGTCATGCATCTTTAAGGCTTGGCTTCAGAGCAGTGTCAGTGATAAAAGAGAATTGATCTTTTGAGAAGTGTAGCCACCATGCTGGGCAGTTGTTTAAGTGTAGCATATGGAAAAGAGAAGGATAACATCAGGTTTGCATTTTGTAAATATTGTTTAGGTTGCAATTTGAATGAAAGATTGGAGGAGGGGTGGAGAAGAGTACATGAAGATGGGGCATTTAGAAAAATTACTGGGGTAACCTAGTCAAGAGATGGTGGTGATTTGCACTTGGGTTAGGATGATGACTCTGCAGAGAAGCATGCTGACTGGAAAGGTACTTGCAGATAAAGTTTGAAAAGCTTCTTTATGAATTTATAGGAATGGTGAAGGAAAGGGACTTAGAAATGCTGAATCCAAAGCATAGGATTAACTAGATGGATGTCACATGTCACGTCATATGCTGTGAGCACATTTTACAGTGTATTTTTTAAAGTAGTATGTTGGCATAATTATTGTCAGCTATGAATAAAAAAATATATGAGAAAGCCTTATAAAAATAATCCACTGACAAAAGTAGAGAAAAGATAGTCAAAATATGCTGGGATTCCCCCCATCCCCCTAAAACCAACAACATAGTTCTTGTCTAAACTCTTCATACTGATAGATTCCTTTGAACCAAGATTTCCTTAAGAATTGCTTTCATACATGGAGGCGTGTGCAAATGGAAATAAAATACCATATATCAGTTGTTCCTCTAAGCTTTTCCATGGGTAATTTTTGTCCTTGAATGAATTACTTTACTTTAAAATGAATTATTTTCATCAAGTAAGATGTTAATTTTACAGTTAAGAAATTAGCTAATTAACCATATTTTTCAATGTCAGTAAGAATGCAGGTTTCTCTTCTCACCCTGATAGGCATAAACTAATTATAAAGAGAGGTGATTAGAGTAGGTTCCAGCTCAGGAAAAGTTAACTCATCTGCTCTTCTTATGAATTTAAAAAATTACTAATGTTTATTTCTTTTCTTTTTGACAAGTTTTTTTCATGATTCACTGTATGGAACACTTATTTTTGTTTGTAGAGAAGATGAATTGTGGCTTTAACAGAGTACTTTCATTTCCGTAGTACTTTGCTTTCACATGATCTCGTGTGAAGTGATTTTATTAACTGTGTGCTAAAACAAACTAAATAGAAAAGAAAATTCAAGATGTAAAATAGAGACTTCTCTTTATAAAAAAGAGCATTAACAATTCACACATAGTATATATATCCATGTTTATTTTTTATTATTATTTTTTTAAAGATTTTATTTATTTGAGAGAGAGAATGAGATAGAGCATGAGAGGGGGGAGGGTCAGAGGGAGAAGCAGACTCCCTGCTGAGCAGGGAGCCCGATGCGGGACTCGATCCAGGGACTCCAGGATCATGACCTGAGCCGAAGGCAGTCGCTTAACCAACTGAGCCACGCAGGCGCCCATATATCCATGTTTAAATCTGGAGATTGGTTTTGATTATTAAACTGAAATATTATTATCAGCATCATCGGCATCATTACCAAAAGTATCAGTGACAAAATTATAAATTTTTTCTTAAAAGATTACATTAGCGTGTTCTTCATGTGCATCTGTTTAAATATTGGGACCCTCATCCCATTATGTAATGTTTAAACTTTAACATAATTAAATTAACTATGTGTATTATAAATTAATTAAAATTGTATTTAAAATTTAAAATGTTTATAATACAGGCTTTTATTTTCATTTTGATTTTCTAAATGAATTTTTTTTGTACCTTACTTTTTGATAATTGTCTAATTTTAGTTTAGAGCCTCCTTGCCTTACATTATGAAAGCTCATTTCTGTAATCTTTGTATTAAAATCTATAGAGGAGATTTACATACCCTCTTCAAATGGTTTACAATTCATAAAGTGTCCACATTTAATGATAATTTCATAGATATTGGCAATAAAATAATTTATTAAATTACTAATTAAAAAAGACATAAAACTAAAATCATGTGAACAGTGAGTTCAAGAGAAGATATATTACACATTAATGACAAAGGCCCTTAGGCAAAGTTTTATCAGTTGTGAAAAAGTAGTATCACATACCTCATCTACTAATTTTCCTCCCCATTTTCCTGTTTCTTCCTATCTGCTGGCCAATCTATTTCAAGTTGAGTACTATTAGCATTGACATCAACCTAAATATAAACTTGCTAAAATGTCTTATGCTTTAAATATCTATTCACTTATTTATTGACCTTTCTTACAAACTATTATCACTGCCTGATATAGTTATCTTCCTGTCTTGCCTTGAAGCAGAACACATTTGTTATGCGTGACTAGATATCACATCTAGAAGATTTCAAGTCAATAGGGCCAACAGCCAGATGTTTCCTTTTGCTCTAAGTCATGTTATTTAATGGAAAAATGATATGGTGCTTTTATAATACCAAACAGTGGTCTGTACTGAGGTGATCTTTCCAAATTCGCAATAGATTTTCCATTAAATATTATAGTAGTTAATTTTGGATCATGATAGACTTAATCCAGCTAATCTTGGCTTTGCTGTTCCAAGGATGCTACAGTCATGTTTTTTGTCTTTAGCCTTCTGAGTATTTGAGACCGAACAAAACCAAACAAAATAAAACAAAACACGTTTTTGAGGAATCATGTATTAACTCACATAGACAGGAACAATTCCAAATGTCAGTGTTCAACATTTAAGAATAGTGTTAAGTTGGATTATAGGGTAGGGAGAAATGAGGAAAGAAGGGAAGCAGGGAAATCATTAAGTCTAAGTAAAATGCAATTTGGAAGATACCTGAGTATTAGCTCAGCCAATTTGAGAGGTGTCAGAAAAAAAGTATGCCTAGTACAGTATGTGTGTCAACCTCCTCAGGAACAATAGCCCAGTATAGTCTGACTCTAGGAGCCAGCCTGCCTGACCCTGTCAGGTAATTGCTGTTTGTTTTTTGGTTTTTTTTTTTTTTTGAGTAATTTACATGACTCCTCTTTATTTTATTCCTACTCTCTATACGATGCAGGAAAATACTATACCAAACTTGTAAGGAAGAAGTAAATTAAGACCTATGAAGTGCTTAAAAATATGCCTACCACTGATAATGATGATGATGATGATGATTTCTTTGAGTCTAGATTAACATCCAGAACTCCAAGGTCTACCATATAATTAGATTATTCTTGCTCAGGCGATCTAAAAATCCAGGTATAACACAGGCACACCAAACACCAAACTTTGGTTGTATTGGAAGTGAATGAGCATGGGGAGATAGAGTGTAAGGGAAAAGATAGGAATACAGTACTAGATGGATCACTCAGTATTACTTCTGATGGCTTTATGCATCTGGCCAAAATATAATAAACAAATCTCCCTGATATTTTACGTTGCTACTGAAGCCATTCTATCTCAGATATGTCTTGTACTTACCTGGATTGCTCTAATAACCTTCTGAACTATACTAGTTTTTTCTATTCTTTTCCACCTAATTCCTTAATATTCCAATGCAACTAATGACTAATAGTTGTATGGGGTCTTATAGTATTTAAAATGCTTACACAGGGCGCCTGGGTGGCTCAGTTGGTTAAACGACTGCCTTCGGCTCAGGTCATGATCCTGGAGTCCCCGGATCGAGTCCCGCATCGGGCTCCCTGCTCGGCAGGGAGTCTGCTTCTCCCTCTGACCCTCCTCCCTCTCATGCTCTCTGTCTCTCATTCTCTCTGTCTCAAATAAATAAATAAAATCTTTAAAAAAAAAATAAATAAATAAAATAAAATAAAATAAAATGCTTACACATTAATTACCTCACTACATTTAATTTATCTTATTTGGATGAACAACTTGATTGTTCTTAAGTGCAACTCCAACGGAATCAACACCAAACTTTTCCATTATTCCTATATTTATGAAGTTTATTACTATTAAATTTTGTTTTGGTTGTCAAATCCTTTATTAAATTATTTTCCTTTGTAGTTCTGAACTAGCTGAGCATTCCACTGCACCACAATTGATATTATCAATGATGTCATGAGGGTGGCTGCAATCAACGTTACAGGCCGCACAAACTGGGCAGTCCTCAGGATCTCTTTAATGGTTCCAGGGAGTTTTCTGGCTAAAAATGACTAAATATTGGGGCTGATTTTGACAATCTCATCAAAAGTGGTATTTCCACTGTACTTAATGTTTTTCTGCTTCTTTCTGTCTTTTAATGGTTCATTGAGTGCTTTGATAACCAGGGCAGAGGCAGAAGGTAGCACTTCAATCTGGATTTGTCTGTTCTGAATGGTCAGTTTCACTGTCATCCTCAAACCTTTCCAGTTGCTGTTGCCTTAGCGATATCATCAACAATCTTATTTGGAGATAGACCCAGTGGGTCGATCTTTGGAGCCAGGACAGAGGAAGCACTGATTTCCCCACTGGTGTACCTCAGGTATTCAACTTTGATCTTCTTGGGGCTGAATTTAGGTGGCCTGGTGGAGGTGTCTGGTGTTCACAGGAACCTGTATTTGGACAACTGAAGACAGTTGCACCTTTGCCTCCTCTGAGCCAAAAGCCAAAAGCTACTATTAAATTTTTTAAAAATAATTTTGACAGTAACTTAAGTTTTCATTGAAAATTTAGGAAATAAAAATATAACTTAAAAAATACCCATAAAGGCATCATTAATCAATTAGTTCTCATTTTTTATTTTCCATCTTCTCATTTCATCCATTTTGAAATTATGTTTTTGCAAGGTGTGAAGCAACTATTTTTGTTAATGGTTAGACAGTTGAAGCAACGCCACTTACTGAATAATCTGACATTTACCACCTATTTTAAAACTTTAACATTATCACAGTCTGCATTTGGATGATTTCCTAGCTCTCTATTCCTGAAATTTTTCTATTTCATAAAATTCACTTTTAGTCTGAGTAACAGAAAGTTCTAATTATTAAAGCTTAATAACATATTTAAATAACTTAAAGAACACGTTCCCCCATAACTCATCTACTTCACAATCTTCCTGGCTGTTCCCCACATAAATATATTTTCATTGTTAAAGAGGGAGCCAGTGAATAGATAGGTATATGTATGTGTATGTATATATATGTGTATTAACCTTGATATACATTTAGGTCCATATGTTTCAATTAGTATTTACATATTAGGAAATAAATGGTTTCTTTGTGATTAATTTTAGTTTTTCTTATATAAATATTTAATTCTTTCTAAAATCAAATTTATATAACAAGATCTGTTCCCTTCTAGAATCTAAAGTGTATACTAACAAATTTTCTATTTTTCTGCCTACCCAGCCATCTATCCATCTAATATTGTGTATGTGCAAGGCTATTAATTGCAGCATTATTTGTAAAAGATTGTAGTAGAGTCCTAAGAAGTGTGCATCATGAACAGAACTGGAGAGGAGAATAGCAGCTATGCAGGAGCAAGAAACTCCACCCGGATCTTTCTCTATTCTATCTCCTGCAGAACATGTAGGAGGTAGGAGAGCGAAATTTGCCACTGCAAAATGTATCTCTTTGGCAGGTGGATTATTTTAGACTGATTATTTTTAAGAAACAGAAGGCTCAGGCAGAGCGTTTGACCCTTTCTCTAACTGCCTAAAAGTATTTAGATAGAAGACTTGTTTCAGGAAGGGAGTTAACATTATAAATAGCTATAGTTTAATAGGACTAGGTGTGATAGATAGGGAGGAATCTAGCAAGGCCTATTCGATCAAAGTCCTATCTCCCATTATTTTCTGGATGGCTCAGCAAACATTGGTTTACCAAACATTTACTCTTTCCATTCTCCCATGAACTGTTGTCCTTCCCTTTGTAGCCCTAAAGCCCTACCCCCCCTTCTCCTTAGTTCAGAATGACATATATACCTCATTTGCTAATCTGTGTCATGTCAATTTGTTTCTCAGACCAGCCAGAAGAACCTTGAAGGGTAGAGGTTTATCCTCCCCAACAAACAAAAGTTTTAATCTGTGGTGGGAAAGGCAACAATCACTGCTTTTCTCTCTCTCTTTCCCCTTTTTTAAGGATACAAAACTTTTACTATAAATAAAATTTTAGAAGTGGGTAAGGAGACAGAGTGCAAATGTGCTTAATAATGTCCATCTGGGCAGGTGGGAAAAAAGTGGACCAAAGGAACTACTGGAACGTACTAGGAAACACGTATGGGAGCAGTGAGAAGAGAACAGGGAGGGGAAAGTGGGCAGGAGTAATTGCTGAATCTGGAGCTCTAGATAGAGGCGGGCAGGAGAACAGAAATGTCCACACTCATTGGCACCCAGGGAGAATACCTTGTCTAAGGCTTATCCTTAATCAGAATAGCAAAAACCACACTCCACCACCAGGTTAAGAACCCACAGATAAAAAGTAACAGCACAATACAGCCGGGAGAGAGGAGAAGACCTGAGCAAGCATGTAGTTTATTGTGGCACTATTTGTCTACACTACAACAGTCATCAAATTCCTGGAGGGATACCTTTTATGTAGGAGAGGGCTGGTTTAATAGAACAAAACCTGTTCTTTTCTGAGTTTTAGGTCTTTTCTTTGTGCTGTGCCTCAGAGGAGTCTCTTTGCATAAGCTTCTTAAATGAATGGGGCTTTTTCTATAATATTTATTTATGGAATTACTTTGACTTATAGAAAACTCAATTTTTATATAGTTTGTCTTGATAGTTTAATGTACTGTCTTGATAGTTTAATGATTTGTAAGTTCATTTTCCATGATTTTCTTCAGGATTATTATCAGAGTTTGTATTCTGAAATGCCAATTGAGTAAAACGAGCCTTAACAGTTCATAAAAATTCATAATAAAGTAGAGCTTAGAATTATAATATCTTAATTTGGAAGACAGTTCGCATATATTTATTTTTCTAGTTCTCTTACTAGGGTGGCCAAAGAACATGAGGACAGACATCTACTAATTCACACTCCACAGAGGTAGCATTAGAGTGCTCTGCCAATTACAAAGCACATATATAATGCCTGCCTTGCTCCCCTGCGTTGTCACTTAGTTTTAAAAAATAAAAAGTGTGTACTCAGTCACATGACTGTTTTAAAGTTAAAGCTTTGAACCAGTGTCCTTAGTGTTAATAAGCGAATGAATTCAGCTCTGTTAAATGCTACCAGATGGATGGCCAGTTAGTTGCTGATTTGAGGATTTTTTTTAAAGTTTCTGTGTTTCAACCTGGGGAAAAAATATCTGCTAGCGCAAAATCTCCACAAAGCCACTGCTCTCTGTCACACATTCCATTTGGTGATAGCCTCTGGATACATTAAGATGCATCACTGCAGCTTTAGCTCCCGAGTTTATCATATGTATCAGTCAGTTACAGCAGAGGGATGTATTCAGTTTTTCACACTATTTCAACATGTTTTGAATATTAAAGAACAGACACAAAGAAGGACCACACTACCGGAACTGCTGACAGGGCTTTGGGTCCAGTTAATTGCTGTAAACAGAACGGTTTCTAATGCTCTTTTTAGTTATGTGTTTGTGGCTGCCAGCAGGGTTCACTGGGGCCTTTATAAATTCCTTCTTTATCTCTAACTCCAGTTGATTGACATGTGAACCATGCTGGTGGTGTTTGAAAAAGTGCACTGGATTTCTATAAAGCTATGAATATTTCCTGAACCTTACACAACCAGATCTAAATACTACAATTTCAGCTATAATTCTTTAAGGCCTGAAAATCACTGGGCTGAAAAGCCAGTCAAATATTTCAGTATTGAGTTCATTACTTAAGTCATTGAAAATGCATTCAGCGAGTAGAAGTTTGATGGTAGGGGATGCTTATTGCAACATTTATGAACACACCTTTTAACTACTTCTTTACATTTTTGCTTGCTAAAACATAAAATGATGTTTCTATTTTGATTTGCATTCTGATTTTTTAGTTAGTAATGTTAAGAAAAATATCCACATAATAGATTTTAAGTTTGTTTTGTAATTGATTATGGTATTAAAACTATAAGTAAGCCAGTTACTGTTGATGTTGAGGAGATACTCTAATTGTGAGTTGCTCTTTTGCTCTTGCTCCCTCTTTCTCTCTGTTTTTTTGTTCATTTGTTTGTTTGTTCCTCTTTTGTCCTTTACCTCTATGGTAGCTGACGCTAATTAAAAAAGGAAGACATTTTATCCATGCATAATTCCGTGAAATATTGGAATGATACTATTTATAGGAATAGAACTAAAACTATATTATGCATTTTGACCCAAAATTATCTGTTTGAACAGAGTAGAAATCTCTCATGTGAGAGATAGTAATTAAAACCTTTTTTCCCCCGTTATACAAATCCTTTTTAAATCTTTCAAAAGAGCACTGTGACAGGGTGTAATCCAATGTGGATTGCAAAGGAAAAAAAATAAGTTAGATGTGTGATACCAAAGACTTTATGCTGCAGATTGCACAATTCTGTGGCTAATCTTTTTGAAAAGCAACTTCAAAATACTTCTCAAATGCAGCTGTACCTTTATTTTTTTCCCATTCCTTTGCAGAAGTGTACTTTTTTTTTTCTTTGTGGCATTTAATCTTTTTATAAACTGATTTAACATGAAGTGGTTTTAGGTGTTGGAGTGGATGTGGACAACAAAGTTGATGAGTAATTCTGCCCAACAAAAATCAACATTTTCTCTTCTAAAAAAGAACATAGCCGCCTGAGAGATCTCACTTCTTGGCATGGGAATAGTTTGCTTCCTTATAAACAGCACTTTATATTTTCTACATATTATTTGGGGATCCAGGGTTCATTTTGGGTTTTGCTTCTGTCTTTGGGCTGAAAAGAAAATATCAATTCTCAGAACTCAAACTACCTGTCCATATGAAATTAATTTGAAAGTGTAAGGCAGAAAACGTAATATGAAGCATCACCTTCCTTAAGGATACAAAGACCTGGTATTAGGCCAGTTTTGCCATGATCACTACATGAATTTAGGATTTACTGGCTAATATCTCAAGGTCTCAGATTCACATATGTAAGATAAGGGGTTTAGAGACAATGTCTTAAGGGGCTTTATAAGTCTAAAACTATGTGGTTTTGTTATCCAGCAAAGATGTTACGTGTTATCTTTCTAAATGATATAATTATTTCCATGCATACATAGCAATGTCGGATAATAATGTATGCTTGTTTACCTTCCTGTTCTAATAAAATGACAAGGTTGTTTTTACAGTGTTATTTTATAAAACTATTAATTTTAAAAGCATTCACAACACAGTGAGTGTCCAGTTAACTATAAGACTGTGAAAGAAAAAGTAATGCATGCTAAAACATAAAGGCTCTACTCATGCTTTGGCAAAATCTGCTATGATTTAAAGTCAGACTAAGTGACACTTCATAGCTTTATGAGGTTATCTAACCAAACAAAATGATGTGGTAGCTACATCCTGGTGCTTTTAGAGACAGAATATCAGAGAATTAGCCAAATGCAGAAAAATGGAAAGGAATACAGTTCTGCAAAGAGAAACTTTCTTTTCAAGTGGGTTATATATCTAATTGTTAGGTTATATACGTTAAATTTACATATAAATTTTGGAAAAGGCAATTGATTAAAACAAAGAAGAAGAAAGAATAGATAAGATTTGCCCTTATAGCCTTTTGTAAGAACCTCTAGGGACTAATGTGGTAATGTATCGTGATTAACTAACATAAAAAAAAAAAAAAAAGAACCTCTAGGGAAGTATTCTTGGCCATATAATGGATGCAAGCAAAGAGACAAAGACCAAATAATGCTTTTGTATCATTTCATGGTTTTGTCCAACTTTTATTTCACTTTTTCTTTTAAGCTTATTTCAGTAGGCTCAAGCAGAGAGGGGGAAAAGGCCAAGAATAGGGCCTTTTAAATAATGAGAATTCAGGTTTAAACATTATAATGAGATATTTTAAGCTGTGCTTATTTTTCAGTGGAACTAACTGAAAGCAAATCAACTGGATGCCTTCTAAGTTTTAGCAGAAAATTTACTATGAGAGAATCTATAATCTTGGCCTAAGAATAGTTGTGATAATGCAACCTATACTCTGACCCCCCCAAATTTAAGCCAGTAAGAAGCTTTGGGGTGGAAGCTTTTATTATAGTGTATTGCTTTCAGTTCATGTCATGGAATAAGCCAAGAAGTAAACTGAGTGGAAATTCCATGTACGTACGATGATTTATATATATTATGGATAATTATTGAAAAATATTTGAAATGATTTAGAAATGATGATCATTGATTTGGGAAAAAATAAAGTTTTTATTTGTTTCCTCATACACACAGAAATATCTCAGGTGAGTGCAAGATCTTGACAGAAGAGTACAAAACACACATAAAGACACACATATATAAAATAAATCTATAGATATATACATTTATAGGTAAAGATATAAATACAGTTATAGATATCTGAATAATATTTTTTGGCCTTGCTAAGCAAAAAGAAAAATCATCAAGAAACCATTAAAGAAAAGATTGAGGGATTTGGCCATATGAAAATTAAATCCGTTTTTAGGTGGCAAAGACAATTTGGACATTCTGAAAAATATGACATTCTGAAAAATAAGAAAGAAGGCTGGAAATATTTATTTGCAATATATATCATAGTTTATAGGTTAGAATATAATTATATAAATAGTTCTTTCAAAGCAATAATTAAGGAATCAGCCCCATAGCAAGAAAGGGGCAAAGTTTCTGAACTGTCATTAACTATAGACATGAGTTGGTTAACATAAGTAAAACAAATGACCCATAAAATAAATGAGCACATTAAAGGTATTAAATATCTTAAATAATCTGTACAATTCAAATTAAAAATTTTGTGGAATACCATTAAGATAAGTTAAATTAAAAAATATATAATTGATAATTGGCATGATTATGGGAAAGCACTCATTCCATGCCCAACTATTGGAAGTTTAAACTGGAAGAGCTCTTTTGGATGATTTGATGAACAAATAAAAAATGCATACCATTTGATCTGCCAATTACATTTTTCTATTTATCATAAATACTGGCACCAGAATACAAAATTATGTGTTCAAGGACATCCATTGCTACATTTTATATAATAGAGAAAATTTGGAACAGAGTAATGTCCATTATTAGGGAACATTTTAGACAATATTCTGCTTACTTAAAAGGAAAATGATAGGTCTATTTTTCAAACATGGAAAGGTTTTCAAAACATAATTTCATTTATGTAAAATCAAAATGCAAAAATATGTAAGTATGTGGTACAGAGAGTATCTAGGAGGATACCTTGTGAAATTGAATAGTGCTCTCTAAGGTGTGTCATGCTACTGGTTGGGAAGCTTGTGGATGCAGTTTAACTTTGGAATCTCTAAATGTTGATACTATTTGAACATTTTAACAACAATTATAATATTTTCATAAGTAGTAAAAATAAAAACAATAAACCTCTTCCTTTTGTGGATTTTACTATCAGTGGACTATTACATAGTTTATTTTGAGTTTTAATATGCACTAGCAGGTGTTATGAGGGATATTTGTTTAATGTTTCTATAAATAACTCTAAAACAATAAATTCACATATAATCTGTTTAGCTGCCTGAGGTAAAGTCTTTATCTCTTCATCATGTTCCTTACAATAGAATGACTTCGCATGTATGTATTCTGAGGAGCTAAAATTTTGAGAGAACCAAAGATTTCTTAAACTGTGGTACAAATTGCATGATTATAGTCCATGAAAAATAAAACATCTGCAGAATAAAATGAATAATGTCTGCAGAATAACACAAATAATGTCTACAGAATAATGCAGATAACAAAATGTCTGTGGGATAGAAAGCTCCATTATTGGAATAGCCAACAGAATATGATACTCTACTCCTATCTCCATAAAACTGGCTGTATGATTAGAAATATTTAACCTTGTCAGATCTCAATTTTCAATCCTCAAATAAAAGGATAGGCTAGACAACACCTGCATTTAATTTCAGCTTGTGTTTTATATTTGTTAAATTTTGTTTTCTAAAAGCCCAGTTAGAAACTTAGTATTTTCCCAAAAATTGCAATAACATTTCTTTCATGTGTAGCACAAAAAAGAAAAAAAAAAATTCTAGCAAGGGATAAATGAGATAAATACCTAGAAGTGCAAAGGCTGAATCAAAGGGTAAGCATATTTTAAATTTAAATTTTAGTGCCAAATTGTCCTCAAAAAGTATGTGTCCAACTGTAGTGGCTTCAACATTATATGATAATAATCTTTCCATCTTTTATATTACTGAACAATATAAGATTTTTTAATTTTAATTTTTTATTATTTTTTAAAGATTCTATTTATTTACTTGACACAGAGAGAGAGAAAGAAAGGGAGACAGCGCACAAGCAGGGGAAGCGGCAGGCAGAGGGAGAGGGAGAAGCAGACTCCCCACTGAGCAAGGAGCCCAATGCAGCTTGATCCCAGGACCCTGGGATCATGACCTGAGCAGAATAAAAGTTGAGCAGAGGCTTAACTGAATGAGCCACCCAGGAGCCCCCGGTGTAAGATTTTTAAAAGAAGTTTATGACAATCTGAAAATGCTATGTTTTTTTGTTGTAGTTCTGAAGCCAGATTAAATTGGTTTACATCCTGACTCTGCCACTTAGTAACTGTAGTATTCGGCAATTTGAATATTAGTCAAAACCCCTCTTGGCTAGGTTAATTCATGTGTAAAGAGGGAGGAATAGTAGAAACTGGTCCTAAGGTGATTGTGGGAACTGATTATTTATTTATTTTTTAAAGATTTTATTTATTTGTCAGAGAGAGAGAGGACACAAGCAAGGGAGTGGCAGGCAGAGGGAGAAACAGGCTCCCCGCTGAGCAAGGAGTCCCATGTGGGACTCCATACGAGGACCCTGGCCAAAGGCAGCTGCTGCTCAACCAACTGAGCCACCCAGGCATCCTGGGGACTGATAATTTAAATAAAGAATGTAGATAGGTGTCTGACAAAGAGTAATCGCTCAGTGTTTATGGTATTTATTATGATCATCGTTTTTGGCTTCTTGGTTTCTGAGTTTCTTAATATGGCCTTCCACATATTTAAGATTATATATAAATTCACGAAGAAAAATCATTTCTTTGGTACTATAAAATACTTCCTTAAGCCATTTAGAATATATTCTTTAAGGTAGTATAAGGTAAAGTTTCTTCTTTTTTTCCCAAGAAATTCCCTTCTACTACTTGTAGTGTGTTGGATATTCTATCTCTTCCTCATTTATGTCAAATAATATTCCCTACTAATTCTCATAGCTAATGGATCTGTTTTCAGTTTCTATAAATGAAAAAAAAAAGCATCATTGTCTTGGGCAAAAATAAGTATTTGTAATTTGAGTCAGTTTATACTTTTAGTCTCAGGTGCTGATGGATAATGTCATTTACACCATAAGTGGAGCTTAAATTAATCCATATAACCACACTGAAATAGCAACAGTTGTCTTTATTTCACTGAAAATTTTACTACCATGGTTTCTCATTGGAGGAAAGTTATTATAGGTATAACTACAACTCCAGCATATGCATTTTCAAGGGCAGCAAAAATTTAAACAGTAATCCTAAATAGGTACTAAGAGATTTTAAGTTATGTCTTAAGTTTGGGAAATACTTCGTACTTTGCTCCCCATTGTCGTTAGGTTAAGTATTAGGGGGAAAGTGAGTCACTTATTTAAACTTGCCTATCAGGAGTTTTTCCAAATAGATTCAACTAGCCATCTTTAATATCTCATAGGATACTGTTCTCTATGTAGTATAGTTTAGAATTAAGAAATAAGTATCTTTTTTTTTTTTTTTTTTAAGTACCAACTCAAGGAGCCTATCATGAAAAAAGTGTTAACAGGTTTCCTCTCCTTATAAACGAAAGTGCTGAAACCTCTCATACAACCTTTGTGGCAAATAATAACTTCGCCCATATCATCCAGTTTATAACCTGATGGGAACATGAGGGCATTCACTCTTATCTGTTAGGGTGAAAGAAATAAATCTTTCTGAATGGTTTCCAACATTACCTTGCTTAGACAAAGAAATGAGTTTTGATATGTGGTTTTCACTCTGTTCTTTTTGTTTAGATGATCATCTAGAATCATAATGCTATCATCAGGAAGATTCAAGTGCTAACTATATGAATAGTAATGTAGAGAGAGTATTAATAACTCAAGAGCTATAATGCTTATATTTGAACCTGGAATCTACTTATCTTGATATATATGATATCAGGAAAATTGCTTAAATTTTATGGGACTCAGTTACCTGATATAAATAATCAGGAAATAAAAAAAATAATCAGGAAATAATATAAGTACACTTATAAGTTTTTGTGTGTAGAGTGAATGAGTTGATATATGTAAATTCCTTTGAAGAGTTTCTGATGCATAATTAAATGTTCAACAGAAAAAGTCACTTGTTGTCTTTTTGTACTAGCAGTTTTTATTTCCTTTTTTTAAAGCCAGTATAATTGTTTATTTTATTCTAGCTTTATATATTATTTGTTAAAGGGCTGTATTTCTGTATCCTACCTAAAAATCTGGAGTTTCTTTTGTTTGTATTAAATCAGCAAACTGTGTGGAAGGGACAGAGATTTCCCATATACTCTCCGCCCCAACTCATGCATAGGCTCCCCCATTATCCATATCCTGACCAGAGTGGTGCATTTGTTAAACCTGATGAACTTATACTGACACATCTTAATCACCCAAAGTCCATAGTTTACATTCGGGTTCACTCTTGGCATTTGAATTCTATGGGTTTAGGCTAATGTACAATGGTATATATCCACTTTTAATATTATACATAGTAGTTTCACAGCTCTCAAAATTCTCTGTTCTTTACCTATTTATCCCTTCCTCCCCCTTAAACTCTAGCAACCATGATCTTTTTACTGTCCTGTAGTTTTTTTGTTTTTTTTTTTCAGAATGTCATATAGTTAGAATCGTACAGTATGTAACTTTTTCAGATTGGTTTCTTTCACTTAGTAATATGCATTTAAGTTTTCTCTCTGTCTTTTAATGGCTTTATAGCACATTTAAAAAAAAGATTTTTATTTATTTGAGAGAGAGAAAGCATGCAAGAACAAGATGGAGGAGGAGGGGCAGAGGGAGAGAGAGAAGCATACTCCCCACTGAGCAGGGGGCGGGGGGTTGGGGGGATGGGGGCTGGGGGCTGGGGAGCAGGGCTCAATCCCAGGACCCTGGGATCATGACCTGCGCTGAAGGCAGACACTTAACCGACTAAGCCACCCAGGCGCCCCATAGCACATTTCTTTTTAGTCATAGATAATATGCCATCATCTGGATATACTATAGTTTAACCATTCATATACCAAAGGTTGTTTCCAAGTTTGGGCAATTATGAATAAAGCTGCTATAAATGTACATGTGCAGGTTTTGTGTGGACATAAGTTTTCAACTCTTTTGGGTGAACACCAAGGAGTACAATTGCTGGATCATATGGTAAGAGTATATTTAGCTTTCTAAGACAGTACCAGACTGACTTCCACAGTGGCTGTACCATTTTGTATTCCCACCAATGAGTGAGAATCCTTATTGTTCCACATCTCCACCAGCAGTTGATTGTCAGTGTTCTGGATTTTAGTCATTCTAATAGATACTGTTTCCTTTTTGACTTTGGGAACTTTTTCCCCCAGGAGATAGATTCAGTTTAAATATTTGATTATGCACTTTATGTCTTATTTTAACTAATATGGATATGGAACAGGAAACATAATCTTGAGAACTTTCCCTATGGAAATCCTAGAATTATGAAATTGGGCATTTTATCTCTTCTCTCTCATATCCATTATATTTGAGAAAAAAAAGGCTTCTATTTGCTTATTCTAAACCATTACTCCTAGGAAAAAAACAGGTGTATATATCTAATTTATTACTTATATTTATTTTAGTACATAAATATATTTATGCACTTCTGTAAATGCACATATATATGCGTGCAATGAAGTAATACATATTTACATATATGTAAATATATGTGTATGTGTATGTATACCTTTGTTGCATGTACTATTTATTGCCTATACTATACTTGATTCTCTGTGGTTTATTGTCTTTCAAACTAGCTCTTTCCCACTGCTTCATTTAATATTTTATCCCTGTCTAAACTTATTGCTGAATGTATTTTTCTTGGTGATTCTAATATGTTAAATCATACAGTCATACATATGACCACTTATATTTTGTCATTTCTAAGAAATATATTTTCTTCTCCAATTCAGCCACCCATTCTTAAGTGACTATGTACTTTTTCATCAATAAAAATGATGATTTCAATCCCAATCATTAGTCTTCAATTCTTATCCCTCCAGTTTTAATACGTTACTGCCACAATTTCTTTACTTATTCATGTAGTAATAAATTATCATAATCTCCACACCCTTTGACTCGTATTTGATTAAAACTGTAGCTGAAATCAGAAGCCATATATTTCATTGGCACTTAATGAAAAGTGATAAGAAAAGAAGCTGATTATTTATTTTTATTTGAGCTTCCCTGTATGTGTATGCTTTTTTCCCCGCTAGATAATGAGCTCCTGGACAACAGGTTCCTTATCATGTTCATTGTTATGCCTACTATGTACATAGTAGGCGCTCTATAAGTGTTTTTGTATTGGAATTGCATACGTAGTTTCCTTAAGAACAAAATGCAGTGGATTTCAAGCATAATGCAATTTTTAAAATAATCTGTCTCCTTGAAGATAATTCATAGACTGTCTATTCAACATCACCACTCAGAATTTTGACATCTTAAAATTAATTTATCTCAGACCATTTACCACTCTACCACTCTAGCCACACAATCATTCTCTTTCTCCTGAACTACTACAAGAACTTTATATTTGGTCTTCAGTTTTCAACAACATTCATCTACAAACTATACAAATTATCTAGCACAATCCATTTTAAAACTTAAGATTTCTCCTTATGGCTAGGATTTGGTGAGTTGAGAAAGTATGTCCCTCCTACCTAATAATGATAAGTAATATGCATAAATTATAAAGTGATAACTTTTTGAGCCCAACAGAGAACTGAGATCATTAAACAACTAGTAGTCGAATATGTAAGGATTGATGAGGAAGCACAAAAAATGAAGATAGGGACAGCACAGGAAGAAGTGGCTGCCGAAAAAGTGAGAAAAAAATGAATTTAGTTTAATGAGTTACTGAAGAACTGGTGCAACTATAGACAAAAGAAAAGCTCTCACTTAATCATGGGCAATTTTTTATGGATAGAGGACAGGGAGAGAGAGCATTTCTCAGTAGTGTAAGAATTGTAGGTATCAGATACCATTGCAGAAAAGACATAAATTCCTGCCACTTTGTGCATTTCGTTTGGACAGAGAAATTCCTTTAAGCTACTTGCAAATCCTGCCAAGTAACAGGGAGGTAAGGATAAGTTATTTGTTTCTGAGGAAAGCATAGGATAAAACAACAACAACAACAACAAAAACAAAACACATTTCATTCATTCATTCCTAAGATAATCAGAAAACATTTCTGGGCCTAATAGCATTAGAACCTTCTACTTCTAGTCAGGAGCATGACCTCCCTCCCATGCAAGACCTGCCTGGATCAAGGTAGAATTTGTCAGCCACAGAGAAGAGGATCAGGAATAATGACAAAACCCCATACCTGAGGCCTAGGAGCACATGGCTTTCCTTAAAGCTGAGGTGAGGCTGGTCCAGGGTAATGGAGATCACCTCCTGGCTTCTACCTGCACATAGGCAAACACCAAGTAGCAACCAACAGCACTTGTCAGGCCCAGAGGGGGTACTAAAAGCTGAGCGATTAGCTAGAGGAAAACCCTGCAACATCTCAGTTCTCATCATAACGACAAGGTTTTATTAGACACATTTTAATATTGTGGTACAAATTAGGTTAACTATAGGAAAAACAAAATTCAGACCCAACTCATCCCCTGATTAGAGTAGCTCAACTGCTATACTAAAAACATGACAGGAGAGGCATGCCCATTTCTGGATGTAACTACTATTTTCCTCAGTTTTAAATATTTCTAAAGGGTAATTTTCTTCAACTCTCATGGGTCAAATAGGAAGTCCATGAAATTTTAAAATATTTTGATTTGAATTAAAACTGAAAAACAACAGATACAGAAGTATGGGCTATGGATAAAGCAGTGTTTAGAGGGAAATTAATAGCAAACAATAAAATAAAAAAGCAAATAAAAAAGTTTATACTAGCAAATAAAAAAGTCCCAAACCAAAGAAACCTCTGTTCTCTATTCTCTTCTCTATTACCCTTTAAGCGCTAATGCCTCTCTGTGACCAAATACAACTAAAAGTAGGAGGGTGAGAGAGCCTGATTTACAGTCTATAGAGATCATAGAGCTGTTCAGAGAATGTGATCTTCCAGGTAAGCAATGAAAGTGACTTGGATTAGAGAAGTCAAGGTAGAAGTTGTAATACGTGGTCAGACTCTGAACGTATTTGGAAGATCCAGTTGATTTGATTAAGGATTGAATATGGGTATAAGGAGAGCACAGAAATAAATGACGACTGTATGGTTTTATGCATCAGAAACTTAATGAAAACTGGTACCGATTCCAGAAATGGGGGAGCCTGGGGAAGGAATTTGTGGTTAAAGGGGTGCATGTGGAAATGAATAATTTTGTTTTGAACTTTTTAAGTTTACAAAGCCTATTATACATCCAAATCAGAATGAGTAGTTAGGTAGTTGGAAATACTGAGTTGTCTATACAATGTTGAATTCTGCTTCTCTGGTAAGGTGTGTTCATGCCAAGAAATTGAGCTATATGTAACAACTTTAATACATCTTTTGTCATGCCCATTCTCTTTCCATTCTCACAAATGATTCCAGATATTTTCTAATATAGTTTTTTCTTAATTTATTTGAGAAACTTTAAGGTATAGTATTTCCTTTGGCTCATCTTTGCATTTTACAGCTAGTACATGTTGAATTCAAAATCCCTTTTAAACAAGAAAATAATGAAAGTACATAAGGAAACTATTCTTTTTCTAGTTTTTGGTTGTGTGTGTGGTTTGGTTTTTTGTTTGTTTTGAAAGCTTCCTCAGGCAAAGGAGATTTAGCAAGGAGAATTTTTCTATAAGTTTTGGAGGTTTAAGATTATTTGGAATCTCCCCAGTTCTCAGGGGTATCACTGTTATTGTTAAGATCCTGATCTTTCACTGTTAATATCATAGGTTTCTCAAAAAAACACCGTGAAAGATAATGTATTTAACTGCTGTTGTATAACCCCGATTGTGTGAAATCAGTTGCTGAGTTTAATATTTAGTAAAATGCTCTATACAAGTTTAAGCACTAAACCTTGGTGCTTAAAATCCTGTGTTTTATTCCATACCTTGAGGCAAGAATTTCAAGTCTGTGCTTGTCACTTTCTCACTTTCAATGTTGCCATGAACAACCTCCATTCATGTAATAGGAAGGATAATGATCAAGTTTCATAACAAAAGCCAAAATAGCAGTTCCTGAACAAGATAGAATTATAATGTTCTCTCACAGTGCAGTCCAAATATATGTAACCCAGGTTGCTATGAATATTTCTCAGTGCAGCTCTGACATCCTAAACCCATGGAGTCCATATTGTGGCTTAAAATCGCTGCTCCATTCACCAAGCCTGTTTTCTAGTCAGTGGAAAGGTTGGCAAAAGAACTTGCCTCTTTGCTTTAATGGCATGATCCAGAAATTTCACAAATACTTTTGCTTAAATCCCATGGGCTAGACCTTAGGCACATGGTCATACCTAGCTGCAGCTAAGCAGGCATATGTAGTCTTTGGTGACCATATACCAGAAAAATATTGCAGTTCTTATTCTAAAAGAATAAGAGCAAAATGGAAAAGGGCAAGCAAAAACTAGTCTATCGCAACTGACATTACTGTTCTTCTTTAAATTGAGGTATCCCCATATTGACCCATTACTCCTGGTCTTCATTTTCAGTGAGTATGTTGGTGGTTCCTTGAATATCTGGCTCTCTAATACATCCCACATAATGCTATCCCACACAGAATATATATACAAATCTTGCTGTATTTCACCCCATTTCTTTCTAGCAGTTAATTACAAATTCTCCCATAATTCACCTGCAGTCTTTTGCTTAAATCCCTCTGTCTTTATCGGTTTCCTTATCGAATAGATTTCTTCCTTTGTAAGCCACAAAAACCAAATCTAGTTAACTGAGGAAAAATAAAGTATGCTACTGAAAGTACACTGAGTGTCTCACTGTCATCAAAGGACAAGTTAAAATTTCACACTGTGCTCAGACCCATCTGGAGATTTCAGAAACGAATTCATGAAACTTCATCAGGGCTGCCAACAGACGACTCAGTTCCAACAGCCTTCAGTGCCTGAGCCATGCCTCAAGATTCAGATGGTTTCAAATGTGCAGATAAGAGGATCTGATTGACCTTACTTTGGCCTACAGTTTCACCCCTTGTTTCTTGGAGTAAGTGCCAAGGAAAAAAGAAGGGGAGGAGTGGGATCTGGGATCTCATAAACACAGTTCCTTGGAGGAAGGGATGATGAGTAGCAAACACAAGAGATGATAACCCCTCTTCCTTGGATGGTGCCAGTCATTCTTACTTTTCTATTTATGTGCATACTTTCATTGACCTTTATTTGGAGATGAGTCACAAATTGTCCAAATCACCATTTTATCCCTTAGCTTCTTGGCTAAGTATTTTATGCTCTTTGAGCATTAATTTTATTACTTTTAAAATTAGAGTATTATTTTGGTAAGTTCCTGTATGTATTTATATTTAATAAAATCCTAAGATCCCAATTATATTTTAGGACTTAAAAATATTAGTTTCTATACTTATTAATTTGATCAGTATTGCAGAATTAGTTATTTAGTTTCTAACCCTTGCATTTATGTTTATTTTTCCATTTTAGCTTATGTATAAAATTGTAAATTCATTAAGAGATCGCTTACTAAGTTTTTATCTTCTAAAAGGCTTAATTTAGAGCTAATCATTTATTTAACATTACATAAATACTCCTTCATTAATTGATAGTTGCCTCTACGTTTTTCAACTGCCAGTTTTACTAATTCCTCAAATTGAAAAGTTAAGAAGAAACTAACTTTATGAAATAAACACAAATCTGTAACTCTCCATGTCAGTTTTTATTGATCAATCAAAGCTAGGCAGAGTTGGACAGTGAAAATGGTTTTGAGTTTCGATTGAGTGAGATTCAGTGGAAAAGGTTACCTTGATTAATTAATGATTGCTGCCTTAGGTGCAGGTGAGGGTTTGGTGATATGTATGACTCTTTAACAAGAGACTGGGTGTTTCAAACTGTCCTGTACAATATGAAGCACCTTGGCAACTTGATGAAATGCAGATTCCATTTTCTTAAGATCTGGGGTGGGACACAAGATGATGCATTTTTAACAACTTATCGACTGATGTGGATGCTGCTAGTCCACAGGCTGCACTTTGGGTATGAAAGCCATAAATATTTATTAATCAATTAGAACATTTCTCACTGAGTTTTCTGGCTTGTATAAATGAAAGTTCATGCATGCATGCATACACACATGTAACAAATATTTATTGACTCTTCCCTATGTATCGGGCAATTTTCTAAGTGTAGAAATACAGCCATGAATAAAGAAAGTCCCCGATACCACAGGCGTGTGTGTGTGTTTAAGGTAAGGAGGGAATAGATCTGGAAAGAAGCAGAATGGCAGCAGTTAAACAAATACAATAATAAATAAGTACCCAAACAAAGGGTATCTTGCTCTGGGAATATTTACCCCAAGCCCTTTTTTCCATTTAGCAGCTAACATACCCAGTTGTTCTTAAGCAAATAAACAAGTTTAAGCCATTCTGTAGCAAATAAAACAGGCTGGATTGAGTAAAAAAAAATACTAGACATTGCTGGGATATTTCTGTCCCATTTAGGTCTAGTTGTTGGGCCTTCCATAAGTCATAATATGACAGAATAAATTCCAGTGTCCAGCGCCAGAAATTTATGCTCGATGGCCAAATAAATCAGCTGTGCTAAAATCTTCACTAGTCCAAGAAACCGTCTGCTCCCCACTGAAGAGACAAGCTGGCATGTGCAGGTAATATTCAGTCCCAGCCTACTATCATCACTTTTTACCATTACAATTTACCATTACCATTACCAGAAGTCCCTCACCCACAGAGCCACCATTCAAAATAGGAGAACCTCTGGAGAGGTGGGTGGTCAGTTGGAGGGGAGAACTTAATTCTGAAAAACATCTAGATCAAAGTCATCAGAAAGGACTATTTAACAGTCATGAAGAGATGGACTTGGGTGGAATTAATATTTAAGCTGAAATAAGACTGATTAGGAGTAAATGAGATAGTGTTCATTGGCAAGTCTAGGTATGTTTGTTACTAAACAGGGTGGAGCTCAGAAGAATGATAGAGAAATGATAAAAAAAAGTTTTCAATTTTCTTTTGCACATTTGACTATTGTGAGGGCAAATCAATGACCATGTTATATATGCTACAGAACTGGCTCTTAGACCTTTCTTTTTTGGCTGTTGTGCTATTATCACTCAACTGGGCACTGATGCTGTGGTCTGGTGACAAAAAACAACAAAAACAAAAACACCATAACCCCACTAAGGTCTTAAGGTCTTACTGAAGTCACTGCATACAAAGAAATTCAATACAGTCATTGGAGGTGGCCATAATCATCGGAGGTCGTTTCAGTAGGAGAAGCTAGCTCTAGTCTGAGCTCATCATCCCTTCCTCAACCACTTTAAATCCTACATCTCACCTAACAACAACAACACAAAAGAAACAATGATTCTTACCCATGTGACCAACTGATGGGGAAAAATATATTTTCAGGGAGCACAGTACTATACCCAATTATAAAATTTTCTTATTAGAAATAAAGATAGCATTATAGCCTGAGGTACTTGTCTTGGTTTACCTCACTATTCACAGCTGCAACAAGGACAAAGATGGGTAGGTCTCATAATTATAAGTCCTCATGCTTAAATGGTCTATCCTACCATTGTCTGTCCCAGAACAAAGTGAGAATGTTACCCCAAAGTGAGTTTCAGTCTCCAAATGAGAAACTAGAAACTCTTTCAATACTAACGTAGTCAATTTTACAGCTGAAAATACAGTTAAAAGTTTAGTCCTTGCTAGGTACTACTTCCATCCAGGGCCTAATTTCCCCTCCCTCCTTTTCTCTCTTCCTTCCTAACTGCCTTCTGTCCCGCTTTTCCTCCCCCTCCCCATCTCCTTGATTGAATTCATTCTTTCTTTCTTTTTCCTCCTTCCTTCCTTCTTTCTTCTGTGTACAGCTTAGTTTGAAAAATAAGAATTGTTTTAAGGACGTCGGGGATAAATAAAATAGTGAATATAAAACTAATATTTTAAAGGATTATATATACACCGGCAATAAGGAAAATGAAAAACAAAAACTCCCTTTTTTTCTCTCTTTCTGCCTTATCTGCTCTTTTCTTGTACAGCTCTGAAAGAAACTGTACTCTATACATTATTTTGCTGGGAGGAATACCATGTAAGAGTCCTTTTGGCAGACTGTTTAGACAAGGTGGTCAAGGCTAAACACTGTTCTACATAAAGTAGAATTCTTGAAATGTTAAAAAAAGTGAGAAAATATATATTCTATTATTGATATAAGATATATTTTTTTATTTGAAGAAAAAAGGGAATTGGCCCTTAGGGCTTAAAAGAAGTGTTAAACTTACAAAAGTCAATGAATGTTTCTTCTAAAGTTTTAAATAATTATCACTCATAAAAACAATCATAAAGTGCCCTACATTTTATATCCTGTTACACTTCCTAAATGCTTTCCCATATGTTTTGATATAATTTTGTTCTCATAAATATCCTTGTGAAGGAGGATGGGGAGTTATTAATTTTCTCTCTTATTCTCAGAGGCAGCCCCAAATCCTCACTGTGTAGATTAAATATGCATAACTTCATTTTTCATTCCCTGACTGATTGCAGAGTCAATATCTTAATATTGCTAAGAGAAGTTGCCTTCCTTAAACTAAGGCCTCTGTGATACAGAGAGAATATTTATAAGGTAATTAGTAAAACATTTTTATGAAGGAGAGCCCAGGTATTATGAAGAAAACATATTTCACATTTATTATATAATCTTAATTATTGGAGAGGAAATGTTTCATCCAGGTGCCCAGGAATTTTGTCTATAAAATAGTGATATATATTGTTATTAAAATGCATTTTCTTTGAAAATAAATTTTTGTGTATTCTAAGATTTAACTCTTACTCATGAGTTTGGATTCTGAGTCTCTCACAGATTGTTTCCCTCACGATGTAAAATCCTTTAAAAGATAACACCAAACCTGGTATCAGAAGTTAAGATTTCCTGTTATGCAGCAAGGCCTGGAATGGAAGTCAGGGTATCTAAGGAAAATAAGAAACTTCACAAATCCAAGCTCAGAATGAGGAGAATGGTATTAATTCTATTGAAGTCTAAGTCAGAGGATGTTAAAATATACTATGGAAAAATGAAGATAGTGATAACTGTACATAAATATATATTTCATGTATCTATATGGATAAATCTCTAAATATTACTGTATCATACACATATCTGGGACAGAGCTATCCAATAGAAATACACTGTGAGTCATAAGTCGAAGGCATATATGCAATTTAAATTTCCTAGTGACCACATTCAGAACTAGAAGAAACAGATAAAATAAATTTTAATAATACATTTATTCAGTGCAGTGAAGTCAAAATATTATGATTTCAATATATGTGATCAAGGTGTAATGTGTGCAATACAAAAAGTTAGGATAATTTTTTCACCTTACATTCTTGAGGGTGAAGAATGAGGAAAAATGGGGCAGTTTGTGGCATTATTTATCTGTATGTCCATGACAATCTTAATAAAAAGCCATGTGCCTTTTGAACCTGGGAATGAAGATATGTTAGTTCCATCAGCCTTTCACACCTACTAGAAAAAATGTGAACAGCCGTTTTCCTCATCCTTATTCCTCTGAATAACTAGGTAACACCTGAAACATAAGTCAAAGAAATAAAAATCAGTTTTAATAGCCACACAGCATTCTTTTGCAAATTTTAACAAATATCAGGTTAAATTGGTTATTTGATAAAAGTTCTTGTATTACAGTGGCTGATAATCATCTTTGTACATTTATCTTTGCCTGAATGTATATCAAAATCTTTGGAAATTCAAGTCATGTAAAAAGAGGGATTTATATAGAAATAATAGTACAGTTTGGACTAAGATATCTTGACGTGTTTTTATGTTCTCATTCGGCTACCTTTCCCCTTCAGATATCTGAGGAGAAGACACACACAGGAGACAGTAGTAAATGATGGAATATATAATCAGGCAACTTTGAACTTTTGGCCTAATGAAGTTTTCTAGTGAGAAAGACTTGACCATGTGGAAATACAGTTTTTTATATGCTAAAGAAAGGAATAAAAATAAGTCAGACAGTCTCTTCCTAAAGGCTAAATAGCCCTTATTCGGGCTGCAGATGCAACCTTATTTCTTTGTAGCCTGTGATAAATAGTTTTTATGTGCAGGCATTAGTACATAACAAGGGAATGAAACTTACCTCCAACTAGATCCCCAGTGTTCTGCCAAAACCTCATTATTGACCTCTGGAGATAGTAAGTCTGGCTTAGCAGAAGTTGTGAAAGGGGGAACTATCTGGATTTTAACATGGAGGAAATCTAGTTAAAATATTTCATTTTCCCAAAGACAAAATTTTATGAATTTCATAATAGGTAATAGAAGCAAGTTGTTAATGAAGCAGTGATTTGGTAATTTTGTCATTCTGCAAAATCGGGGAACTGATTTTTACGAATTACTTTGTTTTCACAATGGAAGATGTCTGTGACAATAGCAAAGCTGTTACTCATATGGATAGAGAGAAGTCAAAGTTTAAGTCATGTACCTTTTTTGGCTGTCCTTGACCTACATTTATTTTGCCTTGTTCAAGTATGAGAAACTACAGACATTGGGTGGTGGTGTATTAAAGTACTGTAGAAATTGAGGAGGGGAGCAGATCGGTATCAAAAAGACTTAGAACAAAGAGTTTTAAATGATCCATTTCGATTTCCAGAAGAAAACTCTGGTATAATTGATAGACTCTCTCACTGCAAAGTGAGACCAGCTCCATAAAAGTTGTTCAGAAAGCCAGCTGGGGGAAAGGGTGAAATAGAAAGGAAGAAAGATAAACTACCAAGACAAAGGGATGTTGTGCAAATGGAGAATGATGAGACATGGGAGGTTTTATAGACACCAAAATGTTCACAGTGGCTATTTATTCTTTTTGCAGTTACAGTGATTTTTTAAAAGTTTGTTTTTGCTTTTATATATTTTCCAAAATCTCTGCAGTGTATTGCAAAAACTTTATGAACTGGAATATAAATAAATGGTATGAAATAGAAAATTTTAAGTAAGGATGGAAGGAATTGAAGACAGTTATAAAGACATTACCCATTAATGAAACTCCAGAGTTAGATGGGGGTTTCACTTATTTCATGCGGACTTTTAGAAAACAGATTATTTCAAAATGCACAAACTATTTAAAATTTATATAGCACAGCCATGTATCTTGAACCATAATAATGCATATAACAAAAGATAGCTACAATAAAAGCTAGTGAACAATTCTTATAAGTCAATATGCAAAAAATATTAAGTACAAGTAAAGAGAATTGAACAGCATTTCAGAATATCAGTAATGTAAGACTAAGTAGAATCTAATACATGGAGTAAAAGTTTGTCTTAATATGACAAACCCTTTTCTGTGTTACTCTAGATCCAAAATAGAAGCATAGCAAAAACAAACCAAAAACAAATAACATTTTGCTTTATTAAAACTTACTAAATTTATTAAAATTTCTGAGTAACTATGGCTTTCTGAGATATATGTATATCTCATCTGAATATCCTTATTGGTCCTTTGGCCTATCAGTTTTAATAGTAATGCTCTTTTTTTCTTTCTCATTGGATGGACTAGACCTTGTAGAATAATATAGAAATAATATAGACATTCTTTTTTTTTAATTTTATTTTGTTATGTTATGTTAGTCACCACACAATACATCATTAGATTTTTGTTTAATTATATTATGTTATGTTAATCACTATACATTACATCATTAGTTTTTGATGTAGTGTTCCATGATTCATTGTTTGCGTATAACACCCAGTGCTCCATTCAATACGTGCCCTCGTTAATACCCATCACCAGGCTAACCCATCCCCCCATGCCCCTCCCCTCTAGAACCCTCAGTTTGTTTCTCAGAGTCCATAGTCTCTCATGGTTCGTCTCCCCCTCCGATTTCCCCCCCTTCATTTTTCCCTTCCTACTATCCTCTTTTTTTTTTTAAATATAATGTATTATTTGTTTCAGAGGTACACGTCTGTGATTCATCAGTCTTACACAATTCACAGTGCTCACCATAGCATATGCCCTCCCCAAC
>NC_138378.1:81391426-81447454 GCF_054177405.1 Leptonychotes weddellii | reverse complement strand
TCTCTGAGACTTGTAAGTTTTACTATTAGGTGTTGGGGTGTTGACCTATTTTTATTAATTTTGAGTTGGGTTCTCTGTGCCTCCTGGATTTTGATGCCTGTTTCCTTCCCCAAATTAGGGAAGGTCTGTGCTATAATTTGCTCCAATATACCTGCTGCCCCTCTCTCTCTTTCTTCTCTTCTGGGATCCCAATTATTCTAATATTGTTTTGTCTTATGGTATCACTTATCTCTCGAATTCTGCCCTCATGATCCAGTACTTGTTTATCTCTCTTTGTCTCAGCATCTTTATTCTCCATCATTTGGTCTTCTAGATCACTAATTTTTTCTTCTGCCTCATTTATCCTAGCAGTTAGATCCTCCATTTTTGATTGCACCTCATTAATAGCCTTTTTGATTTTGACTTGATTTTAATTCTTTTATTTCTCCAGAAAAGTTTCTCTTGTATCTTCCATGCTTTTTTCAAGCCCAGCTAGTATCTTTATAATCATCATTCTGAACTCTATTTCCAACATCTTACTAATGTCCAATTGATTAGGTCCCTGGCAGTCGATACTGCTTCTTGTTCTTGTTTTTGAGGTGTGTTCTTCCATCTTGTCATTTTGTCCAGAGGAGAATAGATAAATGAGAGAACAAAATGCTAACAGGGTAACAATGACCCCAGAAAAATATACACTCAAGAAATCAGAAGAGACCTGAAACTGGGGGAAAATAAAGATAAAGAAAGAAAAAAGAAAAAAAGGAATATGATCAAATATAATCAGGCTGGTGAAGAGATCAGTGCCACACACTAGATTTTGGGCATATTTTGGTCTTTGAGAAGAAACTGCTTCCCAAAATTTTAAAGAAAGGAAAACTTATATATGTACAAAAATAAGGGTAAGTATGATGAAGTGATGGAATAGGACTGTAAAGATGAAAATTATAAAAGATTTTATAAAAGGAATTGATAAGAAATTGGTTGAAAAAAGAAAGAAGAGAAATTAAAAAAAATAGGGAGAGCGAATGTGATCAGGCAGGAGACTAGAACAAAGCCATACACTAGAGATTTAGGGTATATTTTGATCTGTTAGAAGAAACTGTATCCCAAAATTTTAAAGAGAGAACAACTTATATATATATATATATACCAAAAATAAAGTTAACTACAATAAAGGGATAGAATATGACTCTAAAAATGAAAAATAAGGAAGATTTTTTAAAAAGGGATTGAGAAGATGTTGGTTGAAAAGGGGAAAAAGCAAAATTAAAAAAAAATAGAAAAAGAAAAAAAATTTAAAAAATTAACTTTGAAAGACTAAAGAATCATGGGGAAAAAGGCCATGAATTCTATGTGCTGTATTCCGCTAGTGCTGGAGTTCTGCCGTTCTCATTGATGGGTAATCGTAGTCTTGGCTGGCTGTTCTTGCTGATCTTCTGTGGGAGGGGTCTGTTGCAGTGGTTCTCAAATGTTTTTGCCTCAGGTGTAATTGCCCTGCCCTTGCTGGGGGTTGGGATAAGTAATCTGCTTGGGTTTGTTCTCGCAAGCTTTTGTTCCCTGCAAGCTTTCTGTATGCTTTGGAGGATCAGAGTGAAAATGGCAGCCTCCCAGTCTCTGCCCCAGAGGAGCCGAGAACTCGGGGCCCCACTCCTCAGTGAGCCCTCAGAGAAAAGCAGTCAATCCCTCCTGTCTCCCTGGTCTCCAGCTGCACTCCGTGCTCACCTGGCCTGTGATTGAGTGCTTCCATCTCTGGCACCTGACCCCATTTGGAGTCTCCAAACCCAGCAGATTCCTATGGTGCACTCCCGCACCACTCCTCCCCGGGGAGGGAAGGGAGTCTCCCTAGATCTGCCACTTGTTGGGTCCCTGCTGGAAGAGCAGTGGCCCGACTGTGCCGCAGAGTACAGTTTATGGCAACCCTGAGCTGAGAGCCTGCGCCTCGGCTCCATCTTTGCAGCTGGCTTCCCCGCTCTAATACCTGGGAGCTCTGCCGCACTCACCGTCGGTCTTTCTGTGACCCCGAGGGTCCTGAGACCATGCTGTCCCAGCGAGGGTTTCACTCCCCACTTAGCCACTGGAGCAACATCCCTCAGTGGAGCAGATTTCTAAAAGCTCCGATTTTGTGCTCCGCGGCTCTATCACTTGCCAGTAGCGGCTGATGGAGGCTCCCTCCCCCTGCAGTCTATCTTCCGGAATATTGCCTTGGATTCACTTCTCTGCACATCCTACCTTCCAGAAAGTGGTCACTTTTCTGTTCAGAGAGTTGCTGCTATTCTTTTCTTCAATCTCCTGTTGAGTTCGTAGGTGTTCAGCATGGTTTGATCCCTATCCAGCTGGATTCCTGGGACCAAACGAAATCCAGGTCTCCTACTCCTCAGCCATCTTGCTCCTCCCACCCCATCATTAGTTTTTGATGTAGTGTAGACATTCTTTTTAATAGATGAAAACTTATAATGTTTTATCCTTTGGGTGTTAGTGACTATTTTAAAAATAGATAATTATGATAAAATTCCTCTATGTTACTTTTCCACAAAAATACTAGTACTTGATTTTTATTGAATTAAATACCTATTTCACATTTTAAGATGATTGTATACATTTTTCAGGTTTTTTTTTTACATATTTATATAATGACTTGGGTTTTTAGATTTCTCAGCAATAATAGGAGCAACCACAATGATAAGTGAAGAACCATTTGTGTTAAACTGCATACAATGTATTGTCCTTGAATATACTGCTTTATTCCTTTCAGAAATATAGTAAACTTGTTTTAACATTTGGTGTTTTTGTTATAGTCTTTAAGATGAGATAGACTTTCCTTTTGTGACACTTTAGTTGGGTAATTTGTCTTTATATCTTTGCTTTCACTTATGGGGATCTTCCTCTTGGGCATCTCTGCAGCTATGGCTGCCCATCCATTCTGCTACTTTGCGTCTAGGAAACTACAGGCCTTTCTTTCTTTGGGGCTCAATGTGCTAGTCTGTGTTAGAAGATAAAACATACAGAGTCAATCCAAGGATGTCTTTATCACTCTACAATGTAACTACTAGAGAATTTCTGTTTGTAGGCAAATCTTTCTTTACAGTGCTCTCGGCAATTCTTAGTTTTTTCTCTTAAGCATGTTTATGAATATTTTTTAACAAAGATTCATTGCTAAGATCATAACTATGTAGCACTGTTAATATCTTTTTATATGTTTTTGGGCCAATTTTCATGCTTTCTGAATTTTTGACTTTATTTTTAAATAACGAATTTTTAGAGCAGAGATGCCTTCCAAATAACTTATATAATTACTACTCTAATTATAAAAGCCCATAAATTAGCTGACTACAAAACAAGTAATTATAAAATGTATGGCTTAGATGAAGGGAATAAATTGTTAATGCTGGAGGAAAGCTGTTGGCACTATAGTAAAAAGAAAAGGTAGATAGTAATTTTAAATTGTCTCTTTATTTTATTCTACCCATCCTCCTCCTCATGAAAAACACACTCACACCCACATACACTGTTTTTCTGACTATAAATAATTTAATCCTCTGCTGCTGAAATGACTGAGAGAAAACTCACAAACACAATGATTAAACTGTATTCAAGTTTATGATCATGAACCAAGTTTCCTTAATGTCTCCAGGTAGTACATTGTTATGTCCATAGGCCGCTCACACTTTTATGCTCTGTTCCTTTTTAGCCAGCTGTTTCTCACCCTTTTTATCTATTTTTCAAGTCCAATATCTCATCTTCCAACTTCATCCTGTTGATGGTCCTTGCTTTCTGTTTTGCTTGAAACATAATTGAAGCCAGGATAAGAGAAATCAAATTTTTCCCTTGACATTGACCCATCCATCACATGGACTCCTGCAAAGGTCTTCCTACCTCCTGACTCCTCTGCCTTGTCCTTTAACATTGGTATATGGGTTACAGGTGAGACATGGTTTACTTCAAGTATGCTAGCTTGTTTTTTAGGGTACTGACTTTGGTACTATCTCAGGGCATACTCAATAGTAGGGCATAGCTCACCGTAGAGTTTCAGTTGTGTGAGTAAAGTATGGTAAGAGCTACTGGGTTTGTAGTTCAGAGGGGGTCCAAGAAGGATTGAGGAGTCACTGCAAATGGAAAGAGAAGAGCAGATGCCTCTAGAGTGAGATGAAAGAAGCAAGCATGTACACAGACTGTAACTGTAAGACATTTGTCCTTGGGAGTCTCATTTGGATCTTTATCTTCTCAGTGAGATTTTGACAGTTTTTAATCAATGACCATGGAACTGTAGAAGTTGTGGATGTGTCCAGGCTCCTAATATTTTTTTTTTTTAAGATTTTTATTTATTTATTTTACAGAGAGAGACAGCCAGAGAGAGAACACAAGCAGGGTAAGTGGGAGAGAGAGAAGCAGGCTTCCCGCTGAGCAGGGAGCCCGATGTGGGGCTCGATCCCAGGACCCTGGGATCATGACCTGAGCCGAAGGCAGACGCTTAACGGCTGAGCCAACCAGGTGCCCCAGGCTCCTAATATTTTGAGAGTTGGGTGTGTGCCAGACCTATATGTGTCTTCTCAAGCTATCTGAAAGCTATAAATCAAAATTCTAAATGTATACATGCTGTGTAGCATATAGATAAAATATACTCCCATTTTTATATATCCAAATTACCAAGCCAGCCGCAAAACACAGGTCTTTTCCTGAGATAAGGAAGTGGGTACACTGTAGAAGAAAAGATTTTATCATAGCTGACTTTAAAATAAGAAGATAAAGACTGTGATTTCTTAAACTGGTAACTCATACTAATTCTGTTTTTATATATCTTTGTACAAAAGCATAAAAGCATTTTAAGCCTACCAATCCCAGTCGCTTTGCTTTAAACTAAAACAACTAATAGACTGTCATGTATTTCAAATATGATTAATATTGCCTTCATAAAATTGTATCAATGTAATTTACCACATGGTATATTTAAACCCTTGTGATTCAAATTGCTTTTTTATATGACATTATCAAGATGAAGTGGCCTTTGAAAAAATAATAACTTAATTCTTTTTAGCCACAGTTTATGACAGAAAAGAAAGGAAATAGAGGCATTGATCATGTTTTAATTGGTTGGCACATTTCCTTTGATCACCATTTCTCAAGGTGATGAAAATGCCCTTTCATTTTTGCTGATCTGTCAATATACTTTTTGAATGTTCCAAATTGCTCAAAGGAATTTGACATCTAAGAAGATGAAAAATTATCTTTCATCCAGCTGTAATGTTCTTACAGTTCTGAAGAACCAAGCATTTAAAAAGTGTATTTAAATGCTTAAGCCTGGAATCTGCATCATAGCTGTCTTTGAGACAGAAATACTCTGTTCTGGGCAAGAGGGACTTGGAAATTCTAGTCTTTTTTTTCTTCTACTTTCCCTTCCTTCCTTCCTTCCTTCATTCCTTTCCTCCCTTCTTTCTCTCTGTCTCCATCATTCCATTCCCTCTCTCTCCGTCTCTTCTTCTGTCTCTTTCATTCTTTGTTGTTGTTCTTCACTTATCACAACTAAAGGCTTAGATCCCCTTGGTAACTTTCAAAAAATTCTCCATATACATTCTACCTGGAAAAACCCTGTCAAATGTACCTGCCATGTTCTGGTGGCTCAAGGAACCTCTCTAGACTCTGTTTCATCACATCTCTTCTTGACCCTCTTGCTAGGGCTGGCCCTCAACCTTGAGATTTGTCTCTTCATCTTTATGGCTTGAACATATGCTCTTAGTGAACTTGGTTTCCCTTTCAGTCCTGCATTTTGTTTCATGGGCTAATTTTGGCTCCACGATCTGAAGCCTGTCCTTCCCTAGAATCACTTTTCCTATCTCCATGTTTATGCCTTTAAAGAATGGAGTGTGGGGAAAAACAAAACAAAAAATAAAATGAAACATAGTAATTGCTTTTTTCTTGATATATTGGTATAGAAAAGAAGGCAGAGGACTGATTGTAGAAGACCTTGATTACCCAGATATGGGTAACCAAAGGAGTTTATTGAGGCTTTTATGATTAGGGTGGTAAAGTGTTGAAAGTAATGTTTCCTAGAGTTTAATTTGACAGAGATGTACAAGAGGGATTAAAGAAAGAATGCTGAAAAGACAAAACCTCAGGTAGGAGGCAGTATGATGGGGAATGGTGTTCCATAGCCAAGTGGTATTAAGAAGATGGAATTTCCCTTCTCTCTCTCTCTCTCTCTTTTTTTTTTTTTTTTTGAGAAAACATGCTCAATACTTCAAATCCAGTGCATTAAAAAAAATTGTGCTCTTGATTTGAAAGTAATACTCTAGACCCCTCTAGTTCATTTGTTTCTACTTATAGCTCTGTATTTGTAAGACAGTGCTGATTTTTTCAGAATTGTTTTCCAAGGATTCGGTTTGCACATGTGTGTCCACAGGGACTTGAATTTTCCAGCTTTTCAGTCCTATGAGCATGATTATATGTTTTGATAAAGCAAATATAAGCAAATATTTTCTGTCCCCACTTTCAAATTACTTTATGAAACTCAAATAATTAGAAAATATTTTTTTTTGTTGAAGACTTATACCTATGTTTCTTCCTTTGCTGTGAATTATATATCTGCTCTACCTTCAGAAAGTTTAAAAACCACTACAGATCAAAGGAAGCAGTAAACCTGGTGACAGAGTCTGAATGTGAAACATGATCAATCCTGTGTTCTACATTTTTCCTCCAAGTGATAAAATAGGAAAAAATCAAACCAGGGGAGAAAAACAAATATTTTAGTTTCCTGTATAACCACTAAATTCATTATGTTTCAGAAATGATAAATGCCTTACCAATCAAAAACATAATTTGCATACACATTATCTTAGAATAGAGAATAAGAAGGCAAAGATCAAATAGCCATTTTCATTAGTGAAAATATTTTAGAATTATAATAGCTTAACCTGGAAGTGTTGCAGTCTTACCAGGTGCTAACTGTAGTTGTGGACATGTAGGTTGTTACTCTGTAGAACTGTTTTACAATGAAACATATAATTCCCAAATAGGAATGTAGTGAGAAGGAAACTTAGAAACTATTGATACTGGTATCTTATTTTCTAAGAGAGACTAATAAGAAGCTAAAGTGATTCACTTAATGTTTCTTGGGCTTGTCATGACTGAACCAAGGTTAGAATCGAGGTCTTCCAACTCAATCTCCTTCAAATTTCATTCAAGCTGGTCTTGCTGTATTTCTAGATGTGTTTCCTGCAAAATAGCAAGCAAAAAATCAGATAGAATTTTACTGTTTAAACATATCACCAGCATACCAGTTTGACAGTCCCTATGCACAGATATTGTCTTGAATAACAAACACAAATATTTTCTTCCAGCAGACTGCTGACTTGTTTCCTTAGATACTTCTTACCATGTATGTGCATGTGCACATATTTCCATATTTCAAGTAGTATTTTTAAGTGCACAATTACATAACATTTACAATTTTACCGTTCACATTAAACTCTAAATACTAAAAATTTTGTCTTTTTTTCATAGCCAAAGTAAGGGAAATTAGAAAAAATATATATATTAAATTTAAAAACAAAGTCATGTTTAGCAACATTATTATTTTTAAAAGTAAGTTCATGGAGAAGTTTTACCTTATCAGTTTTTTTGAATGAGAAGATATCACCATGCTCTTGGTTTTCCTGTGACAAATATTCACTCTTCAAAAATGCTAACACATATTTTGTAACTTAGAAAAATATTTTCTACAAGAAATAGATTTATAAGCCTAATGGGTGGATCTCCTCACTTAGTCTTTTTTAGTGTGTGTAGACATATGAAAAGGAGGTTCCAGGTAAGTTTAATAAAATTAAAACATGAATTTGACTAATTTTTTTAGCTGTCCATTATTTTTAGCTCATAGGCTAATCAAGTTCTTTCCAATAGAAATATAATGTGAACCCCAGAGTCATTTAAAATTTCTAGTTACTCATTTTAATATTTATATGATGTATATACCCATAATACCACTTAAAATTGGAATCAATATACAAATTATTAATGAGATATTTTACTTTATTTTTACATTATGTTTTCATAATCCATTGTATATTTTTCACTACTATTATCTTAATTTTGAGTCTTCACATTTTGAGTGCTCAGTAGCTACATGAAGTTAGTGTCAGACAACATACATCTAATCATTTGAAACATAAAAACAACAGAGCTCTTGATTTTTTCCCTGTAGGTTTGATTTTTCTCAGTTCCTCCTGACTATAAAATGTGGTGATTCTCTCATTTGCTTAAGCCCCAACACTAAGATATATTTTTTCTCTTCCCTTTCATATTAATCCATCATCAAGTCCTGTGGTTCTGCCTCCAAATAGAAATTTAGACTTATTCTATCTCTCTGCATTTCACCAGGCTCTACTCCAGGCCACTGCTACCATTTACCTAGACTATTACAATGCCCATATTTCTGATTCTGTTAGCTCTACTTTTTTCCTACTGTCACACTATTATTTAAATGTACATCATACCATGTCACTCTCCTACTTTAAACTTGAAAGTAGTTCCCATTGCTCTTAAAATTCACTTTGTCATGTTGTACAAGGTCATATATAAACTCTCTGTCTCTCAATCTATGCCATAAGTTAATAAGAATCTCAAAGTATTATTGTGAGGATAAATTGATTTTAGTGAATATTGGCAACATTTAAAAAAGGTTGTAGTGTGCATTAATATAAGTTCTTATTTATCCATAAATGAGGGGCCTTTCTTGCTTCTGTATTTTTGCTGAGGGCAAAGTTCTAGTGTATGTGTGTTTAATAGAATCATGAGAGCTGATCTAAAAAATGGAAAACTGACAAGAACAGGGAATGATAATGTCCAATCCATATTTTCTGAGAGTGGAAGCAATTGAGGGAAGTTTTGTCAATATATTATTTAATGATGTAGGCTAAATAAATTCCTCAATGCAGGGGTGCCTGGGTGGCTCAGTCGTTAAGCGTCTGCCTTCAGCTCAGGTCATGATCCCAGGGTCCTGGGATCGAGCCCCGCATCGGGCTCCCTGCTCAGCCAGGAGCCTGCTTCTCCCTCTTCCGCTCCCCCTGCTTGTGTTTCCTCTCTAGCTGTCTCTCTCTGTGTGTCAAATAAATAAATCTTTAAAAAAAAAATAAATTCCTCAATGCCCAAAAATTGCAGATAGAGAATATCCGATTATCGACAGCACTAATTTGTTTTATTATTATTTTTTTTAGATCTTGATGCTATTTCGGTCCCAGAGACAATGTGAGAGTAGAAGGGACCCAAATACATTTTTCTTATAAATTTTCAAATAGCATTTTTGACAGGGAAGGAAGAATTAAATGGAATTATTTGAAATTTATATTCTACTTTACTGGATAACTTTGAGTAGTCTTTTTTTTAATAAATAATAGGGTATTTATCATAAAAGTTAATATGTATATGAATATCTCAATATACTCTTAGCATCAACTTACATAAATATAAAAACTCATGCAATGAAATCTCTGTGTTACTCAAAAGCATAAAGGAAATAACTTGGAATATTATATGTGTTTAACCATTTTTTAAATCTCTCAGATTTAGGTCAAAGACAGTTTATTACTATGTTACTTATCTAATTTGTGTATCTTTGTTAAAGTTTTCTGAGTCTCAATCACAAAGCTTGAAAAGCCAATAAATAGGGTGCCTGGGTGGTTCAGTTGGTTAAACATCTGCCTTCTGCTCAGGTCATGATCTCAGGGTCATGATCTCAGGGTCCTGGGATCGAGTGCCACATCAGGCTCCCTGCTCAGTGGGGAGTCTGCTTCTCCTTCTCCCTCTGCCCCTCCCCACTACTTGTGTTCACTCTCTCTCCCTCTCTCAAATAAATAAATGAAATCTTTAAAAAATTTTTTAAAAAGCCAGTTAATAACAAGTCTGTTCAAGGTCCTTGTTCTGCAAACAATTTATGCACTGCAAAGAATACATGGCCTTTGGTTAAACTTTTTCTAAATTTGTGGAAATTGTTATGCAAAACCATTTTGGTATGACTTAATTTTAAGACAGAATCAAGATAGACTTAAAATTTTAATAGGTAATAGGAGTTTGAAAATGAAACTAATTCTTAAGATATAGGGAATAAATTTTGGTGTATTATGGACTGCTTTTATGTTCTGGTGAAAAATTAAATTGTAATAGAAAAATAACTATTTAACTTGAATGTTTTAATTATAATAACCTACAATTTCATTATAGTTAGCCTAGCTTGGCAATGGTCTTATTCTCATAATAGCATCTCTGAAGGGCTCCACTATAATATGCACATGCCCTAATTCATTACCGTGTAATCCTAGGTGCTCTGGTCAATCTGTCCTTCTAATTATTCAGTAATGATTCATTCTTTGATGATTATTTTACACGTTTAATTACTAGTCACAATTTTGAAAGTAATAGTAGAAGAAGACATTAATCTTATGCAGTAAAAATGTGATGCCCAGGAAGTTATGAGGGTAAAAGCTCACCTGTAGGTGATGATGAGTGAGTATAAATAGAATGGTAACAGTGAAGTTCAGTTTACTATTCTGTTTGGAATTCAGGCATGCCACAAGTTAATACTACCATAGTTGCATGCTCCTCCCACTAAGGAAAAGAGATAAAAGGATATTGTGTAAAATTGGCTTTGTGGACTATTATTGGCATGGTTACTAAATATTTTAAAGATGAAGCAACCCTGTGGAGAGATTTAGAAAAGACAAGTAAAGTTAGTAATTCTACAGGATGAATATTTGTTGAAATATGTACTTGACATTAGAATTCAACCCTATTCTATATATTTAATACATCTTTCACATTTCTATATACTGCTTTGCAGTTTAAAATTGTCAACTTTTACAGAATAGGAATTGTGGCTTAGAAAAGTAGCTTGAACAAGATGACCTCTTAGGGGGAGCCTCTAACACAATCTAGCTCTTCTGACTCTAAATATCCTTTTTACTACAATGTATAATTCTGAATAATCATTCCACTTAAAATCATTGGTCACTTTTTTGGTGTTGCTACTTAGTTTTGAGTGTTACTGTCTCGAAGTATCTTCTCCTTTCATGAGTGCTAATGGTAATTCCCATGCAATGGTTTAGTTTACTAATTCAACTAGAATTTATTTTATGTCTTTATAGTGCTCCTACCAAACTTAGATACAAGTATACCTTTTCAAATTGCAAAGATGTGCTGTTATTTTTCTTCATCCATTCATTTTTTAAACTGCTGTATCAGGATGTAATTCACATATCACACAATTCACCCATGTAAAGTATACGATTCGATAGACTTTAGTGTATTCAGATATATTTGATACCATCACCACAATCAAATTTAGAACATTTTCTTTCTTTTTTTTTTTTTAAGATTTTATTTGTTTATTTGACAGAGAGAGACACAGCGAGAGAGGGAACATAAGCAGGGGGAGTGGGAGAGGGAGAAGCAGGCTTCCCGCCGAGCAGGGAGCCCGATGTGGGACTCGATCCCAGAATCCTGGGATCATGACCTGAGCCGAAGGCAGACGCTTAACGACTGAGCCACCCAGGCGCCCCTAGAACATTTTCATCATTTCAAAAGAAATCCTGTGTCCATTATGTCCATAAGCCATCCCTCCACTTTCTCCCGTCCCTCTTCCAGCTCTAAGCAACCACTATTTTTTCTGCCTCTATAGACTTAAATGACTAATCTAGACATTTCATATAGATGGAATAATATACTATGTGGTCTTCTGTGACTGTCTTCTGCATGGTTTCTTTGACTTAGCACAATCTTTTTCGCAATTTATTTATGTTGTATGCATTAATATTTCATTTGTTTTTATAGTTGAATAATATCCCATAATAGTAATATTCCATTATATTCAATATTCCATTCCAGTAATATTTCATTATATATATATAGTGATATAATATAATATATATTATACATATGCACACACATGATATTCCATTATTATAGTATTCCATTATATTCAATAAACCATTCCAATAATATTCCTTATATATAAGTATTACACACACACACACACACACACATATACTGCATTTTGACTATCCTTTCATCAGTTGATGGATATTTGGGTTGTTTACAGCTTTTAGCACAATTAATAATACATGGACAATGCTATTATAAATATTTGTGTACACGTTTTTGCATGGATATGTTTTTATTTCTTTGGGCTAAGTACCTAGAAGTAGAATTGGTGGGTTGTATGGTAACTCTATGTTTGTTTATTTGAGAAACTTTCTGTTTTCAAAGCAGTTGCGCTGCTTTACGTTGCCACTACCAATGTGTAAGGTGGCAGTTTCTCCACATCCTCATCAACACTTATTATTCTCTGACTTCAAGATCTAGCCATCCTAGTGGGTATGATAGTGGTATCTCATTATGGTTTTGATTTGCTTGTTTCTTTGATGTTGATGTTGAACATTTCTTTTTGTACTTATTGGTCATTTCTATATAGTCCCTGAAGAGATGTCTATTCATATCTTTTGACCATTTAAAAAACTGAGTTGTAATAATTCTTGGTGCAAGTCACTATATCAGACATATGATTTGTAAATATCTTCTTCCATTCTGAGTTGGTTTTACATTTTCTTGACAGTATCCTTTGAAGCACAAAAGTTTTTAATTTTGATAAAGTCCAATGTATTTTTTTTTCTTTTTTGGCCTGTGCTTTTGGTGTCCTATCTAAGAATCCATTGCCAAATCCAAGATCGTGATGATTTGCTTCTGTGTTTTCTTCTAAGAGTTTTACAGCTTTAGCACTTACAGTTAAGTCATTTGTCTATTTTTGAGTTAATTTTTATATGTGGTGTGAGACAAGGGTCAAACTTCATTTTTATGCATGTGACTATCCAATTGTCCCAGAATTACTGAAAGACTATTCTTTTCTGTTGAATGATCTTGGCACCCTTGTTAAAAGTCAGTTGACTATACACAAATAGTTTTATTTCTGAAATTTATTTTTAGTTTTTAATTTTTTTTGTTTTTATGTGCAAAATCATGTTGTCTGTAAATAGAAAAAGACAGTTTCCTTTTATCTTTTAAGTATAACTTTTTATATGTTGCTGGATTTGGTTATCTAGTATTAGGGATTTTTGCATCCATATTGGTAAGAGATATATAGATATAGCTTTCTTTTTTCATATCTTTGTTTGGTTTTGGTGTCAGGGTATAACTGGCCTCATAAAATGAGTTGGGCATTTTCCTCCTCTTCTATTTTGTGAAAGAGTTTGTGAATAATTGGAGTTCATTCTATAAATATTTGGTAAAAGCAGTGAAGCCACTGGGGAGTGCTGTTCTTTTTAGTTAGCTTTTCGATGACTGATCTCTTTACTTATTATAGGTCTATTCAGATTATCCACTTCTTATGTTGCTTTTGGTTAGTTGTGTCTGTCTAGGAAATTTTCCATTTCATTGAAGTTGTCTAATTTGTTCATTTCAGAGTCTAATAATTTGAGTCTTCTCTCTCTGTCTCTGTCCCTGTTTCTCTCTCTCTCTTTTTGTTTTGTTTTTATTTTGTTTCATTGTCAGTCTCACTAAAGGTTTGTCAACTTCATTGATCTTTCAAAGAACCAGTTTTGGTTTTATTGATATTCTCTATTGTTTTACTCTTCTCTATTTATCTGATTTCCTTTCTTTCTTCTTTGTCTTTTTTTTTTTTTTTTTTTGCTTGCTTGAGTTTAGTTTGTTGTTTTCCAGTTTCTTACAGTGGAAAGTTAGATTACTGATTTAAATAAGGTCTTTCTTCTTTTTGAATCTATATATAAACAGCTATACATTTATCACTGTGTACTAGATCCCATTAGTTTTAGCATGCTTTTGTCTTCATTTCCATTCATCTAGATTCCATTAGTTTTAGCATGTTTTTGTCTTCATTTCCATTCATCTTATTTACTCATATTCTTTTTGATTTCTTTATTAAATCATTATTTAGGAGCATATTGTTTAATATCCATGTATTTGTGAATTTCCCAAATAAAGATTTTTCCTAATTTTATTTCATTTGGGTCAGAACAATTAGTATTATTTCATCTTTTAAATTTGTCAATGTTTGCTTTATGGTCTAGTATATAGACTATCCTGGAGAATGTTCCATGTTCACTTAGGATGTATATGTATTCAGCTATTGTTGGAGTGGTGTTCTATAGATAATAAGTCTAGTTGGTTTGTAGTTTTGTCTTCTGTTTCCTTGTTGATCTTCTATCTAGTTTTTCTATTATCTATTATTGAAAGTAGGGTATTGAGGTCTCTGCTGGTATTGCTGAATTTTCTATTTCTCCCTTCATTTTTTTTTCTGCATGTATTTTGGTGTTCTGTTATTAGGTGTATATATGTTTATAATTGTTATATCTTTCTGAGGAATTGACCTTTTCCCCTTACAAAATATCTCTTTTCATGCGTAGTACAATTTATTGTCTTAACATCTATTTTGTCTGATATTAGTGTAGCTACTCTAGTTTTCTTGTGATTATTGTTTGCATGATGACATTTTTTCACATTCTTTTAGTTTTAATATATTTGTATGTGTACATGTAAATTTGTAGACAATATATAGTCACATCCCTTTTTAAAAAATTCAGGTTGACAGTCTCTGTACTTTTATTGAATTTTTAAATCATTTATACTTAATGTTAATATTAGTATTATTAGATTTATGTCTGCCATTTTACTTTTTTGTTTACTATGTGTCTGATGTCTTTTTTCCTTGTATTTCCTCTTTACTGCTTTGTCTTGCATTAAGTTAATATTTTATAATGTAGCATTTTAATCTCTTTAATGATTTTTCACTACATGTTTTGAGTTATTTCCTAAATGATTGCTCAAGAGTTTACCATGTATATCATAACTTATCAGGATCAGCTTCAGATTTATCCTAACCTAATTTCAGTGAGATATATAAATGCTACTCCTACATAGTTCTATTTCTTTTAATCCCTTTTTATTCTATTATTGTTGTACATATTATATTTATAATTGTACAAATTTAAAAGTACATTTTTTATACCTAATACACTATATGATTTCAGGTCTTTATAATAATTGAAAGAAGAAAAGAGAGGAAGTTATATACTATATACTATAGTTATAGTTTTTGTTTTGTTAATTTTATTTATCCGTGTTGGTTCTCTTTATTTGTCCTTGTGGATCCAAGTAACAGTCTGTAGTTATTTCTTTAGTCCAGCTTTGCTCCCACCAACATGTTTTTGCTTCCTTAGTAGGAAATATTACATTTGTGTATGCTCTAGGCACAATATTTGTATTATTTTATATAACTGCTCTCTATATAATATATATAATATATATAACAATATATGATATTGTTATATATAATTGTTTTTTAAATCAATTGAAGAAGATGAAAAATATGCATTTATACTGTCCTTTATAATCACATCATTACCATTATAATAATTATTTGCTTATTCATGTTAATTTTAATTATTTTCTGGTCTCTTGCTTTCAGCCTAAAGAATTTTCTTTAATATTTATCATAAGACAGGTCTGTTAGTGACAGATTATCTCAGTTTTTTGTTTTTCTGGGATCATTATTTTTTTTTAGCCCTTTTAAAAGGATAGCTTTACTGGATATAGAATTCTTTGTTACTGGATTTTTTTTTTCCCTTGAACACTTTGAATATATTCTTCCACCACCTCTGGATTTCATTGTTTTCACTAGGTCAGCTTTTTACTTTATTGTAGTTCCCTTGTAAATGATAAGTCCTTTTAATCTTTCTGCTTTCAAGATTTTTCTTGTCTTTTGTTTCAGTATTTTTACTATGATGTATCTGCTTGTGGATCTTTTTGCATTTATCCTATTTGTTGAGCTTCCTGGATATGAAGTTACTATTTTTCAAAAATGTGCTTAGTTTCAGTAATAATTTCTTTGACTATTTTTTTGCTCCTTTTTTTCCTCCTCTCCTTATGGTATTTGCATTATATGCTAATCTATTCGTTTCAACAAAGCCCTGCAGTATAAATTATTACATAGATGTAAGCAATGGAATTTGGGCTCCTTTGAAGTGATAGTTCTGATGTTAGTTTTTGAGTTATTTTGACCACAAGCAGGTTTTTCTTACTTTTTCCCTTCTCTGAGTGTCTAGGGAAAACAAACCAGCCTATAATATAGACTTTATGTACAAGAAACCCACCAATCTCTTCCCAATTATTTTTTACTACAACTTCCACTAGTTTTGAAAGTGCCGTAGACTTGAATTTGTCCATACTTTGGAATGAAGTCAGTTCCTTTGGGAGACTTTGAAAGCTATCTGTTTAACACTTACTTCTCTCCACAAGGTAAAAATTTATGAACCATTGCTCTGGAGCTGGCATGGAGCTAATGGCATACTTGTCTCTGAGTGACACCTCTACTTTAGGGTCTATGTTTCTGATAGAGTGGGATTGTAGTTTCAGATCTTCTTGACTTCCCTCTCCTATAATGGAACCACTGACTCATGAGCTTGGGCAAGAGTGATTGGGGCCACATTATTTTCAGCACTGAGCAACAGGTAGTTTGGGAGATGAAAAAATATTGACACACTGTCCTACTTGGGAAGATAGCCCTCCAACTGGGATCTGGGGGCAGATGAAGTCCTGTGTTCTTGGCTAAACTAGTCTAGAGTGTAATTTCCATCTCATTAAGTTGGAGGGGATAAGGAGAAAGAAGATCTCAGTCAAATACCATATACCATCATAGTTCTTACTAAATTTTAGTAGATTTTCTTGAATAAATACTTTTTTTAAGATTTTATTTATTTGAGAGAGAGCAAGAGAGATCACAGAGGGAGAGGGAGTGGGAGAGGGATAAGCAGATCCCCACTGAGCAGGTAGCCTAATGCAGAACTCGATCCCAGGACCCTGAGATCATGACCTGAGCCGAAGGCAGATGCTTAACTGACTGAGCCACCCAGGCGCCCCTTGAATAGATGCTTTTTATTTACATTATGTCTTTGGGATATTTCCAGATTTTAAAACGTTTTTAAAATAATTTTCACCAGGTTTTCTGGGGATAAGGCCCCAACTACCACAAGATCCAGCAGTCTTCCTTCTGGATATATATCCAAAGGAAATGAAAAGAGGATATTGAAGAGATAACTGTATTCTCATGTTCATTGCAGGTTCATTCACAATAGTTAAGATATGGAAATAAGCTAAGTGTCTTATCAATGGTTGAATGGATGAAGAAGACACAGTGTGTGTGTGTGGGGGGGTGGTGGTGTATATATGAATATTATTCAGCCTTGAGAAAAAAAGAAATCCTTTTTACTACAACATGGGTGGACCTTAAAGGCATTATGCTAAGTATAATAAGCCAGACAAAGAAAGGCAAATACTGCAGGGTATCACTTATATATGGAATCTTAAAAAAAAAAAAAGTCAAACTCATAGACATAGAAAGTAGAAGAGTGGTTGCCAGGGCCTGGGAGTGGAGGGAATAGGGAGAGGTTTGTAAATGGTAAACACTTTTCAGCTACAACATAAAAAGGTTTGAGGATCTGATGTATAACATGGTGATCATAATTGATAGCACTGTATTGTATAACTGAAATTTTTTGAGCAAGTAAGCAAGTAGAACTTAAATGTTCTAAAAAAATTAAATTTGAGGTGATGAATATGTAAATTTACCAGATAGGGGGAATCCTTTAACAATATATATGTATATCAAATCGTCATGATGTGCAATTTAAATATCTTACTATTTTATTTGTCAATTATACCTCAATGAAATAAAAAAAAAATAAAGTTCTTAGGAATAAAGTTATCCAAGGAGGTGAACTATCTGTACACTAAAACTATAAGACACTGATGAAAGTAATTGAAGAAGGCATAATTAAATGGGAAGATATTGCATGTTCATGGATTGGAAGAATTACTATTGTTAAAAGTCCATACTACCCGAAGTGATATACAGATTAATACAATCTTTATCAAAATTCCAGTGGTACTTTTCACAGAAGTAGAAAAAACAATCTTAAAATTTGTGTGGAACTACAAAAGATCCTGAATAGCCAAAACGATCTTTAAAAAGAAGAAAAAAGATAGAGGAATTACACTTTCTGATTTCAAACTATATTACAAAGCTATAGTAATCATAACAGTGTGATACTGGCATTAAGACAGACGCATAGAACAGTGGAACAGAATAGAGAGCATGTATGTAATCCTACACGTATATAATCACCTAATTTTTGACAAGAATGCCATGAATACACAATGGGGAAGAGATAGTCTTTTCATTAAATGGGTGGGAAAACTGGACAGCCACATGCAAAAGAATGAAATTAGATTCTTATCCTACATCATACACAAAAATCAACTTGAAATGGATTAAAGATTTAAATGTAAGACCTGAAACCATAGAACTCCTAGAAAAAAATAGGGGAAAACTCCTTGGTATTGGTCTTAGCAATGATTTTTTGGACATAACACTAAAAACAGAGGCAACAAAAGCAGAAATATACATGTGGGACTACAACAAACTAAAGTCTCTGCACAGCAAAGGGAACAATCAACAAAATGAAAATTCAGCCTATGGAATGGGAGAAAATAATTGCAAACCATATATTGATGAGATTAATATCAAAAACACATAAGAGGGGTGCCTGGGTGGCTCAGTCGGTTAGGCGTCTACCTTCGGCTCAGGTCATGATCCCAGGGTCCTGGGATTGAGCCCCACATCGGGCTCCCTGCTCAGCGGGGAGTCTGTTTCTCCCTCTCCCTCTGCCTGCCACTCCCCCTGTTTGTATGCTCTCTCTCTCCCTCTCTCCCTCTCTCTCTGTGTCAAATAAATAAATAAAATAAGATTAAAAAAACATAAGAAACTTGTATAACGCAATAGCAAAAACCAAACAATCAGATTAAAAAATGGACAAAGGATCTGAATAGACATTTTTCCAAAGAAGACATACAGATGGCAAACAGATACATAAAAATATGCTCAACATCACTAATTATCACTGAAATGCAAATCAAAACCATGGTAAAATATCACCTCACACCTGTTAGGATGGTTATAGTTGAAAAGACAAGGGATAGCAAATTTTGGTGAGGATATGAATAAAAAGAACCTTTGTACACTGTTGGTGGGAATGTAAATTGGTACATTAGTTATTGAACACTAACTTTTTCCCCAAAATTAACCAGAACTACCCTGTGATCCACTAATCGCATTCTGGGTCCATAGCCAAAGGAAATCAAATTGGATATCTCAAAGACACATCTGTACTGCTATGTTCATAAGTGTCTGTTAGTGAATGAATGGAGCAAGAAAATGTTATATATACATTCTCTCTCCCTCCCTCTCTCTCTTTCTCTCTGTGTCTCTCTATGTCTGTCTGTCTCTCTCTCACACACACACACAGGAATATTATTCAGCCGTAAAAAATGAAGGAAATTAGTATCTAATGCTTGGCTGGCTCAATCAGTAGAGCGTGCAACACTTGACCTCAAGGTCGTGAGTTCAAGTCCCACATTGGGTGGAGGGCTTACTTAATTAAAAAAAAATAAAGGAAATTCTGTCATTTGTGAGAGCGTGGATGAACGTGGAGGATATTACTCTAGTAAATTAAATTAGACACAGAGAGACAAATACTGTACGATCTTATTTATGTAGAATCTTAAAAAAAAAAGTTGAATTCACAAAAGTGGAGAATATAATGGTGGTTGCCCCAGACTATTGGGTAGAAAAATAGGGAGATATTGGTCAAAGGGTACAGACTTTCACTACAAGATGAATAAGGTTAAAACTAAACTTAATAATATTGCATACTTGAAATTTGCTCATAGAGTAAATCTTAAGTGTTCTTACCACACACACATATAAAGTGATAACTAAGTGAGGTGATGGTTGTGTTAATTAGCTTAATTATGGCAATCATTTTGCAATGTATACATATATCAAACCATCATATTTTGCGCCTTAAATATGTACAATTTTTGTCAATTATACCTCACTAAATATGGGGGAAACCATAATGAGGAAAGCAGTTAGAACACAGCCTTCAAAAGTTGCTCCTGAAGTTTCTTTAAATTTTAATATTACTCATTAATTTCTCATTCAGAAATGTAATGTGTATATGCTTTACCACTACTAATAAAAATTTCACACTAAAAAAAGAAAATACATGGAAGAACATTAAATGCAGTTGATAAAGAAGCCAATCTAAAAAGTCTACAGACTGTATAATCCCAAGTATATGACATTCTGAAAAAGGAAAAATTGTAGGACAGTAAAACGTCATTGATTGCCTGCCAGATATTTGCAGAGGTGGTGGAACAGAGCAGTGAATATGTGGAGCATAGGAGACATTTAGGGTAGTGAAATTGTTTCTCTCTCTCTCTCTATATATATATATATTTTTTTTTTTTTTGAGAGAAATAAAGAGTGAGCGAGAGAGCACAAGCCAGGAAAAGAGGCAGAAGGAGAAGCCGACTCTCCGCAGGGAGCCTGATGCAGGGCTCAATCCCAGTATCCTGGGAACATGACCTGAGCCAAAGACAGAGCTTAACAGCTGAGCCACCCAGACGCCCCTTCTCTATTTCTTATAATGGTGGTTACATGACATTATGCGTTTGTCAACAATTCATAGAACTGCAGAATCTAAAGATTGAACTCTATATAATAAATGCATCAATATTGTTTCATCAATTGTAAAAAATGTACCACACTAATGCAAGATGTTAATAATAAGGGAAACCGAGTTGGGTATGAAGTAGGAGTATATGGGAACTTGCTGTGTTTTCTTTTTTTTTTTACATTTCCCTATTTATTTTTATAAATTAATGTTTTACAACATACAGTATTGAGTAAGGATACCTGGTTTTGTTTTTTTTGTATGTTTGTTTTTTATTATGTTCAGTTAGCCAACATATAGTACATCATTAGTTTTTGATATAATGTTCAATGATTCATTAGTTGCGTATAACACCCAGTGCTCATCACAACACGTGCCCTCCTTAATACCCATCAACTAGCTACCCCATCCCCCTACCCCCGCCTTCTGTAACCCTCAGTTTGTTTCCAGGAGTCCAGAGTCTCTCATGGTTTGTTTCCCTCTCTGATTTCCTCCCCTTCAATATTTTCTGAACAATTTTTTGCTAAACCTAAAACTTTTCTAAAAATGAGTCTGTTAAAACTTGAAAAAAAATGCATATTTAAGAATATCCAAGAGATGAGAAAATAATGAAGTAGGACTTCCAAAGAGCCTTATGACCCTAAGGGAAAGTCTCCTTACCTGATCTTTTTGTTTACATTGTAACTTCATCTTTGTCTTGAAAGTAATGAGAAAATCTGAGTAAAAAAGACAACAGCTCAGTACCTTTTCCAAGATTATGAAAGCCTTATCTTTGACTTTTCTACCATTTTCTACAACAGAAGTCACTGCTCCTAAGAATAGATGATTCTAACAAAGATATTTATATGACTATCATTTTAGTGAGCAGGGGTGGAGGGTATAATAAAGAAAAATGTAGGATTAACATTTTGCTTCATTTTCTATATAATGACTAAATTTTAAAAATTAGCACATAGACAATGGTACACAATTGGAAAATATTCATACTCACTTGGATAGCGTTTGCTGGCAAAATTAAGTAGTTAACTTAATATGTAACTTTTCAATAGCCTGCTATGTTATGATATAAACAGCTTTAATGCATGCTTTCCTTTTATGGCCTGCAAATTTGCTAAATGCAATGCCATATATTCTCTTCTTAGTAGCTAATAATCTGTCAGTTGAGGGTATGAACATTTCATTCAGATCAACAGTTTCAATGCAATTTGCATATATTGTGGACAATTTTATTTTCCTTGCAGAAGTACTCTTAAACACAATTACTCTGTTTGTAAAAAATATGCTATAGTAGCATTTGGTAATATAGGAGTTTAAAAACCACCATATAGCAAGCAATAATTCTTTCTAAGAAACATATATACACTTATTGAAGTAATGAAATCAGAATTCCACTAAGTTGCTATCTACTCCTTGGAGAAAATGCTTGAAGGAATTTTTTCCCTCCCTCTTGAATTCATCTGATGACCCTGAAAATGAATAGTCCCATCCAAATAGCTTATCATTCTCAGAATGACATGGTAACTAGCATTGTCCATCCTAATGTTTTTCTTTTATCTTCCTACCATAAGCGTTACTTCTCCCACTGATTATCGTCTTTTTTCCATCTCCTAATAGATTTGGGATCATAGTTAACAACTACCCACTTTAGTTAAACTGTGATTATTTTGCAAAGTCCACATACGCTTTTGGGGAGATACAGTTTATCACTATGATAAACTATAAGATTTTTTTTCTAATCCCAAACTAGCCATTCAGTTCCTCTATTCTGTTCATAAATTAAGTGATCAGAATAAAAGTGTGGCCAGCCATATCTGTAGGAAACATTATCAGCAAAATGATGCTGGGAATTGTATGCTTCATGGGAGCATGTTTGAATGCATCCTACAGTCAGTGTAATTGAATTTTACTGCCTGCAGTTTACTGCCTGTCTTTAAATTATGTAGGTCCATTACCCCCAAAAGTATTTCCAACTTTAGCTGTAGCATATCCTTATTAAAACTCATAATTGTGTGCTCATTTTACTATATTCTTGAACGATTATTGTAGTCAGTGTAATATCTGGGTCTGCAGCCTGTCACATCCTATTTGCTGTTGACAGGTCCACGTATCATACAACTTAAAGCGCTTATTTCCATTGTATAGTTTCTATTTAGTCTTACATGTGAGTGTCATTGATTACATATTGATTTTGGATTCCTTTTTAAACAAGTTTTCTGGAAAAACTTTGGTTTTGGAATGGGGAACCTAATCTATACAGATTAATTTTGATCTCTGAAAAATTACTGAAATTATAAAAAAAATATGAACCACACCTTGAGAAGGCAAAATTAACTTAAATAAAGGAATCTCTGTGGAGAAAGAAATGTGAAGCAATTATGCTGGAAATTAATGTTTAAAAAATAAGCTGATAAAAAATAATGTGCTGAGTTATTAAGAAAATTATGAGTTTCCTAATATCTATGGTACTTTTGATTTCATTTCATGTCTCAGGTGGTATATGAATTCATAAGTGATTGACAGAACAGGTTTCAAAAAATACAGATCTACAGGGGCCCCTGGGTGGCTCAGTCAGTTGGATGTCTGACTCTTGGTTTCAGCTCAGGTCATGGTCTCAGGGTCTTGAGATTGAGCCCTGTGTTGGGCTCCAAGCTCAGCAAGGAGTCTGCTGAAGTTTCTCTCTCCCTCAGCCCCTCCCCTCACTTGCTTGCACTCTCTCTCTAAAATAAATAAATCTTTAAAATAGATGATAGATAGATAGATAGATAGATAGATAGATAGATATAGATCTACAAATGCATTGCTAATTTGAAAACCTGAGTCAATTTAATATGTGGTGGTAGGAATTCTGATTTTACAGCCAGACTGGTAAGTCTTGCATCCAAACTCTGTAATTCTCTAGCCTGTGTGTCCTTGGGTAAATCACATAATTTTTCTGGCCTCTGTCCTAAGTTCTAAACTGAGGAAAATGGTAGATCTATTGATTCAAATGCCCATGATATGCCCTGCCTAGTACTGCTGGAGTGCATTTATCAGTTTTGTGGGTATGTCTGTCTCCCACTGTTGTGATGCTTGGGTACTTTCCTAAGTAGTATACACTTGAACATTAAAGAACATTAGGAAACTATGGAATATCCTCAGGAAATTGAGGCTACCTCACTTGAGATATCTGGGCATTATACCTAGCCTCCCCTTCTCTTTCTCCTACCTGAAAACTCCCTCCTTTGGGGTCATAGGCAATTACTAGATGGAAATCAATGCTCTACTCCTTTGACCCAAAATAGAATAGAGTCCTTGGACCAATTAACCCTCCCGAGTTCCCTTGAGTTGAGGTTGTTAGGCCTCTACTGAATCCACCTTCTTGCATATGAATAACTCTTTTTCTGTTCCCTATCCTGATTTCTCATGCCCTTACAGGTTACTCAGAGAGCACTGCCTCAATAACTCACAGACTCCTATATCTACTTGGGTCCTGCTTCTGGGGAAACCACCCTAACTTACTTATCTTCTTGAGTTATTATGAACATTAACTTAATTCATTTAAAACCTCTAGAACTCTGCATGACACATTGTAAACACTCAATAAATGTTAACTATGATTTTAATTATTGATTTTGCTTAGAGGGGAAAAATCATATGTGACTTAAAGAAGGTTAGTTTAATTTGGCTGGTAGGAGATCGTGAAGATAAAAATTATATACCGGCACCTCCAGTGAAATGAATAATCTGTTAATGAATTATTAATCATCACTTTATTAAATGGCCAGTATGAAATGTCTCTTGGTCTAAAGAGATACATATTACTTTTCTTCAAGTTTGGAGTAAGCTGGTGCAAAAAAAAAAAAAAAGTCCTAATGACAAGAAAACTTAGGAGACCATTGTCTGCAAACAAGTGATGAGACTTAGGCTTAGGAAATAATTGTTTTAATAATGCATTGGGTTTTTTTGTTTGTCTCATTTTTTCCTTGTTCATTTGTTTCTTAAATTCCACATATGAATAAAATTGTATGGTATTTGTCTTTGACTGACTTATTTAGACTCTTAAATATAGAGAACAATTGCTTGCCACAGGGGAGGTGGAAGGGGGGATGGGTGAAATAGATGAAGGGAATTAAGAGTATACTTATCATGATCTGCATTGGTAATGTATAGAATTGTTGAATCACTGTATTGTACACCTGAAACTAATATAACACTATGTTAATTATACTGGAATTTAAAAAATAAATACAAATTCTAAAAAAAAATATTGGTCAGTGGATATCTCTATTTGTATTAATTAGTATTAATTAATTCTTAACTATGTCTCTCATTAGTTCTACCACCATACAAAAGTATGAACAAACAAATTAAAGATCTCTTTATATCCATATAATAGGGAATAGGGAGAAAAATGGACTGAAAAGCACAGGTTGAAAACTTTTGTCTGTTTCTTACACTAAGATAAACTGAATAGGAAGATGTGGACGATGACTAGTTAGTAACCAATTGCTTTTAAGAAAACTCATCCATAGAAGTTTCAAGCAGGTGTGCCTGGGTGGCTCAGTTGGTTAAGCGTCCCACTCTTGATTTTGGCTCAGGTCATGATCTCATGGGTTGTGGGATCGAGCCCTGCATCAGGCTCTGCTGCAGGGAGACTGCTTGAGATTCTCTCTCTCCCCCTCTGTCCCTCCCACTTGTGCTCTCATTCTCAAATATATAAATATATAAATAAATCTTTTTTAAAAAGTTTCAAGCATTATTAATGGAATGCTGTCTATTAGAATATCATCAATATTTTGTCAACGTGTAATAAGTTTTAATGTCAGAACTGAGTCAGTGTGTTCATTCCATACTTTGTAAAAGGCCACATGAAAATCAGATAGTAGTCTGTGTTTTAGGGCTGCCAAACTTCATAATTAAATAAATGATTTTATTTTACATCTGTTAAATGGCAAAGTCATATTCTCAGTTCAAAAAATAATTATTATTAAGTCAATATTTACCCATCCTTGGTGATGGCTGTACCCATTTGAGCATTTCTGAGCAAGACCCTAAGCAAGTCTTAAAACAGAGGAGCAGAATTCCTGTCTAAACAGTAGCAAAAGGGGATTAGCTTCAAGGACAGCATTGTTCAGTAACAGAAGCTGCCCAGATCTTCTTGGTGGACAATGCATAGAAGACTCAGAATTATGGAACATTGGTCTCCCAACCACACTTTCCCATTCCTTTTTCCTACCTAATTTGGTTTATGATCTCATATTTTAGGGGCAAAATTTGAAGAAATTGTGTATTTTTTATTTCATAGCAATCATAGTTCATGAAGTATAATAGTATTTAACTGTTTATTAATACATATTCATTTCCTAAAAGCAGTTGTCATACACAAAGTTGATAATAATCATACAGTATTCCACTACAGGTAAATATCATCTTTTTGTTGGATATTCTTCTAGAGGTTCCATATCCATACAGAAATGTTTAAAAGTGATATCATACCTATATACTACTTGTAAAAAATATTATGAATATTTATTTGTATAAATATTATAAACAGTGTTGGGGCGCCTGGGTGGCTCAGTCGGTTAAGCGTCTGCCTTCGGCTCAGGTCGTGATCCCAGGGTCCTGGGATCGAGCCCCACGTTGGGCTCCCTGCTCAGTGGGGAGTCTGCTTCTCCCTCTCCCTCTGCCTGCCTCTCTGCCTGCTTGTGCGTTCTCTCTATCTCTCTGTCAAATAAATAAATAAAATATTTAAAAAAATATTATAAACAGTGTTCTATGTTATTATATATTATCTATGAAGTAAATCAAATGATTAAATAGTTTTCTGTTGTATAAATTCCTGGATTATCTAACTAACTTTTTAAGTTTATACAGAATCCAAATTCTCCTAATTATAAACATACTGGCAAGGCAGATTATCATACCAACATCTGTGCATCTATTCAATATATCAACATGAATTCCTCCTGAGAGTTTTTGGTTTTTCTTTTTTTTCCTTTTTTTTGCTTAATCCTAGAATACACAGAAAGGACTTCCAGTATAGCTAACCTATGCCTCTGTGAAAAATAAGCCTACTAACTAGAGTTTAATATTTTATATTTGTTTACAGTTCTTTTTGTCTTTAGCCTTGAGGCATACAGTCAAAATACGGAGTTCAAAAGTTGCTTAGGTGTTTCTCCCCCTTCATTGTAGGTAGGTAACTCATGTGAAATATAGTCCTGCTCCTATATTCCATTTTATGTTTTATTTCCCTATCGTTGTTTAATTTGTGTGATAAATTAACATGATTCCCAAAGTTAGAACTTTACAAAAGGTGACAATGTACAGTCTTCCAGATATATTTGAGAATGCCCATTTCACTCCAACTTCATTTTTATTTGGCTATTTTTAAATCATTGACAAATTTACAACCAAAAGTTTTGATTGCGAGTAAAACTGAATATGTTCTCATTTATTTATTAACATTTAAATGCATCATATCCATTTTTACATACTCTCCTCTAGGACCTTTCATAATTTTCTTATTATTTTGTGCGATCTCTTTCTTATATTTTTATATACCTCCAGGTTTTTTATTTTACTTTCAATTTAATGGTATTTCTGGTCATCGTAAAAATACACATTCAAAGCAATCACTCTTAATAATTTATTGCATGTTTTCAATGACATTTCTGTGAAATGCTTACAGGACTTATTGACAATGTCTTTAAAATGGTTGTGTAAGGGCAGGGGTAGGGAAAGGGGCAGAGAATGAGGAGAGCATACAGAATCAGCTTTGACAAAGAATAGACACTGTGCTTGGGCTGGCCACTGTTGGGGAGGGCCCTTAGTGCTCAGAGTTGGACAGTAGCAATAGGAGTAGAACTTGTTTCATAACAATCATCTTCATAAGTGTTGATGGTATTTTCCAGCTTCAAAAAACTCTCTTTGACATTTACCTTCATTATTTAATAGTAAACAAGATGGGATGCTTAGAAATATCAGCTGAGGGGAACTTTGGGGAAGTGTTCTGAATTTCTGGATAAGATGGCCATGTGGGATATTGAATGCTCTTTTTGTGACATTATTGAAGGACATTATTTCCTAATAAAAACAAAAACACTTTCTTAATCTTATTTAGCTTTGCATATTACAATAACACTATTGGGCACAGGCTGTATTTTTGCTTCAATATGTCTGCTGTTTCTATCCCTAATGTATCATTTATTTTTCGCCACTTCTGAGTTGTTGCCTTTTTAGATGTGGGTAACCAAATCTTAGAGTCTCTATGTTTTTATTTTGACAATTACTTGCATTTATACCCAGATGTTTTATCTTATTATGTTACCTGCTGTTTTTCTTTTTTTTTTTTTGAAATGTCCAAACTATTTTTAGATGATCAACTCTAGGTGATATTACTTCACATGACTAAAAATAAGCTTTTCATTTTAGAAAAGGTTTTGATTTATAAGATAGTTGTGAAGATAATGCAAAGGGACACCATACATCCCACACCCAGTTTCTCCTACTATTAACATGTTATGTTAATATGGTAGATTTGTCATAATTAATGAACCAGTATTAATGTTATTATTAACTAAAGTTCATACATTATTCAGATTTCCTTACTTTTAATGTTTTTTTCCTGTTCCAGGACACGTTACATTTAGAAGTCATGTCTCCTTAGGATCATCTTAACTGTGAGTTCTTCAGACTTTCCTTGTTTTTTGATGATCTTGATAGTTTTGAGGAATATTAGCCAAATATTTTGTAAAATATACTGTAATTAAGATTTTTCCTATTTTCTTATGATAGAGTTATTTAAGAGAGGTTATGTGCCTTTTTCATTACATAATATCAGGAGTACAGAGTATCATTATAACTGATCGCTGATAATACTAACCTTGATCATCTGACTATAGGTAGTGTTTGTGCAGTAGTTCTCCTGTAGAATTATTCTTTTTTTCTCCCATTTCATATTGCACTTTTATGAAGGAAGTCACTATGTGCCGCCTGCACTTAAAAAGCAGAGAGTTGTGCTATTCCCTTTTTGGGGGTGGTGTATATGCATACATACATCATTTGGAATTGTTCTGGATGGGAAATTTGTCTTTTCTCCCCCATTTTACTTATTTATTCTGTTATTTGTGTCAGTATGAACTCATGGATATTTATCTTAACTTTGGGTTATAATTCAATATGTTATTTATTCCATTGCTCAGACTGTTCAGCTTTAGATATTAGGAGCTGTTTCAGGTGGATCCTGTGTCACTTTCACATATCCCCATCATTATGTTATTGTTGTTAGTATTTTAAGTGCGTCCTTAATTTCTAGCATGAAAAATGCTCAAGTTTTATTTGTGTATTTTCTACCCCAACCCTAGAATCAGCCATTATTCCAAAAAGCCATGGTTCTATTTTTTTTTTTTTTTTTTTTTTTCAGAAAATAGTATCAACAACCAATATATGGGTGTTAGATTTCTTTGTTACTCCTAGGGTATCAGTATTCAGTGTCATCTTAGGTGACAGAGCATGGAAACATGCATGTTTACTAACCTGTGTATATGTAGATATCTGTATACTTATCCATCTATATCAATATTAAGCTCAATAAGTTCATACTGATGTCTCCAACTCTAATCCATTACCACATTTATCATTCTAGCCTTCTTCTCTTGCTTGCCTGTCACCTCCAATAGTGAGAGACTTGGTTCCCACCATCCATTATCCATTTATTTAGTTTTTAAAATTCTGGTATATATGTATAATGGTTTTGAAACTATTAACCTGTATTCCCATGGGGGGAAAAATATCTTTATCAACTACAGTGTAATGCTTCTGTACATTTCCTTTGTGTTTAGAATTATAGTTTCCTCTCATTTCCAAAGTAATTTAGGTCAGCACCTTTTCTCTCCTCTCCCACAGACACTGCGATGCTGTTTCATAACATTTGTAACACAATGAGATTCTTTTGTCACAGGCTGTATTCCATTCTGGGATCCCATGATATCATAAGTGATTTTTTTTTTAATTTGTACACATTGAGGCTCACTCTGTGTTCTGTCTGTTTGGACAACTGCATAATGTCATGTATCAAACTATTACAGTGTTAGAATAGTTTCATGCCCATGTGTTTTACCTATTCAGTGCTTTCCCTTCCTTGAATCTCTGTCAACCACTGATTTGTTTATCAGCTCTATAGTTTTACCTTTTCCAGAATGTTGTATAAAGGGAATCATAAATTACATAGCCTTTCAGGCTGCTCTTTTCAGGGTTTCTTCATTTTTTTTCTAGTTTCAGCTATGATTTTTGCAATGTTTATTTTTTCTTTTTCAAAATTTCATTAGCAATTAGAAAAAACAAAGACAAACTTAGTTAAGTTTAGCTGTTGGTTACCTACATTTTTCAAAACTCACTTAAATTCATTCTGTGTAGAAATTAATTTTAGATGTAAATCAATTTTATTTTTTTTAATTAAGCTCAACGCCCAGTGTGGAGCCCAGCATGGGGCTTGAACTCACAACCCTGAGATGAAGACCTTTTTGAGATCAAGAGTCAGATGCTCTCTTGATTAGCCACCTAGACACCCCTAAATGCAAATAAATTTTTTAAATAACATTAGTCAGATTTTTTAAACTACATAAAACAAAATTATCTCTACCCTTTTTTATGGAATATAAGACAGCTCATTTTAGCTTTTCAAATTTTATCTTCCTTCATTTTTCTGTTTTAGTTGGTATAATATGGCATTTTAGGCCATATTTATATTTTAAAAAATATTTTATAGGTGATAGTAATATTCATGATCAGCATATATATGCATATATACACATTTCCCAGAATATGTGTATAGTCTTAAGTACGTTAAATTTCTATTTTTTGCATAATCTTTTCAGACAATGCTTAAGATGATTTTAAGGTATTTTTTAAATCACATCTGGGTTTTTTTGTTTGTTTGTTTTCTTTTTTTTGGCAACCCAAAAGATTTTACAAGAATTTCTTTTGGAACTTTGATTAAATTTGCTGTTTGTTGTTGATTTATTGATTATTCTCTTTATTGTTTTCAAAGATGTAAATTCAATCTACATCAGTATCTGTCAAAGGAGAGTCAGTTGCCAAGGATCAATATCTACTCCCACAACAATTGTGTCCTACCTATATTTAGGTCCATTTGCTGCAAATTCAGCTCTTTAGTGGTAGGCATTTATTTTCACTTCCCTTATCACCAGAAACAAGAATGGAATGGTCATTCTCCATAATCAGGTTTGTCAGACATTCTCTCAATATGTACCCTTGAAAAAAGATTCTGAAAGTTTCTGAGATGTGAGGCATATTTTATCTTGGCTTTTACCATGAAAGCATATGTTGTTGTTGTTTTTTTATTTTTTTTATTTTTTATTTTTTTTTATAATTTAGATATTTTCTTTTTTTTTTTTTAAAGATTTTATTTATTTATTTGAGAGAGAGAATGAGAGAGAGAGAGAGAGCATGAGAGGGGGAGGGTCAGAGGGAGAAGCAGACTCCCTGCCGAGCAGAGAGCCTGATGCGGGACTCGATCCCGGGACTCCAGGATCATGACCTGAGCCGAAGGCAGTTGCTTAACCAACTGAGCCACCCAGGTGCCCAAGCATATGTTTTTTTTATTCTGGAATTTCTTTGCTAATTTCTGTGAAAATTTAAGACACTGGGGTTCTTTAGGCTGTGGAATTATATCTCTGTGTACTCAGGAAACTCAAACCTGGTTTAGTTTTCTTTTCCTTTGGTCATTTTGATGAAAATTAATTTTTCTGCCATATGAAATGATTCTAAATTATTAGAGAATAGATGGCTTGTGATAGATAATTTTTGATTAAAAACTATCAGGAGTATACACAGAAAATTTAATTTATATATCTATCTTTATTTCTACCCCCTTCGCTACCAAAAAGGGAAGTTGGGATCTATGATAAAGACTAATGTTTTACCTGACACTATTAGTGTATGATACTTTATAGAATGTACATTTATTTTTATTATTTTTTTAAATATAACACTGGGCCCTATACAATATATTATTTTTTATTTGCTTATGATTGAAATAATAGAATAAATTATAAAATTCAGGGAAATTTAAGAGATAAGAACTTAAAAATTAAAGAGCTCCTCTGAGGAAAGAAAGGATATGACATGGTTATAATGTTTAATAATGTTGTATGATCATTTTTAGCCTTTCCACTTGAGGCTAAGAGACATTTGCATCAATAATATTTTACAAATATGTTTCTTTAAGGGATAATATTCCCCAACCCCCAAACAGAAACTAGGATAAGAATTCACTAAGAAGCACTAATTGGACCCTTGAGTATAAAAATTCCATCTGTTTTTAAAGGACATTTGTGTGTTAGCAGCAGAGTATTCCTACTATAAAAATATCTTAATTTTAAGAAAGGTATATAGAGCAAAGTCCTAAATAGCCATTAATTACCCAGAATTCTCTCTGAACTGATATTTCTAAAAGCCTACCTTATAAAGAGCTAATGATTGAAATTATAGCCCTTATAGTCCTTAAATGAACATGTTTTAAGATACTGTGAAAATAAAAAGCGTTAAAATATATTTAGCACAATTTAAATTACTATCTATATCTAGTTATAAATATTTAAACAAAAATATACCAAATATGTTGCATACCATGCATATCAAAACTATTTCCTTAAAGGGAAGACCTAGCTCCATAAATTTACTTGAGATATAAGTACATTTGACTAGACACACACACACACACACACACACATACACACACGCTTTACTTTTAAAAAATTGGTTGCAGGATGTTATTTCTGCTTATATTTAAAGCCTCTGCTGTCTTCCCATATCTTCTGTACTACCTTCCTTCCTCTGTGGTACCTTTTAGTAAAATTACTTAACATCCAACAAAAATTATATATACACACACATATATGTTTATATATATACATTTTATTGCTACTTCTTGTAATACCAAAAAAATATGCAAAGAGATTCATCTTTCCTGTTGTTTTCAATTTTTTCATTAATTGTTGCCTGATTTTTGTTTCCAAGTTCTGTGTGTTATCTTTGATTTTATAATGACTTGCCATATTCATGAATTCCACGTAAATTTGAAATGTCCAAGAACTTTAATAAGTAAAACATCAACATCACTTTCATCATCAACAGGACTCTAATCAACAGGACTCGATCAGATTTGTTTTCAAATACCCATGTTCATTTCTACTTCTTTCTGCAACACCCTAATCTTTTAAATTCCACAACAATGACAAAAAGAGTATAAAGGTGAGGAAAGATAACTGTATCAGTACAAGAATCAGTGCAGAGAAGGTTTTAAAACATGATCCCCCATTTCTTTGACACACTCCCTTCCTTTTGGCAATCTGGTCAGGCTTTTGTCTACTTGGATTTCAACCAGTTTTGTGACTCCCGAGGCTGAGTCATAAAAGGTGATGTAGTTTCTGCCTTGTTTGGTTGTAACACTCATGGTTAAAGCCCTGAACCATTAAGTTAAGACTAGCCTGAGTCTGCCATGCTGCAAGGAAGTCACACATAACTCTCAGCCCTATGCTCGAGTCATTGCAGCTCAGGTGCCAGACATGGGAGTGAACAAACATTCAGGGATATTACCATTCTTTGAATCTTCTCAGCAGAAGCCCCAGACACTGTGGAGTAGAAAAAAGCCATCCCTGCTGTGTCCTGTCCAAACTCCTGTCCCCAGAAACAGTGAGCATAAAAATTCGGTGTTTGGAGCTGCTAAATTTTGATTAATTTGTTACGCAGCAGTGCTAACTTTAAACAAATGCCATCTGCTTGAAGAATGCTTTGAGAAATTTTAACATATACTGTAGGCTGGTTGAAGGAAAGGCACCTTAAGCCAAGGATTTACTTATATAGGAAAGGGGCCCCAAGAATAATGGTCCTGATGCAGACTACATTAGAGTAGCAGACAGAAATTATAAATGAGGGGACAATGGGGAAGGGATGCTTGTGCTGGAGTTTGAGAGAAGCACATTTTAACCTTACTGGCTATTTCCGAATATAATTCAGTGTTGGCACAAGACACAAAACAATTTCCAACTTGCTTAGTTTGGGTTTGCATTCTTTTTTTTTTTTTTAAGATTTTATTTATTTATTTGACAGAGAGACAGCGAGAGAGGGAACACAAGCAGGGGGAATGGGAGAGGGAGAAGCAGACTCCCCGCTGAGCAGGGAGCCTGATGCCAGGACCCTGGGATCATGACCTGAGGTGAAGGCAGACTCTTAATGACTGAGCCACCCAGGCACCCCTGGGTCTGCATTCTTAGTAACATAATATACCCCTTCCACAAGTGTCTAATAAGTTAAGGTATATTCCTTTGAAAAGCAACCAAGTGGCCCAACTCACTACACATTTGCAGATGCCTAAGAAGTAGAAACCTGTGAGCATATTGATTAGGGGCCTTCCTCATCTGCCATGGGTATATATTGCCCTGCCCTTTCTAGAAGCAGCAACCTAGAGCAGAGCATTGAGCACAGGAATGGCATGGTTTATTTATATTTTTAAAATATAATTCTGAGTGTTCAGTGTAGGATAAGATTTGAGAAAAGCAAGAGTGGAATTGCAGAGTTTTCTTGTAATAGTTCAGGTTAGTAATGGCAGTGCCTTAGACTAAGGAGGTCACAAGGGACAAAGCCTCACTTTATCTTGAAAGTAACTGTAAGAATTGTTGATGGATTGGGCCTGTGGTAGAGGTAGAAGAGAGTTACCCTTTTTTATCTAATTTTCATTTATTTTATTATTTATCAGAGTGAACTTGTTTTGTTTCATTTTGTCTGCATTTGTTAAATATTTGAGTGTCTATGTGTACATGTGTTTTTATCTTTACTTTTCTTCCTGTTTAGGTGTTTTTCTTTTTTTATGGTATCTTTGACTTGTGATCCTAACATGTCTTCTAAGGAAATTAACTCTTCCACTTTAGTATATTTTGCCAATACTGTCCCATCTTGTTGTTCCCCTTTTACTTTTGTTTATGTGGTAATTAGATTACCATTTCAAAGCTTAACATTTTAATTTGCAAGTATTTGGCTTTAGAAAATGCACAACTCTAAACATGTTTTTAAGTCTCTAATCTAAAGCTAAATAAACAAACACCAGTGTATACCCACTGAAATAATTATGTTTTCTATTCTCCCTAAATTTTAATACTTTTTAAAGCAAATAAGCATAAAATAATGTGTCTAGGGAATAATTTATACCATAGGCTTTACTCAAAGCAAATTTGATTTCTGATTTCCCAAGAAATGTTTGTACTAACAAAAGATTGAACTGCATAGAAACCCATACCCCCCTTTTTTTTATTTGCTTTCTTTCTTCCAAAACCAGCCTGTATGATCAACATCTGTTAAGCTGTGTCAGATTTTTTCATTCTGTGAATCTTTATTCTGTGTATCTAAATGGATAAAGGATAAGGCAATAAATATAAATGATTCCTGTTTCAATTTCACCTGAGTTTGAAAGATACAGAGAAGGAGCAACTCATGTCTGTAGCAGAGCCTTTATCAGCTCCAAATTCTGAACCCAACAAAGACCTCCATCCGTACAGAGGGCAGAACAACTCTCTGCATTTGCTTGCCTATGTCTGAGTGACTTTTGCCTTCCTAAAGTGTGTTCTACCTCAGTGACTAGCACGTGGCACTGTCAAAGATGAGTCTTGAGAGAATAAGTGAATCTCATCTCATGCTAGTAAGTTTTTAAATGACAGTTATATAAATATTTGATTATTCAAAATTACACTAATTATTAGTAAAACTCATTTGGTTGTTCAAAAGATTTGATCAATTTATAAATTATAGGGACCATTGAAAGCTCAATCAAGGGGAATTGAGAGCTCAATCAGGGGAATATGATTTATTTTATGGTATAGATTCTTGCAATCTCTGGTGAACCACACAGGCATTAGAGAGAATGACAATTTTTAAAGGTATTATGAACAGAGTTTCAAAATACATTAAATTCATAAGAGCAAAGGGGAAAAATGGAGAGAATACAATTTTGCGTTTATATAGGAGATGACATGCATATATACAGGTTCCAATATATATTTGTTTTAAAAAAAGAACAGAAAATAAAAGTTAAAAACTGAGCAGTACTTACCCTAGAGAGAGAGGGAACAGGTCAGAGTAAAAGGAGACTTCAATTTTTGTTTTGTTTTTTATTTTATAATTATTGTACTCCTTAATTCTTCTCTTGCTGCATGTACCACTTTATTTTTAGTAGTACAGAAGACAGTTTCCATACAAAAATGCCATGTTTGAATTGCATACTTGTTTCCATATTTCATAAGTAATAATGGCAGTAGAAAACCACTTTTCTTGTTGTTTTGTTTTCAGTGCAGCATTGCATAAAGTACTACCTGCAAATTTAAAAGAAACCAAGATGTTTTCTGCAAAAGGGCCTGCCAGATTCAGCACCCTCATCTCTTTCTTTGTGTTTAGGTGGATCCACTTCACTGTACATTTCCTTAGACTTTCAGCACATCCTGGTGTTGAGTGTGGGTAGATTCATTTCAAGGCAGTGAATCATGACAGGTAAGGGAGCCCTCTTAGTTTTTTACATACCCAGAAAGGCTGTAGCCAGGTCAAGATAACCTTAAAATGTACAGAACATTGTTTTTACAATTTAATAATTTAGTAGTAGAGAGGGAAGGGAACACGGCATTTCATATTTCTAATTATGCCATCAAAAAGTAAAAAAGTAATAGGAGGATATGGATTTTTTAAGCAGGGGATGATTTAAGTATCTTTCTATAGTACAAGGAAACTAAAATACATAAATGAAAACATCATATTGGCTGATCCTCTCATTGAACTTTTCTTTTTTGTTTTATTATTTCACAAATAATGGCAGTTATTCCAGTACTTTGGTTTTTCCTATTATATTCAAAAATAACAGTGAGGGAAATTATTATTCAAAAATCTGAAAACCTTTCTTAGCTCACAGGTCATACAAAAAGCAAACCGCTGGCTGGACTTGGCCAACAGCCAGATTTTGCCAAAGTATAGTAACAGCCCTTTTTTGGTAAAAGAAGGAGCAAAAGCCTAGTTGCTATTCCTCTGATAAATAGAAGGGAGGTGTGCGTGTCTTGTTTAAAATGTTTATATGCAATTTAAAAAATAATAAGACAAGAAAGATATTTATAATCTCTGTCCTTCGTAAGTGACTATCTTTTCTTCCATCTACTGTCAATATAATTTTATAGAGTTATTACCACATAATGGATATACATACAGATTTGGCTTGTTCTTTACTTACCTAAAATTATGTTTCCCTTATTGCTGCAGAGTATCATTAAATGCCAGTTAAATGTCATATAATGTATTATTAAATTGATAGAAGCAATTTACTTAAGCACAGATACAATAATTAGATTATTAGTTCCAATTTTAAAATAGATATGCTATAATGAGTAGCTTCAATTTTTTGAAGTTTTTTGCCTTAGGATAAATTTTGACAAGAAAAGGTGCTAAATCATGATGATGATATATGTATGTATATATGGTTATTGATAAATTTCTAAAATTGATCGCTGTTATTATGCTAATATATGTATCCCACCAGAAACAATTATTCTATGTAGACATATTAAAATTTATTATGTTTTTAGTACTTCTTAAATACACTGCTGTCTCCTCTTTCATTTGCATTTATTTTACCACAAAAAAGTACATTACCATTTTCAGAATTCCAGAGTTCATTTAACACATACGAATTGCATTTTCACATCCACTGCTTTTATATCTAATTGATTATTGATGTATTTTTATCAATATTTACAAACTTTTTTTTATAAGGCCTACTTATAAGTGGTCTCTCAGAATTGCTTTTATTTTTTTTTCCTTTTTTTTTTTATTATGTTATATTAATCACCATACATTACATCATTAGTTTTTGAGGTAGTGTTCCATGATTCACTGTTGCGTATGACACCCAGTGCTCCAGTACCATTCAGAATTGCTTTTAATCTTTTCTGGGACTTCCTTCCTTTTAAATTATATTTTTGATATAGAGAAGGCACTTTTAATCTTATGTAGTCAATTGAGCCATTTTTTTTTATTTTTCCTTTTGTCTTCACATCTAAGGATTTATTTCTCTAGCAATCTCATAAACTTTCTTTAAAAAGATTTAATTTTTATTTATTTTAGAGAGAGAGAAAGAGAGCATGCATGTAAGTGGGGAGAGAGGCAGAGGGAGAGGGAGACATAGACTCCCCACTGAGCAGGGAGCCTGATGTGGGGCTCAATCCCAGGGCCCTGGGATCTTGACCTGAGCCGAAGGCAGATGCTTAACCGACTGAGCACCCAGGTGCCCTGATAAGCTTCCTGTTGGGCAACTTTTCTATAATTAGAATGTTTACTTTTGCTTTTATATCCATCTGGAATTTAATGTTGGTATGAAGTATGCATAAACAAATTTTTTTGGAATTCATCTAACCAATGAAAAACTGTATATAATTTTAGAACATGGAAATGACAAAGCTAAGAAGAAAAATTTGTAATCCTCTCTTGAAAAAAATAACTTGCAGCAGCTTTTGCTGACCCATTTCATCACAGAGGGGATCACATTTCATGGCTATCGCTGATGCAGGCTATCATAAGTAGGACACCAAGAGGCTGCTACATTGGTTTTGGGTCAGCAGACTGTGGCAGAGTTTGAATTAGGCGTTTTCCTTCTGAAAGTGAAAATGGATAGTGAAGTCAGTATACATTGGTGGTTTCCCAGTGTGAAGCCAGGACTAGCAGCATCAGCATCTTATGGGAACTGTTAGAAATACAAATTCTTGGATGCCACCCTAAACCTACTGATTTGAAACTCTGGCAGGAGACCTAGCAATCTGTGTTCCACAAACACTTGAGGGGATTCTGATACACACTCAAGTTTGAGAGCCTAAGAACCACTGGTATACAAATCAGGACCTGTATTTGGCTTAATAGGTAAGCAGATCTTTCTTCTGTCATTTTCAGTTTTTATGTGTGCAAAGGTAATCCTATTGTCTGTTAATTATAAGTTCTATTTTTAATTTTTTGTGGAACCACAATGCTGTTTTCCATAATGGCTGTACCAATTTATACCCCCACCAACATTTATAATGGTTCCCTTTACTCTACATCCTCACCAATACTTACCTCTTGTCTTCTTGATAGTGGTCATCCTAATAGGTATGAGATGATATCTTATTGTGGTTTTGATTTGCATTTCCCTGATGATTAGTGATGTTGAGTACTTTTCATTTATCTGTTGGCTACTTGTATATCTTCTTTGGAAAAATGTCTGCTTAGGTTCTTTTGCCCATTTTCAATTGGATTATTTGCTTTTTTGCTAATGAGCTGTATGAGTTCTTTTTATATTTTGCATATTATCCCCATTATCAGATATATGGTTTGCAAATATTTTCTCCCATTCTGTAAGTTGCCTCCAATTTATTGATTGTTTCCTTTGCTCTGCAAATCTCTTCAATTTGAATGTTAACCTCATGTGTTTATTTTAGCTTTTGTTCCCTGTTGCTCAGGTATCTTATCTAAGAAATCATTCCAAGACTAATGCAAGGAGCTTTTCCTCTATGCTTTCTCCTAGTTTTATGGTTTCAGGTTTTATGTTCAAGTCTTTAATTGATTTTGAGTTAATTTTTATATAAGATAGAGGTCAAATTCCATTCTTTTGCAAACAGATATTCAGTTTCCCAACTCAGTTTATTGAAGAGACTGTCCTTTCCCCATTGTGTATTCTTGGTGCCTTTGTCAAAATTTAGTTAACCTTATATGTATAGTTTTATTTCTGCATTCTTTATTCTGTTCCCCGTTTCTATGTGCCTGTTTTTATGCCAGTACTATACTGTTTTGATTACTACAGGTTTGTAGTATAGTTTGAAATCAGGACGTGTGGTGTCTCTTCTTTGTTCTTTTTCAAGATTTCTTTGGTTATTTAGGGTCTTTGGTGGTTCCTATAAAATCTGGGATTTTTTGTTCTATTTCTAGTTTTTGCCAAATCCAATGTTATCAAGCGATTCCCCTGTTTTTCTTTTAAAGGTTTTATTATTGTAGGCCTTATGTTTAGGTCTTTCATCCATTTTGAGCTAATTTTTGTATATGATGTAAGGTAAGATTCCAAATTCATTCTTTTGCATGTGGATATTCAGTTTCCCAACACAATTTGTTGAAAACTGCCCTGTCCTTTCCCCAGGGAATAATCTTGGTACCCCTGTTGAAAATCATTTGACCATATGTATGAAGTTTTATTTCTGCTCTATTTTATTCCATTGGTCTATATAGAATAATTTCTCTAGGTATATATGGTATAATTTCTTGATAATTATGATTAAAACTTTAAGAACCATAGTCTTTGTATCTTCATTGCATTTGTTCAACTATTTCCTTGGAATAAGTACCTCGAAATGGAATTTCTGGGTGAAAAAAATCCATGTTTATACATATTTCCAGATATTGTGAAATAATTACACTATTAGGATGTAAGTTTATTTTTTATAAACTCATCATTGGATAGATATTAACATCAAACTTTTTAAACTTTCTCCACTGGCTATGTTTTTTTCCCTTTTTTCTGTTAGTATGTGTATAGCTATAAAATATATTACTTTTATTACATTATAAGTGTTTCTATATGTTCAGGATATGGAACATGTGCTTAAAATGTTTTTTTGAGGAATAATCATGAACACTAGTTATGAAAAAAAAATCACACAGGGACCCATTCTGAAAAGATATATTATCTCTTAAGGATGGAAAAAAAAAATCTAGTTGGACTCAAATTTCTCTCCATGCAGGAAGGCAATAAAAGATGAGTGCAAAATTTGAGGTTAAAAGATTGTGACTGAAGATATTTAAATCAGCTAAATCATCATTCTTCTACAAGCACCTCACAGATTATCTGACAGGCAAAGACTCATTCAGTATGCCACCCACACACCAATTCTGGAAATACTGCATATGAATGTGAAATTAAATAATAATAAAAAGGATAACAGTGATAAAAAAGGACAATAAGCATTGGTACTAGTAAAGCCTGGTATTGTCTAACTACAAATTAGGGTGCAGCAAAAAATTAAAATTATAAGAGATGAAATATTTTGTAGAAAGCAATCTGAAACTGAAGTAAATCATATTATTATGAAACATATTTAGAAATATCTATTTAAGTGTAGGTTACACACGTTACCATGTCTTCAAGACTGGCAGGTTGAAAAAAGAATGTCTAACTTCTAAATCATTTGAGTCCAAGTGAAGAAGATTTGAAATGTGTGCTTGAGAGGGAAAAAAAAAAAAAAAGATGTGTGAAAAACAAAGGAAAAATAAAGGAAGATAGTTAAAACCTCATAATCAGAAAAATTAAGAGACTACATCTCAAAGTTTATGTAATGTATAATTTAAGGTAAACTTGCAAGTATTATTAGCATCATTATTTTATTAAAAAACAAAAAATTATAAATATTAGGGTAAGTTAAAATAATTATAGTAAGAGACTATTAAAATATCACTGTCATTTTTGACAGCTAAAATAAAAAATTACTAAGCCATTAAAAATATTAATGTTGTTATATTTCTTTATGTATGATAAAAGAAAGTATTGTAAAATGTTAATGTGATACATATATGCAGTCTTATATTTTATATATAAACTCTAAAGAAACCTTTTAACATCTTCCCTCAAGTTAGAAGTGTGGACAGTTTTTTATCATAATTTATGAAAAGTATGAAATAATAATAAAAAAGAAAACATATCTCTTGGGAAAATTTAAATTTCACAATTAATGCCTTAGCAAGGAAATAATTAAAACTATATTGATATAACTGAAAATTAAAAATAAAAATTATTTTATTTAAAATATTTAGGATATTTTAAGACTTGGTTATGAGATAAAATGATTCTCTTAAAGTTTTATTTTTTTAAGAAATGGAAAAAGGATTCACTTAAAATTTAGAATATAAACAGCAACAATAAGAAATCTAATGGGTGAAGTCAGTGTAATGATTTTTTCAACAAAATAACAAATGCTCTATAATAAATCTAAGCATGTTTACTTGAAAATACCCTGATAAAACAATGGGAAATACTGACAGGAGAAAAGAGATCTATAAATATTTATTTTATCAATAAATATTTTTTAGAATTAAAAACACTTTCAGTTTGTTTCGAGTTTAGAAGATAATGGAATGTTTCCTAATTAAATAAACAGGAATAACATAGATAAGAAAGCCTAACAAAGTGCAAAAGAGGAAATTACTGATAAGAAATTATAAATAATATATGCCAAAATAGATTTCATGAATATATTAAGAGAACAAGGCAGCATTCAAATATAGGGTTCATTCTGCTAGTGCAAGTATGGTTTAATATTTGATGCCTATAAATATAATTCACCCTATCAGTAGTTCATGTAAGAAAAAATCATTTGACTATCTCTATTGAAGCAAAAGATAATTTAAAAAATTCCACACCAGGGGGTGCCTGGGTGGCTCCAACTTTAGGAGAATCATTTTATCTCATAACCAAGTCTTAAAATATCCTAAATATTTTAAATAAAATAATTTTTATTTTTAATTTTCAGTTATATCAATATAGTTTTAATTATTTCCTTGCTAAGGCATTAATTCTGAAATTTAAGTTGGTTAAGCGACTGCCTTCCGCTCAGGTCATGATCCTGGAGTTCCGGGATCGAGTCCCGCATCGGGCTCCCTGCTCGGCAGGGAGTCTGCTTCTCCCTCTGACCCTCCCCCTCTCATGCTCTCTCTCTCTCTCTCATTCTCACTCTCAAATAAATAAATAAAATCTTTAAAAAAAAAAAATTCCACACCAGTATTCAGAAACTTCTTAACAATGTATAAATAGTTATAATCACTAAACAATATACATTAAAGCTAACCAACACTGAACTTAATGCAGAGGCATAAAGGCAGTTTTTGAATGCTCTCTCATAGTTGTTAATCATTTTTCTGTACTTTTTGATTATTAAAATGAAAAAATGAAAAGTAGAATAGCACTATTGGAAAGCAGGATGTTTTCCTGAAGAATCACTGAAAAATTTAAAAACAGAGAATTATTTAAATAGCCTTGGTATATTCTACTAAAAAAACATTGCAGGAAAATACCTGTTGATATGAATATATATGTATTTCTTAGCAAAAATATGCCATTCATAAAGACTTATAATTTAGTAATTTTTGTAAATTATATAGGCATATGTTTGCTTATGTTTAATCATAATACAATTTGAAGTTCCTACTGAAGACATTAATAGTGGGTACCTTTAGGGAAGAGTATTATTATACAAAATATATATTTTTAAAATTTTCAATTTATACCTATTGAGTATTTATTACTTGAAAGGAAAAGCTAAATGCTATAAAAATGTAAAACATAGTGTTATTTTAGGAAAGAAAGGAGAATTGATAATCAATGTGGAGAAAGGTGCCTGATTTAATATATGCTATTGACAAAACTCAGTACATGAGCTTTTAAATAAAGAATTATATTTTATTTAGTGGGAACTTTGCCTCAGCAGCTGTGGTTAAAAGGAGAGGTGTATCATAGAACATTTAATTCCACGGGTTCCTTTTGCATGTGGAATCCTGGAAGTTTATGACATGATTTGCTATTTTACTCAAATTTATAATCTTTTGATAATCTCTCTGAATTTTGCAAATTTCAGGTCTTTCTTCTTTCTCACTTTCTCCGTCTTTCTGTTTTTCTCATTATCTTACTTTTTTTTAAAGAAGTTTCTCCTCCCCAAGTATTATTAAAAAATTTCACGGGTTCCTGGTTGGCTCAGTCAGTGGAGCATGTGATCTCAGGGTTGTGAGTTGGAGCCCCGCGTTCGATGTAGAGATTACTTAAAAAAATAAAATTTTTACAAAAAAAATTTCAGCGAGTGTGCCCTATGTTCCACTGATAATCCACAAATTAATGTCTGTCTTGGTGGTTTTGTGCCACCTCCCTCAGTTAGCTCCACTTATCCAAAAGAGAGACCTTGCCCTAATTTTTAACAGTGATAGCAGTAACTAATCTCTACCTTAGACAAATTATACTGAGGGACTGTGAAAAACAAAAGGGAATTGTACCCAGATGAGGCTACTACATGTGTGGCCTCTGTTCTCTTCCTACTCCAGAGTCACCACCATACAGAGACAAGCTCACCTCAGCAACTGAGAATGACTTTCACCACCATCAGTTGTCCACTGAGTCCAGCCATCTACTCCCTAAAATTTTCTTGTTTTTATTCTAATCTCTACAATGGATGTTGATTCCATTGGGATTCTTATGGCCTTAGGCCTGAGACCCTCAGGATAGTATGTCAGAATATAACAATCCCAACCAGTTTAGGTCAAACATTTAGTTACTTAGTCTGAAATTGCATGTCAGCAAAATGATCCCAGTTGGTCTTTGCCTCTCTCAGCCTCTTCCCTTTAAGGACTTTCTGCAGTGTGTAATCAAGATATTCTTCCTCCTCTCCCCCAGGCTTTGGATCAGATCCCCTTGGTTAACCCCTGGACACAGATCTTCCCAAAACAAAGAACAGTTTTCAGAAGTAATGCAAGCAAAATCCAATATTGGTGAAAGAAACATTACATGCATACATTAGAGCCAAAACCACAGCCATAGCTTTCATGAAGTGTGTGATACGGCCTCAATAAGAGTACCAATTAGGCATTCAGGAGTTTCCCATTTTTCTAGAGACACCTGGTCTTTAACTTAATTTTACTTTTGCATAAAAGCCTAGAACAAAGCTTTCAAAAACTTAAAAGCCAGTGAAAATAAGAAGTTTTATCAAACAATGTTTTCCTATAGAAATCTAGCCCACCTAATATATTTATTATTTCCCTACTTGACAATTTCAACTTGAGTATGTGTATACAGGCAGCCTTGGAGTTAGCTTCACGTGGTGAGTGACATGCCATAAGACATTTGTCAGTTACCCACAGGCAGGAAAACTCACTGGCAGTATGTGGATATTTTGTCTGTGAAATCCCTTGAATTTCTTGATGTGGTTGTAATATTCTGTTGTTTTTCAAAGCAGTTCTATTTATAGAAATAAGGCACCATGGTAGAACAGTGTGAAAGTTGTAAGAGGGTTTGTGATACATTACAGACATGTTTAGTAAATCTTGTCTTAAGAATTGACACATCTTGGCTTGTGGAAATGCCAGAAGTTTAATTTTCTACTCCAAAGTATAAACGAGCACATGTTAATGTAGTAATTGAATATTGCATATCTCATACGTTTTCTTCTTAATAACATTGAGAATAAGGACAAGTGACTTCTCAGTCTGTTGAATCGTTCTGAGGCTGACATAAATTAGAGTTTAAATTTATTAAGAATTGCCAAGTTTGAATTATTTTTATAGTGCTCTACCCACAATTAACTAAGTCTAGGCTGATCTTTAATATAAATGATAATTTTTACTGTCTAAGGAAAGAACTGGAGCTGGTGCTAGTAAATGCAGGTCTTCTTTAATATGCTTTTTATTTAAGGATAATCTTAATTAAAAGTTATATTAATAAAACTATGTTTTTAATTTCTTTCTCATAATTGTTGTGTTTTCTGAGTTTCAAAAAAGTGATCATTCTAACAACTAATTTAGTGTCCACCCATCTTTTAAATAATATTCATATGTATTTTGAGATAGCCAAATAAATGCCTTTCTTAAGATACATTTTTTCTCAATTAGCCTTAGATTTAAAAAGATTAGTAATTGAAGTATGCCATCATTGGTAAGATGATGTGAGAAATACCTCATTCTAAAAATGTCAGTCTTTGCAGAAACAAAATTATTCTACTCTTCCATTTTGAAAATTCTAGAACACAGACTTTTAGGGCCTAATATTTTCAGACTAAAAAAAAAAATGTCAAGAATAGCAGTATCTTCACATATTACATTTTTTTTTAATTTGGAAATAAATTGTATGGATACCAAATTATTTTGGTTTAAAGCTGATTGGCTTTTAAAAATATGTATATTAAGGGGTGCCTGAGTGGCTCAGTGGTTAAGCGTCTGCCTTTGGCTCAGGTCATGATCCCAGGGTCCTGGGATCGAGCCCTGCCGCTCCCCCTGCTCATGTTCTTTCCCTTGCTGTGTCTCTCTCTGTCAAATAAATAAATAAAATCTTTAAAAAAATATGTATATTGAGAATCATTCATCTTTAATAATTTAACATAATGAAACCTATTGACTTTAATTCTTCAATTTAGTTTATACTAAGTATTGTTTTCTGTGCCTCAAGACTTTTCTAGAAAGTTCCTGTGCTTGGGTCCTGCTCTTGATTTGTGATCTCTGAGTGTCCTTTACCTTCTTGTGCTGAAAAGTGGTTCTCAGTGGAGGAGGGAGTGTATCTTGTTAATATCTGACAACATATTAGATCATCACAACTAAGATAGGAAGTTGTTAATGGTATCTAATGTTTAGAGACCAGTGATGCTGCTGAATATCCTACAGTGCACAAAACAGCCCTCAGAAAAAGAATTATCCAGTCCAAAATGCCAGAAGTGCTGACCTTGAGAAACCTGCACTAGAGTATTAGTCTCCACATGAAAAACAAACCGTTAAACACTGAGTGCAGCATTTCCTTTGAAAGTAGCTCCAGCAGCTTTGACATCATTGGTGAAGTCTATTTCCAGGAAGAGTGTTTAAGTGTTGTATTTAGTCAAGTCACTTATTAACAAGTCAATCAACCACAAGTCACAATCAATAATAAAATAAGCTTCATTAGCTTTAACATTTTCTCCAAGGAACAGTTTGCTAGATCATGCAAGTAGAAATAATGCGTGTGTGCAGGTATTAAAAATTAAAAACTGAATACTGATAATATGTGATTTTATTACATAATAGAAATATTGAACATAGTATTTCTTTGTTATTCAAGAACTCTACCCTGAAATTTATGCATAGGTTTTACACATCAGTAATGTCCATTAAAAATAGGTATATTATTAAGGCACTAAATAATTGCTTAATTCAGCAATCTTCTCATTACTATGGATTTTGAAAATAGCATTCAATGCATAATTTGAGTTATTTAAATAATACCCACTTTTTTGTAGTTATAATAATATACATCTCTATATATATCATGCAGTAGCTAGTCACCTAATTATGTGTCTTTATTGATATGCAAATAATATGCAAAAATCTCATGACTCAAATGTTTATGTAAGAATTTAACAAATTAGAGCTCAGATATATTCTCTGTATCATGATTAAGTCACAGTTTTACCTAAAATGATGATATAATTGAATTGTTATATAGCCTAGTAAGACTTGAATTATAAGAATTTTGCTGACACTTCTCTTAACAGACAAATCGCTTCTGGCCTCACAAATTTGTTTTCCGTCAAAAGCTGCATGGGCCACCGGAGTAATCCACCACATTCATATTCTACACATACAGTACTTAGTTTTATGATACTCCTTTATCATGCATTGTGTTAAAAAATAAACTGAGGCATATTAAAAATTTTAAGAGTTCATTTGAGCATACATCAATTCAAATCAGTTAGCACCAAACCAAAATTGGTTAGTTAGGAGCACTCCATGGACAAGAGCCAGGGGAGAGATTTTATAAAGATGATAATGGAAGCAAAACAAGGAAATTATTTGATTGGTTATAGCTTAAGGAGGCCTTATTTGGGAAAGCCTAGTTGACTGTTTGTTACTGGTTGTTCTTAAGTTTCATATTTATGGATTAGAATGCATTGATTCTGGCTTCAATTTCGGTTTGCTTACATAGGCTGCTAAGGCATTAGAGCCGTCTCAGTCTAATGGCCTTCTTGTTTAATTACTTTAACTATTTCAAGTTTTTAATATTATTTTAATCTGTCTTTTAAAATATGTGCATTATTTCCTTTAGAAAGGAAAATACTTTGAAATTAGATATGTATCATATTTATTCATACTCCCATTTCTAACATGCTAAACAAGTAATAGTAAATGGTATATCATAGAATAACATAGTCTTACCTTTCCTAATCCATTTTTTAGTCAGTAACTTGCATTTGTAAAATATGTGGCTGGAAAGAGAATGGAATTTGAGAACAAAAATGGAAATTTCTTCTAAGTGTTCTAATTTTGCCTTTAGGTCAATTGCTTGATTAAAAATGTATGTTGAAAAGTCTGGTGGACCTCAGCCCACCAGCCTTCCATCATGTGATGTCCCATCATTCAGTTCAGTTTTTGTGTGAATGATACCATCCTCTGCAGGAAATAGAAATGTGCTCAGTCCTTCTTGGAAGCAGTTCAGTACTCTCCCTTTGCTGGAGTTCTCAGCCTACACAAACCCATTGTCAGAGGAGAGATGCCCAGAGGTTACAGCTCCCACACTTTCTTTGACTCAAGAGTTGAGTTCATTGATTAATTTGGCTCAGCAGATTAGTCATTGCCCATATAACTTTAGTTTAGTGTAAAAGTCAAACCTGGTCAGGATGAATCTATCTCCAGGACCATGAGGACTTATGGCTCCTGCTTGTGTTTCCCCACACTATCAGGAGCAACTGGTCTCGAGGAGCTTGGAGTGGGCCAGCCTAGAGGCTAAGGGCATGGGTGTTGGAGTCCCAACAACATGGATTCTAATAATGGCTTTGTCTTGTATTAGCTGTACAATCTTGAGAAATTTATTTAAAAACCCATGGCTCTGTTTCTTCATCTGTAAAATGAAAATATTAACAGTACCTATACCATATGTTGGAACAACAAAAAAAGACTGTTTAGAGTAGTGACTGGAGTAAAGCAAATGTTAAATAGATGTTAATTGTTTTCATTTTGGTGGTTGTTACCAATTCTGATGTGTGATTATGTAGCCTATCACAGGCAACAAAGAAATGACCTTCTATACCCCTTCTCTGCCAGCTGTCCTTCAGATGAAACCTAGAGTTGCCCATCTAAATGGATGGAACAAATCATCTTTGTTTTAGCTTTTGCACTTCCCAGTCCATTTTTCCTCTGGAAAAAACTCTCATGTCCCTGTTGCTGAAATGAGGTACTTGCCTAATCAGAGTGGGAAGTCTATTTCATTTCTCTTCTAATTGGGGAACACAACCTCCTGAAATTTCTGAAGCTTCTTCTTCTCTTTCTCATTTTTAATTATCTAAGTTTCAGGTGTACAGCACCTTCTACATCTGTATACACTACAAAGTGATCACGGCTACAAGTCTTGTTACCATCTGTCTCCATACAGTTGACATCCTTTACCCCTTTTGCCCACTCTCCACCCCCTTTCCTTCTGGTAACCACTAGTTGTTCTCTGTATCTATGAATTTGTTTAACTTTGTTTTTCATTTGTTTTGTTTTGTTAGATTCTACATATGAGTTAAATTATATGGTCTTCATCTTTCTCCATCCGACTTATGTCACTTGACATAACACCCTCAAGTTCCGTACCTGTTGTTATAGATGGCGAGATTTAATTTGTTTTTATGGCTGAGTAACTATTCCATTGTATAGCTATGCCACATCTTTATCCATTCATCTATCAAAGGACACGCTTAGGCTCTTTCCATGTCTTGGCTTTTATAAATAATGCTGCAGTGAACACAGGGATGTATATGTCTTTTCAAATTAGTGTTTTTGAATTCCTGGATAAATACTCAGAAATGGAATAGCTGGTTCATATGGTAGTTCTCTTCTTAATTTCTTGAGGAATTTCCATATTGTTTTCCATAGTGGCTGCACCAGTTCACAATCCCACCAACAGTGTACCAGGGTGCCCTTTTCTCCACATTTTCTCCAGCACTGATTATTTCCTGTCTTCCTTATAATAGCCATTCTGACAGGTGTTAAGTGATATCTCATTATGGTTTTGATTTGAATTTACCTAATGAGTGTTATTGAGCATCTTTTCATGTGCCTCTTAGCCATTGCTGTGTTTTCTTTAGAGAAATGTCTGTTCATGTCTTCTGCCCATTTTTTAAGTAGGCTGTTTTTTTTGTTGTTGTTGAGTTGTATGAGTTCTTTGTGTATTTTGGATATTAACCCATACCAGATGTATAGCTTGCAAATATCTTCCCCCTTTCAGTAGGTTGCCTTTTCATTTTGATGATGGTTTGCTTTGCCATGCAGAAGCTTTTTAGTTTGATGTAGTTCCATTTGTTTATTTTTGCTTTTGCTTCCCTTGACTTTGGAGTCAGATCCACAAAGAATTTGCCAAGACTGATGTCAAATAGTTTACTGCTTATGTTTCCTTCAAGGAATTTTATGAGTTCAGGTCTTACATTCAGCTCTTTGAGTTAATTTTTGTGTATGGTGTAAGATAGTAGTCTATTTTTATTTTTTTGCATTTACTGTCCAGTGTTCCAAAACACCATTTATCGAAGAGCCTGTTCTTTCTCCATTGTATGTTCTTGGCTCCTTTGATATAGATTAATTATAAATAGATGTGTGATTTATTTCTGGGCTCTCAGCTCTGTTCCACTGATCTATATGTCTGTTTTTGTACCACTACCATAGTGTTTTGATAACTAGCTTTTTAGTAAGTTTGAAATCAGGGAGTGTGAAATCTCTAGCTTTGTTCTTCTTTCTCAAGGTTGCTTTGGCTATCCACAATCTTTTGTGGTTCCATACAAAGTTTAGAATTATTTTTTCTAGTTCTGTGAATTTTAAAAGTCTTTGCCAATAATTTATTTAATACAGGTTTACCTTAGGAAATATAATTTATAATAATAATATTTTACAAGCCAGTAGTTTACAGGATAATGTCTCTTAATAAGCCAATAAAGAAATAACATACTCCAAACAATGATAGATTAATAACACTGTTGTTTGAGGCAAAGAGGAGAGGAAAGAAATAAAATCCAGATTTGGTTGAAGTATTCCTTTCTATAAGCTGGTTCTTGGTACAGTCAGTCCTTCCGATTAGAAGCTTGGTATCAGCTGCTGGCTTAGGTCTCTCACTGCTGGGGCACACAACTAGTGGGTGAGAGCACCAGTGCTGGCAAGCAAAGTGGGCTGCTCCGAAGGGTAATTACTCTTGGGACTATTAGACGGCTTGTGTTACTGCCTTCCTCTAAATTTAAATTCAGTTATGTTTTCCGAGAAATATGTTTTAGTTAGCTTGTAGAGTTTCCGTGTCTGCATGTTTCAACCTCTTAATACCTATTCATTTTCACTATTACCTTTATTAAATATATTAAACTTTGTAAGACTGTATACAGATGTGAAAAGCAGTGTTCTAAATTTTTAAATAAAGAGGCCAAACTCGTACTCATTAACTAGTATCTAGATAGCATTAGAACCCTAGAATCCTACCAGTTTCCTCTCAATGTCTCTGTTCATTTCCTTTCAAATTCCTCTATTAATTGCTAGTTACACTGAGGTTTCTTTGGAGTTTTTTTAATTATTATTATTACCGCAATGGCCAATTATAAATAAGATGTGAGAATTTTCTATTGGAAAAAATGTTTTATATACAGCTATATTTTCATGGGCAGTAATTTACAGCAAGTAGCAAAATGTATAGATCAGTCACATATATTTATGTGGGGGAGGCAGGTGTTTGTGTGTGTAAATAGAAACATGTATGAGAAATCAGTAATTTTAGTACAGAAGTGTTTTCTGATGGGACATTCATTTCAAGGTAATAGCTAGATAGTTCTTATTTACATTCTAATTATGTGTTAATCATTAAACCCAGAGGGTGTAGGAATTGCCGTGATAAGCATTTAAGTTCCTATTGCCTTGTTACTTATGCTCCTGCTGAATGGAATGAAATCTACTCTATGCTGCAGAAGCATGTTCATTTTGTTCATTTGCCATTGTCACTCACTATTAGCTTTATGCTGTCTGCTTTAGATGAGAGTGACTCAGGGTCATCTGGGGACCTTATAACAAAAACGTGTATCTCACTTCTCTGAATAAATGCAAAATGAACTCTGAAGGTGCTACAACCTGTTACGTAAAAGCTCAACTTTTAAGTTGTTTTTTTTTTTTTTCCTCCCCCAGTTGGGCTTTATATTGCTACAAATAAGGAGTTTATATTGGGAAATATTTAAGATAATTTTTTCAGTTGGAAGGCTCTTTTTGTTTGTTTATTTATTTAGAAATAAAGGGCTAATTTGTGAAGTCATGAATGGACTTACGTAAGACTTTAGGCAGGTGGCAGTTTAATGTCTTCTTATATAATTCACCAAAAAGTTATTTTTAAACATTTTTATCTTACATATGAAATAGATGGAGGAATTTTTAGTGTCTGGTAAAATAGCCCATGGTAGACCTAATTTTGTCAGGGCTTCTAAGGAAGCAAGATAACTAAATATTCTCTTGTATTTCCTACATATTTATAACCTGTTGTTTGTTTGCTGTAATTCAGTTAGTATGAATTAAACAGATACTATTTAGCATTTAAAGCAATTTGATGCTTTCATTTAGAGATGATAGGAAAATGTTTAGTGAAATTGTTTTATTACTAAGGTAATATTGCTGGTTTGTGGTTGAGCTTGGAGAGTACCAGTGCAATAAGACATGTTTGACTGAAAGACTTGAACAGGCCTGGTAATGTACTGGCAGTGATGGTCAATAAAAAACGAAGTATAAAGACTATTCTCTCCTTCAAGAAAAAACTTGATAGTAAAAAATACAAAAATATATACAGACAGGCTCACTTGAATATTATTAGATCTATCAGGGAAAACACTGAACATGCATTAATTAAACACAAATATATTGCTATACTTATCAATATATGGATATTGATATGGAGGGATACACACTTAATACTCAAAACACCCTTAGAAATTATATACTATTATCCTATTATTTTCATTTTATAGATAAAGAACTTGAGTGAGGACTGATTAACTTACATTTTTTATATCTAGTCACTTAAAGACAGAGATTTTTTTTTGCCCACTGATACAATGCATACTCAGTAAGTGTTTCTTAAATGGAGAAACAATTAATAATGCTGCAATAGAATGTAAATCTATATCCTTTTTACTTCAATATTCATGTACTTTTTCAAATACTGTTTTACTTTCATTTGAAAAATATATACCTATATGGCAGAAACAGAAAGAATATTGATTGATGGTATCATTTAAGCATTAGTTGATACAGAATACCTTGTTGGGCTATTTCAATTAAAATTGTTCTGTATAGTACTTCATAGAAGATCGTACACAAATAGATGCTATTCATACGATGGCAAGGCATATAACTGTCTAGTGAATAATTATAAAACTTTTGTTTATGAAAGATACAAGCCTCACTTTGTGAAAGGCCAAAACCAATCAACAACAGCAATGTGATGACAGTTACCAAAATATAATTGCTAGATATATCAGGACAATATGCAAAAAATAATAAACACTAATACTTACTAAATGTATTTTTTACCAGCTATACAAGCCTGAATCCTACTGGTGATATTATACTAGAACTAAGCATTTTATCGGTCTTTCCATGTTTTGCAATCATTATTTGCTTAACCCTAAAAATATCTCCTCTATAAAATTTTGTTTTACCATCTCCTTTCTTATGATAAACATAAAATATAAAAGGTAAAGAGATTTATCAGCATGGCTCAGACACAAAAAGGAGAGTAGGGTGTACAATACCTACTCTAACCAATTAGCCTCCTGTAATAGATGTCCAATTTTTATGTAGCCAGGAAAGACATTTAGTTTAAAATCATTTACAGACTATTCCAGATTATTCTATAATAAAGTCAGAAAATTGGCTGATACCTGAAATTAATTTGTCATAATTTAGGGTGAAAGCAACACTCTTTCGGTATCATCTTCTAGCCTTCTGATTCATATGTATTGCAGAAAGTGAATTATAACCATAGAGTAATTACCAAAAAATTACAAATTATTAAGCCAATTTTTTTTCTGTGTTACTTTCACTCCTTTTTTCTGTATGAATATAGATTTATATATGGTTGTAATTAATAAAATGAATACTATTTTGCTTTGTCATAATTATTTTCATATTTTAGTGGATACAAATATTTTATGGATTAATATGTCATGTTTCAGTAAAATAATCTAGTTTTTTTGAAGTTTATTTTGTGATTTATTTTTCCTTATCTTTCTAATAACACAGCACTGCATATGTTTGAATATGTATTCTTTTATTTTAAGATATTATAGAATGGATACACTATGTTAAAGACTAGGCTTGTTTGTATGGATCTTGATAACATACTGCCTAGTACATGACAAAATAATTATTCTAATTTATATTTCCACTATAGATGTAGATTTGACAAAAACATTTGTAATATTTTTCAAAATGTAATAACTGATAATACAGTTAGTATGTGGTTTAACTTTTTTTTCCTAGTTAGGGATATATATTTTATATTTTTTCCAGTCTGACTTTCTGAATTTCTGATAGCTTATTATCCCATTAGTATTGTAAGCATTTTAAAATATCATATGGATACAAAGCCTTGATCTATTGCTATCACTTTCTTTTTAAAATTTTCACTGAAGTGAAGTTGTGCATTTAATATAAGATTTTGTCAGTCCTTCTTTGTGTAATTTCTTATATCACCTCAAAGTTTATGAAAATGACAGACATTGAAGACAAACAAATGATTATAAATGACTGAGCCAAAAGTTACTTCTAGGTAATAGGATTTTGAATTGATGTTACCATTGTTGACTATAACAGACAAAATGCTCATGTTATGTAAACAATATGATGTCATTGTACATGCATTGAGTTCTATCCATAGCTGTAATATTAACATTTGTGGGATTTTGAAAAGGCAATTAAGCTTAATTTTAGGTTCTATATTTGTATGTTCATATTAGTGTTGTTTAAACAGTATACACCGAGACATCAATTAAATATACTGTCAGAATATTATTAAGCAAAATTCAGTAAAGTAAAATAATATCAGAATAGTATTGCTTTATGAAAAATATTTTCAGTTTAGTAAAATATATTGTTTTCTATGTGTTATAGTAAAAATAAAATATAAATACATATATAAAATGAAAGCCCCTGCACTAAATTTCACATTCTGTTATTTTATCTAGTTCACTACATAATCTTCCATTCAGCTCTGCCTAATTTCCACTTAAATATATAGTTAATTTCTGTTATTTTCAATTATTCTGTTTTTAGGTTTATAATCTTGATTTGATTCTTATTTACAAACTCCATTTATCTGCTGGAATCCCAATTTGTGATATATGTTTTTAAAAATAGTAGCCACAATTATCTTTAAGTATGTGGCTGGTAACTCTAATATTGAATCATCTGAGAATCTGTTTGTATTATTTGTTTTTTACTATTATTTATTCAAACAAGCCAAGCATTCACCTCTTTCCATACTATTATTTTGTTTTTTCTCTGATGTATTCTTCTCCCTTTGTCCTTCATGTTTGCCTAGTTCACAACTATTCATTCCTTTAGTCTTGTAAACCTTGGTAATTTATCCATTCCACAAATATATAAGAGTATTTTACTTGAAAACCCATTGAAATATTATTTTTAAAGATTCCTTTCCCCATTCTTCAAAATAAGTTATCTCCCATTATTCTGTTTCATAACTTCTTTTTTCATTTATTAAAATTTATCCTAATCTATAAATCTTATATTTTTTCATTTTATTGGTTTAATGATCAATTTCCATCTGCCCAACCCCCATTTTTTTATGTTTTACATTATCATTATCTACTCATTAATATCCTATAATACGTCACCAATTTTTTTAATTTTATAAATTGATTGGGTAATAATATGAGACACAGAGTTCTTTTTTATGTGTCTATATTTCAATACAACTTTTGTTGTGACTCTTAATAACATGAGTGTTACCTTAAAATACACATTGGGATAAAAGGTTTTGAATATGGACATTGAGATTCCTAAATTCAGCTGAGCAGATATAATAAAATGTTATTTTTCTTTAAATTTTTAAGAAGTGACTGATTATCACTACTATCAGAAATGAAGTACTGTTAAATCATGATAAGTAAATTGAAAAGGGAGAAAAAGTCATTCATTTTGAAAAAGGGATTCAAGTTTCCTCTTCATGGTAAAATTCAATTATGTACATAATTAAACTGTATCTCAATAAATAAATTATTTTTAAGCATGTACATGTATGGTGTGGTTTTCAGTGTGTGTGTGCATGTGCATGCATGTATGTGTAGAAGAAAGCAGACACAATATATTAATTTTTTTTTAATTTTTTTTATTCTAATGTTAATCCCCATATATTACATCATTAGTTTTAGATGTAGTGTTCCATGATTCATTGTTTGTGTATAACACCCAGTGCTCCATGCAGAATGTGCCCTCCTCAATACCCATCACCAGGCTAACCCATCCTCCCACCCCCCTCCCCTCTAGAACCCTCAATTTGTTTTTCAGAGTCCATCGTCTCTCATGGTTCGTCTACCGCTCCGATTTCCCCCCTTTCATTCTTCCCCTCCTGCTACCTTCTTATTCTTCTTCTTTTTTTTTTCTTAACATATATTGCATTATTTGTTTCAGAGGTACAGATCTGAGATTCAACAGTCTT
>NC_138378.1:81381618-81390926 GCF_054177405.1 Leptonychotes weddellii | reverse complement strand
AGAGAGTTGTTGCTATTCTTTTCTTCGATCTCCTGTTGAGTTTGTAGGTGTTCAGAATGGTTTGATCCCTATCCAGCTGAATTCCTGAGAGGAGACGAAATCCAGGTCTCCTACTCCTCCGCCATCTTGCTCCGCCCCCCTCAATATATTAATTTTACTTTTTTACCATTTGAGAGTGAAGTTAGGAGGATGTTTAGGAATATTTGGTAAATCAGTGTATGAAGAGCTTTACATATTGAGAATAAAGGAAGCATAGTTACCACCACATCCTAACGACAGGGTAGAGCAAGAGGAAAAGGTTACTGGGATGTTGTTATGTTTTGTTATTTGGTTTATTTTTGTTTTTTATTTTTTTTGTTTGTTTATATGTTTAGTTTGTGTATTTATTTGCATGGTGTATATTTTTATCTCCCAATATTCATCATTACCCCTTATCCCATTTATACTGCGACATAAATAATCCCCTGTAGTCCAGTAGCTTTAACAGGGTTTTAGAATCCTGGGTTCTAGTTAGACGAAGAAGAAAGGGACCCTTTTTATTTGACCATCTTGACCTGGAAGTGCTCCACATCAATTCTGCTCATAATCCTTGGTGAGGATTATTTACATGGTCCCCACCTAGATTCAAGGTGTGCCCGGGCAGGGCAGCCCCTTTTTAGTGATGACTTTATACTTTGCAAGAGATGCACACATCATTTTCCTCCCCCTTTCAGCATGTCAGCATGTGTTTTTGTTGTTGTTTGGTTTGGTTTGGTTTGGTTTTAAGTAAGCTGTAGGCCCAATGTGGGGCTTGAACTCACAACCCTGAGATAGTCACATGCTCCACCTACTGAGCCAGCCAGGCATCCTTAGTACATTTTTTTTTTTTTTTTTTAAGAAGGTATTCCCACCAGCACCAGTGGTAGAATACATGACCTTTATGTAAACTACCCAGGGAGGCCCAATCTTCATCACAGAAAATTATTCAGAGGTAGTAGGAAAAAAAAAAAAAGACTCCACTAGAGTCACTCCATGCAATGAAACATTTATTAGTTCTTGAATCTTACTATACATGGAGCCGGGGCTAAGAGAGCTGTTTTAAAACCAGAATTACAATGGAAATAATTCATTGTATTAGGCCTGAGAAATGGACCAAAGGAAACTGGCTACCAGTGATACTTGAATTTTTGAATCCAGCTCTATCTGACTATGAAATTTTGATTTACACAAACTAAAATAATTTTCCATTTTATTTTTATTGAGTTTGAGTTGAGATTTCTTTCACTTGTAATTTTAAATTTCTTAATTGACAAAGGCTTTTAATTTTTAATTGGAGAGAACAAATAATATTTTAGGAAAGAAAGAAGATATTGATGGTATTGAAAGTGACATTGATTATGATGATAATAATTGATTGAAATTTTGATTTATTTATTAAAACCAGGTCATCACTAGCATTTATGTGTTCAAACTAGTTCACTGTTGGAGCAATACAAATGTAGAACTGTAGGCAAGTGGTTTGCTGATAAATGTTTAACAACTGGCTCTCCAAGTATTATTCCAACATGAATACTGTCTGATATTTTTGCTTACATTAATGAGTAACACAAAAGTGAAACAATGTAGACATAGGTTGGAATTTTGCTTGTTTGTCAGTGACATGGTAATTTATTTGCCCAATCAGGTCATAGTTTTCAAATATTCCATATTTGAAATTATATCTATTTATAATTTGTATTTATTTAATAGCTCTTTATAATTACATAAAACCTATTTATAATTAAATGGCTACAAACATTACACTTTTAAGTTTAATATGTATTACTAATATTTTCAACATCACTTTCTTAAGTGTCGATACTCAACAAAATAATAAGTCATATTTTAAACTTTAGCTTTTTGATGATTTCCTTGGTGTGAATACTCCTACCATGGTCAGTTTCAAATTATCAAGGTGAGGTCACTGAATGCTCTCTGAGTGTAACAAAATGCTGTTATTACAAAAATTAAAATTCAAAAATTCCTATTATATCCTTAGTTCATAAAGTCTCAAATAAGTAAATGGAAATATTAAATCCACCATATTAATCAATACATCATATTTCATATAAGCTCACATTTAAACATTGTCATCCTTTTCCAGTGTAGGACCAGTTACAGGTGGGCTGTCTACTACCTAGGAATAAAAAAAGTATGGTCAATTTCTCTCATTCTCTCTTACCTCCTCCCACCCTTAGTACTATTTCAGACCTTTCCAAGAAACTTCTTGGTTGACCTAACAATTTTAAAAAAGCTTTTTTGATCTCTAGGCCTAGCAGATGTTAAAAGATATTTCTCTTTTTCATGAACACATTGATAGATCCTTAATAGCCCCCTTAGGAATAAGGGACCAGATTTCCCCTGACAAGAATGACACGTTTTTTTCTTCATTTATCTAGTACTTTTCCAAACTTGATGGATTTCTGTTTGTTTTTTGTTTATTTGTCTCTTTGTTTGGGCAGTGCTCTTATAAAAACTTCCTGTTGGGGGTACCACCAGGATTTAAAATAGCTTCAAGCTGACACTTTCTCTTTCATATAGTCCTTCTTTCTTGTGTAGAAAACACATGTACATATTTTATCCAGACAAACTCTGAAAGTGAAAGCCAATCCCAACCCTGTTTTAATTCACTAGTTTATAGAAAAGCAGTTGGATATAAATCATGTTTCTGGCAGATGGAATAGGTTAAGGTTATCTGCTCAGATGGCTAAAGCTTTTTATTAATATTTTTGGAGAAGACATGGTTTTTCATTTGCCTAAATTTCAAATATCCAAATAGCCTCTTTATTAATGAGTTGCCCCCTCAAGTTTGCATTTCACAGAGATGGTTTAGATGAGAATTTCCAGAGAAGACTGGGTAGAATATTTACATCTCAAAGGCACAGAGAAAGAATGCCAGTTCCTTCAAGAAGCACTTCTGTTTCTTAAGGCCAGAATTTTTCAATATAAGCTTTCAGTTTGAGATGAATAGGTGAGGTTTTGGGATTGGTTAAAATGATAGGTGGACTTTGAATATTTCTAGAGCTGTGTTTCTGGTTTTGTAAACATTTGTAAAATAAGAAGAGTTGGTTTTAATTCTTCAAAGAATTGGCTTGAATGACATCTAGAGGTTGAACTAAGTTATCCTCAGTTTGCTTCTTTATACCAGGGAGAAGTTCTTCAACTAAAATGGAATTGAAAGACTCCTGTGTTCTAGATTTAGAGCTTTCTCTTCCAAATCTTTTTCTTTCCCTCTGGGTATATTTAGCTTAGGGGAGGAGGTCTAAAAAAATTTCTGTCAGGCTCTGAATATCAGTTTTCAATTTGGCTGACTTCTGACCACTGAGATACTTAAAAAATCCTTTGAAATATCTTGCCAGAAAAACGAACAAACAAACAAACAAACAAAAAAGCACATCGGTTTCTGCCCAGGACAGACAATAAATATTCCTGGCAGTATTGAAGAACACATAAACCCAAGAGGCATTCTCAAAGAGGATGGAGAAGATATTACCTCCCAAGATCCAGAGCCACTCTCAAAGATAACCAAAAGAAAGAGACATTTCTTTTTGGCTGTTTAAGGAAATAATGTATCAGTTTACCAGAAAATCCCCCTTGCTTCTATTAACCCTGACAGGGGCCCATATGGGGGCCCTCCTTCAAGAATATATTTGGGGGTGTCTGTAAGGCCACTAACTTGGTGGACTTTTGTTTATGGTCCTTTTGTCTCTTCAGAGTGGAAGACAGTTCAGACAGAGGATTAGTAGACTGAGTACTCAGGTAAAGGAGGACAGAGGGAAGCAGTAGGAGTTACCTCAGTCTGTTAGTCCTGTTTTTTTATATCTTTAATTTGTCTTTAGGCTTTTGTAGCAAATATTTCATTGAAGCTATTTTGGAATTTTGAAAACTTCTGGAGGCTTCTGCATGCCAATTAAAATTGATATCCCATTCTATTTTTTTGTTTTGGGAATTCTTATTTTCAAGTGTACTTCTTAAATGAACGATCTTGTCTAATTGGAACATTCCCCATAATGACCATTGTAATTCTAGGTTGTCATTAGTAAGATTTTTCCATTTTTGTAGGTATCTATGGGTTCTGAGACCCACGTTTCTTAGACAAAAAATAAGCAGGTGTACCAGAAGGTGGCACTCTCAAATCTTTGGAATGTAAGGATCCCATTTCTTATAGGTAAGCCTTGGGTCTCTCAGAGCAAAGTTAATAATACCTAACAGGGATGTGTCACTGCATTGAGGATTGTGTGGCATTTTACATGGAAATTTTCTTAAGGTTGGCAGGTGACCCAGTGTCAATCTAACTCCATTCCATGGCCACCTAATCCTAACATGAGAGTCTTAGAGTTAGGTGGCAAGTGCCCTAACAGCTTTTAAGTGCTTGACCCATGTCCACCAATTTTGTTGTTTTGGCTTTCAAGATTCCCATTAGCAATAGCCTTTACTTCATATTCCCATTAACAGAAACCAACAGTAACCTGGACAAGAGATGGCATTGTGTGCCCCACCAGCAATTTCCAATGTGGAACTGAGGACTGGGGAAAGGACCCAACAGATGGGCACTGCAGACTGGGATTCCAATCAAATGAAAAACTGCAGACTGAGCCACCCGCTGTTCTCAATATGGCATCTGGGTACTGAACCAAGAACTAGGGGCTTAGGTTCTGGTGGAACTGTTACCTTAACCTGAACTGACCTGGACTAGAAAGCCAGTTAGATCAGGAGCTCAATGCAAAGAAAGCAGAACTCAAAACTGAGAGGAACTTACCTCTTGGCCCTAGGAAATGGCAAGAAGAACCAAGAATTCAAAGGATTCATGAGTAACAGTGCCTGTGTTTCTTGTTATCCCCCAAAACACATACATTTCGTTTGGATCCTGTCACTGACACCAAAACTGTTAAAAAACAAAACAAAACAAAATTCAACTCAGTTAATTCTAAAGATCTTATTGCCTTTATTCAATGATTCATGAATTGGGCAGCATTCTATCTAGCAGATAGAAAGGGACTCTGAGAAACTATAAAAATGAAGGACTCTCATAGGCCAAAGGGAGCAGGACTAAGAAATTATATTAGTAAAAGGCAGATTGATTGTGACAAGGTCACTTTCCTTCAGGGGATGATGGGGTCTATCAGGCAGATTACCTTATTAGTGCTGACCAGGTGATTCCTTATTGACTGGTTTAAGATTCCATTTCTGGGAGTGGCCAAAACACTAATTAAGTTAAATTGTGGTTTGGTGAAATGAGGCTTAGCGTAAGTGGCTCCATTTTGAACCTTTTGTCTTAAAATTTTTAACACAGTATAATCAAGCTAGGTATGGATATACCCTGCCCTTCACTTGGGTGAAGGGTGTGTGTGTCTATGTACATTTGTAGGTAATGCCAGGACAACTCTTTCCAGTAAAGTCCTCCACACAACGTCTTTTGTCACTCTTAACTCTCTTGGCCCTTTTATGCCCTCACAATGTGTTCAAGGGACACAGTATATAATTGATTTTTGACAACATCTTTTGTAAAATTTGCATATGATTTAGTATCTGCTTTGGAATATAGCATCTATTAGATCTTAGTACTTAAGAGAAAACTTGCATTTTCATTGGTTATTACACCATAAATGTGGGTAACATCATGAGATTTTTTCCAATCCACTATCAAAAGCTGTTCTCATGGCTATATTCCAACAAAGGAAAATTTATACATACATGCACAGAAATACATATATACACACACACACACACACATATGTCACATGTACCACATATTCATCTTATTTTAAAAAGTTAGAAAATATTGGGGCGCCTGGGTGGCTCAGTTGGTTAAGCGACTGCCTTCGGCTCAGGTCATGATCCTGGAGTCCCGGGATCGAGTCCCGCATCGGGCTCCGTGCTCGGCGGGGAGTCTGCTTCTCCCTCTGATCCTCCTCCCTCTCATGCTCTCTGTCTCTCATTCTCTCTGTCTCAAATAAATAAATAAAATCTTTAAAAAAAAAAAAAGTTAGAAAATATAAATAGACAAAAAATCATAAAAGATGAAATGAAATCCATCCAAAATTCATCTCCCAGGAAAATTTGCTTTGTACATTTTATTTTGCCCCCACGCAAGTAAGAATATGCACAGAAATAGACTCCCTTAATTATCCTCTAGGACCTGTGTTCTCTGCCTCTACTCTCTTTACTTTACACATTGTGGTCATCATTCCCTGTCAGCAAATACAAGCAATTTTATCTAATGGCAGCATGTATTCTAATCATGAATATATTTATATTTCCTGAACTGACCCTCCATCATTGAATATTTGGGTGGGATTTTTGTTTCTGTGTAAACTACACTACTATGAACAAATTATATGTGTATCATTTATGTTTGTTTCCTTAGAAAGGTACATCTCTTTCATTAACCAAATAATATTGCCTCTTTGGGTGTTCATTTGCATTTCAATAGGTTTTAAGCCTTAAGCCAAAAGTATACATTTCTAAAATAGAATTCAGGTATCAGTTAATGGGAAAGGGATATATTTGGGGGATATATTATCTCTTTCTGTTCCTTGAAAAATCTTAGTAATTAGATAATTGCCTGTTTCTGCCTACTCACAAATCTGAGTCAAATTATTTCTGTTATTTCTAAGATAAGCCCTCCTTATTAGTATATTGGCAGTTGAATAATTTAATAATTTAATTTTAGAATTAAAACCAAGAAATATTTCTAAAAATACTCATTTTCACTGATCCATAGCAATTCTAGATACTTATGTAAAATTTATTTAAACTTCTCACACCTGCTAAGTTAGGTTAGTAATCTTATCTAGCATTCTCTCTCTGTATTACATTGGTTCATTCTTTTGGATTGTTCCAAAAATTCTCTGCCAGAGGATTATGAAATAAACAAGTAACGAAGAGAAGCAAAATGGAAGGTGATGCATCATTATTTATTTTTTTTTTTTCAAAGTCCATTGCAAGTTGAAGGAAGGTATAGGCTTTTTAAAATACATATTTCAGGTGTTTCATCATTTCATCCTTCCTAATTTTGAGGATATTTTGCAAATTTTAGATAAATACAACAGCGATATAGAACTCACATGCTTTTGTTTTTCTGGAATTGCACATTATAAGTAACTTGCATAAGAAAAATTTGCATTATTAATGTAGATGATTTTAAAATATAGTGACTGCACTAAGGAAGTCAATTATGCTCCGGAATAATACTTTTATCGAAGTAACATTTAGTCTCTCTTAGATATTTGCACATTGGTTAATATAGTATTAAAGACAACCACTTTAAGGCTAAGAATGTACATTTTTAGAAAGTAATGATCTAGACTGTTCAATAAGATGTGCAAAATTACAGAATGTATTTACTATCAAAAGCTGGGAATTGAAAAATCAGACCTAAAATTTTAAAAATGACTACCTTCAAAAGTGACCTAATTACATTTTTCCCTTAAGTACAATTGTTTCTCTATGTGGTTTGCTTAAAAATATATATAAATAAATAAACTGACAGGACGCCTGGGTGGTTCAGTTGGTTAAGTGACTGCCTTTGGCTCAGGTCATGATCCAGGAGTCCCGGCATCGAGTCCCACATCGGGCTCCCTGCTCGGCAGGGAGTCTGCTTCTCCCTCTGACCCTCCTCCCTCTCATGCTCTCTGTCTCTCATTCTCTCTCTCGCAAATAAATAAAATCTTTAAAAAAAAAAATTAAAAAATTTAAATAAATAAATAAATAAACTGACAGCAACAAAAATGAAGCTCAAACTGTTTCTGTTAAAAAAAAAGATAATAAATCTGTGATATGTGCAGGAAAAAAAAAAGCCAAGGCAACTTCTAAAAACTGCTAATTGGATAATAGAGAGCCAATATTTTACTTAATATTTGATATCACTGAATGGAACTCCTTGTCATAAGGCTTTCATAATATATATATATTATTGGAGAGAAAAAAAAAAAGTGGTCCTGTGCCTTTAATTTCCCTTTCTGAGAGAGGGAAGGCTGCACACCACTGACAGGCTCACTTGTTCCCATCTTTAATGTGCAATCTGTTTTCTCCAGCGGAGGGCACTCAGTGTATCACAAACTCAAGCATTAGCACCAACAAGCTCTGAGCATCATCAGTCTCTGGAAAGCCTTCTGAATTAGACAAGGGCTGCCTCTCAGCACAGCTACAAAACACTTTAAACCTGACCAGCTAAATGGATAAACCTAGCCTGCATAGCTTTTAAACTGGGGTCTCATACAGCACAGGAGGCCTACTTGCTTCAAGAACTGAAAATCCAGAGGATGAATTGCTTTATCTGGGAATGGCAAAAGCCAGCACAATAAGGAATGCCAGGTATTCTGAAGATTTTCTTTTCTTTTCTTTTCTTTTTTTTTTTTACCTCTCTTTTTACAGAGAAGTTGGTTACCTTCGAAATGGGCTGTAGCTTTTTTGCACAGATTGCCAATTACTGCTGATGGGTCTCTGGTGAATTACACAATGGTCCTCAGAGCTTAGAGGTCCTCCCCCTCCCCCCGCAACGGCTTCCTTCTCCCTGCCCCCCCATCCCACCCCATGCTGATTTTTTTTCATATATGTATATATATTTTTTTGCCTGTCCTCTCCGGGGAAGTTTGTATGGGGCTACTAGCTCACATGCGGGATCAGAATGGTGTGAATGACAGCCGCACTGTGTCATGAAGGTGGTGGTGGTTTCAGCACGAGAGACCAAATAAGAAGAAAGCTGAGAGAGGGGGGATCCGTTTTTGGATGACAAAGGATGGGTAAGTGAACTTTTGTTGTTTCCTTCTTAGCAAAGCTGATCCTCTTGGCTTCCTATTCTCAGTCGTGGCATTAGCTGATAAAAGACGGGGAAACAGGCAAAAAGCAGCAGCCTCTGAGTTTGCCAGTTGACTCGGTATAGTTGCTATTATATTTTTAGATCATTTTCCTTTTAGTAGTTTTTTTTTTTTTTTTAATCCGTAAATGCATAACACGGACTTAAACAGACTCGAGAGAAATATCTTTAAGACTGTCTCTTCTGTATGTGTTTCTACAGCTTGGGAATTGAGCATGAGATAAATATTGTGTTTGCTTCTATTTCTTGATAATATTAACCATGCTTGTGTTTCTGGTCGCTGTCAGGAAGATTGTTAACACTTTACTGCGTGTGTGTAGGGGTGGGGTCGTTACTTTATCGGAGGTCGCACAAGGGTTTGTTTTATCTTTGAAGCTGTATCCTGAACACAGCTTCCAAATTTCCAGCAGTCATTTGCCAGTCTTATTTTTTCAAGTGTGACTGGCTTTTTTCCCCCCTTTCTCCTGTCTGC
>NC_138378.1:81317574-81381518 GCF_054177405.1 Leptonychotes weddellii | reverse complement strand
CCCCCCCCCCCCCCCCCCCCCGCCGCCAACCGCTAAGAAATAATAAATCCACTGTTGACAGAGGAAAGAAATCCCTTACCATGCTGTGACTTGGAAATGCAGCACCAGTGCCAGTACATTGCAACTTTGCAGGTTTTCTGAAGTTAATAGAGGTAGGAGAGAAAGAAAAAAAAGTCAGTGAGAAATTTGTGCAGGTCCGGATGGAGGAGAGTGGGGGTAGTAGTCTACTGCTTCACTCCTTGTTTATCCCCCAAATTTGCAAAAACGACTACCTTAAAAATAACAGTAAAACTAATACTACACAAGATTATTTTGCATTTTATGCAAATATTTAATAAGAATTTGACAATCTTAACTTTGGACTGTTCTGCGTTATCAGCAGTTAGGGTTCTGAGCTGGTGTATCCCTGGAGGCACAGTAGGCAGATCTTCCTGAATGCTAAGAGCATATATGCTTATTAACACATTGAGAGTACCTTGCACTGTTATTAGTCTTCATACTATGCTTCATTGGCTGTCCATACTAGTCCTGATGCCATTTTTTCAGAGCTCATGCATTGTTATTCCATTATGCAATAAGGATACAATTTCAGGCAGGGCAAACTTGGGTTACCTTGACAGCTTACTGAAGCTCTTTTGTCAAATCAAAGCCTGTTTGCTCAACTAGGAAAGATGTTCAAGTATGGGGTTTTCTAAGTCACATTTTTGCCATTACCAGAAGACTTGGTACTCTTCCTTCTGATACTGATGTTCAACAGAGTGACTAGCCAAATATTGTTGTTATTACAGTGTTGGCATTAAGGGATAAGACAAGCTGTGTGCTTTTCAGTGTTGATGAACATATGAACTCATGAAACTCGGGAAGGCTTTTCTTTAGCTCCACGGCACTGTGGTGATTCGAAAATCAAGGAAGAAAGAAGGAAACCTCATTATAGCAAACATGCAACACTGAAGAAAATAAGACTTCAGATGTTAAATACATTGTTCTTATATCAACTGTCTCATTACTACACTAGATGAAATGCCCCTGATAGCGGGTAAGCTGGTGGTGATTTATATTAATAGCTTTACAATGTGCATTTGTCTTCTTTTTAATATTGTAGGTTTCCGTTTAATTACGCAGCTGAGAGGCATGCGTGTGGTGCTAGTGCTCCTTCCTACACTTCTGCTTGTTATGCTCACGGGGGCTCAGAGAGCTTGCCCAAAGAACTGCAGATGTGATGGCAAAATTGTATACTGTGAGTCTCATGCTTTCGCAGATATCCCTGAGAACATTTCTGGAGGGTCACAAGGCTTATCATTAAGGTTCAACAGCATTCAGAAACTCAAATCCAATCAGTTTGCCGGCCTTAACCAGCTTATATGGCTTTATCTTGACCATAATTACATTAGCTCAGTGGATGAAGATGCATTTCAAGGGATCCGTAGACTGAAAGAATTAATTCTAAGCTCCAACAAAATTACCTATCTGCACAATAAAACATTTCACCCGGTTCCCAATCTCCGCAATCTGGATCTCTCCTACAATAAACTTCAGACATTGCAATCGGAACAATTTAAAGGTCTTCGGAAACTCATCATTTTGCACCTGAGATCTAACTCATTAAAGACTGTGCCGATAAGAGTTTTTCAAGACTGTCGAAATCTTGACTTTCTGGATTTGGGTTACAATCGTCTTCGAAGCTTGTCCCGAAATGCTTTTGCTGGCCTCTTGAAGTTGAAGGAGCTCCACTTGGAGCACAATCAGTTTTCCAAGATCAATTTTGCTCATTTTCCACGTCTCTTCAATCTCCGCTCAATTTACTTACAGTGGAACAGGATTCGTTCCATTAGCCAAGGCTTGACATGGACTTGGAGTTCCTTACACAACTTGGATTTATCAGGGAATGACATCCAAGGAATTGAGCCGGGCACATTTAAATGTCTACCCAATTTGCAAAAATTGAATTTGGATTCCAACAAGCTTACCAACATTTCACAGGAAACTGTCAATGCATGGATATCATTAATATCCATCACTTTGTCTGGAAATATGTGGGAATGCAGTCGGAGCATTTGTCCTCTATTTTATTGGCTTAAGAATTTCAAAGGAAATAAGGAAAGCACCATGATATGTGCAGGACCTAAGCATATCCAGGGTGAAAAGGTTAGTGATGCAGTGGAAACATATAATATCTGCTCTGAAGTTCAGGTGGTCAACACAGAAAAATCACACCTGGTACCCCAAACGCCCCAGAAGCCTCTGATTATCCCTAAACCTACATTTTCCAAATCTGACCCCACCCAGCCCACCCTTGAAACACCAAGCCCTTCCCCAGGGTTTCAGATTCCTGGCACAGAGCAAGAATATGAGCATGTTTCATTTCACAAAATTATTGCAGGGAGTGTGGCTCTCTTCCTCTCGGTGGCCATGATCCTCTTGGTAATCTATGTGTCTTGGAAACGCTACCCAGCCAGCATGAAACAACTTCAGCAACACTCTCTTATGAAGAGGCGGCGGAAAAAGACCAGAGAGTCTGAAAGACAAATGAATTCCCCTTTACAGGAGTATTATGTGGACTACAAGCCTACAAACTCTGAGACCATGGATATATCCGTTAATGGATCTGGGCCCTGCACATATACCATCTCTGGCTCCAGGGAATGCGAGGTATGAACCATGATCCTCCTAAAAGCATTTCTACTACGGGGAAGGAGAGGTAAATGTTTGAAGCTCTAGAGGTGTCTCTAATCACTAGAAAGATTAATGACCCTTTTGCTTTTGGGTTTTTGCTCAGTGTGAAAGGTTACTTAATTAAATTACAACCACCAGGAAATTGACTGTTTTTTTTTTTTTTTTTTTTAATGGTTGAAACTTGAAGGAAGTTCATTCAAGGATGAGATTAAGTTGGAATAAAGCACTATGTTAAAACATCTGTTTTTTAACAGTTTGTATACAGGGGTTGGACTTACAAACACACATATACACAAAACTCTTTTCATTCTAAAATTAATGTCTGGTTCTTATTGTTTGACTTCTGTAATGGAGTAAAGAAGGAGGGACCGGCTTAATTTAAAAACAAAGTGATTTTACCAAAATTCCAGGAGGTAATGAAGATTTAAACCAAAGAGCAATTTACCCAAGGGTTGATTTTGTTGTAAATTTTTAGTTATAATTAAAGCATGCAACAGGAATCTCACAAGGATAACTGTTTCTGTGTTACTTGCCATTTAGTTATTATACCAGCATAGAGAATGTCAGAGGCCTACTGTGTAATTGTGTTAGGCTTTTAAAGATGTCTTTCTGCCTTCTTTCCTTCCTTCCTTCTTTCCTTCTTTCCTCCCTTGTTTCCTTCCTTCCATTTTTTTCTTTTTTTTAATTACTGGACATAGATCACTCTTCATAGGTTTTCTTAAGTGCTGGCTATTTGTATGTAATCAGAATGATACTTAAATTCCATGTTTTCGCTATGTCCCTGGTAACTAAAATCAGGTCATGATATTGTGGATGATTTAGCAATAACATAATGACAGGCATAACAGGGACTGTTTGTCAATTTTGCTGTCATCCCCAAAAGAAATAATGTGTATTCTTGTTAAACTTATCCAAAACTAAGTGATGCAAATATTTATAAATAAAGAGAGAGATTTGAGTTCTGGGTATTTTCCCTTTCTGTAACATTAGCTTCAAATGAAGGCATTCCATGTTACATTATTTTCATTTTCATGAGGATATATTTGGATCCAGTTTCTGATTATTTAATTTTAAATATCACTTTTAGTAACATGCTTAGGAGTAGGAAATAGACAAATATTTCCAACCTGTTGATAAGTTAGTACTGGATGCAAATTGTTCTTTGCTTGGTAAAGTTGACAAAAAGTACAAAGACTGACTGCCAAGGCCTTGTTGCTGAATAAAGTAATGGAGAGAGACAGTTCTGGCAGTATGTTGTCTTAATATCTGATTTTAGATGATTAGTTTTTCAAAGTAAAGTTTTCATGAGTATTGAATGAGAATTTTTCCTTTTATTACTAGTTACAACAGTTGGAAAAAATAATTTGCTCTTTGTTAATATATACCCAGTCTTTCTGTAGTCCTAAAGGCAGATGCTAATGAAAATGTTTTGGACAAGGCACTGAGTTTGAAATATTCTCAAACCTAGTAGAATTTGGAATACTGAGATATTCTTCACAGAGTTCATTTTCTCCTTTTTGTGTGCAATTGGATATAAGAAAAGTAATCCCCAAAATAAATCCTTAAAAGAAACCTGTATGAGCAATTGATCTTAAAAATTAAAGAGAATAAAAAATTTTATATGAAAGCCTTAACAAGGCTTGATGCTTTTATTGCAGGTTGATATTTATATAATATACATGAATATAGTAAAACAAGTTCATCTTGTTTTATTCTAAGTTCTCTTTATATTTTGAGATCCTCTTAAAGGCTAATAATATAAAAAGAAAAGGAAAATCCAGGTCCATTCATTCATTTTCTCTTGACTTTTGTAGTAGAAAGGTGATTTTTATTTATAATAATCACCAAGAAAGAAGAAAGATTCTTAAAGAACTAGGACTTGAGTATAGTGGTTCTAAAACTTTTCCAGGGATCTTCAGTCCCAGAGATTATTCTTTCAAAGACCCTAGGCTTTACCATGATAGGAACAAAATAAAAACATGTTTTATTCTATAAAAACGTGTTTCAAAACACATTTTGATACTATATGTTATATAGAGGGGAGTTTATGGTCATGAAATTGCAGTGGCTTTGTTAGAGATGAATGTGGTGTTAAGGCATTAAATAATGAAGAATTTAATTAAATATTGTAATGAAGAGAGTTGAAATGGCAGCCTTGCTGAAGTAGATCAAACTCTCCATGCCCTAAAAAGTGGAAAATGGTAGGCTATACATTTAAGATCATTAACTCAAGGGGTCCAATAAAGCTACATTTGAGTGAATGTTAACTTGTTTTGAAACACAAGTACATAAGAACATTGCAGCAACCACTCCCCCTTTTTGACGGGATGTTCAATCTATTAGAGTTATAGGTGGACATAAGAAATGAGAAAAAGCAAATTATTAGAAATTGTGATGACAACCATAACTTCCCCTTATGTCTTTGTCACCATGGAGTAAAATTTCTCCTGTTGAGAAAATTTCTGTACAAAATGAAGCCAAGAGAGGAGTGATTTGTCCAAGTTTATGATTTTTTAAGACTATAGAGGTATGCTGAGTTTTAGCCTGGTGTTTTCATAAACCTCACATATCAGTAGCTTAGAAAAATAAAGAATCATTAATATATTTATAATACAATTTTGTGAGGTAGGCTTTTTTTTAATTCAAAACACCAAACTCTACCCAATAAAGCCATAAATATTTAACTAGAAAACTTAGCACTAAATGCTAATTTTCTAAGACAGTGCCTTGAAAAAAAAAAAAAACTGCATTAAATTGAAAATTCCACTTATACAACTGTTATATTTAGTTATCATGATCTAAATATAGTCAAAATATTCATTTTGTCTATTTCTTTTAAGAAGAAAATAGAAATATTAAGACCCCTAATTAGAATGGTGTCTGTGAGCTAACACACAAATACAGCATTCAATAAGTGAATAACTTTGGCCACGTGCCCATTCTATGCTCAGACTTTGAAGGAGAATGTTATAATACCTTAGGCAGTAAAAATCTCTTATATATATAAAAGAAGAATAGAGTAGATAGTTGTAATAATTAATATGATATATGGCACAATTCTAATAGATATTTACATCTCAATCATCATACCTTGAGTGGAGCAGTGTGCTTGGTTGAACTGAATCATTTAATTTGTCTGTCCTCAATATGTGCTCAGAAAGAACTTAAAGCCAAAAGGAAACAGCTTTGCCTAAAGCTTAGTAAAGTGTTATTAAAAGAGAAAATTGCAAAAGAGAGAGAGAGAGAGAGAGAGAAAATTGCAATACATACTTTTGAAAATAGTTTGTGAAATTTTGCATAGGTTTATCTCACTAAAAATATTACAAGAATTATGAAGTTACTTTATTCTGCCTACCAAAACTTTACTTAAAAGTTATACAGAACAAAATTTTGAATACCTGTTTTTTCTAGGATATGTTGTATCAATTGAAAATTGCAAGGACCTTTATAAAACTAGTCATTGTGAATATAGGAGAGGAGAGAACAGTTCAAGTTTGTCTTGCGAATTAAAAAAAAGTAGAATTGGTAAAACCTTAAAATGAATGAGTGAATGAAAGTGGTCTCTAAAGAAATCGTCCATCCAAAGTATTTTAGAAGTTAACTAATTGAAATATAAAGTTTAATGATCCCATAATGCTAAGAGGGCTGCCATTAGGAGAATGGGAGTATAGGTGACATTAGATATATATTTTCCAAATATTTGATATTTTAGTTAACAATTCTTCAAAATCAAGTAAAATATAATGGTTGTAATTGTCTTACATTATTTCTTTCACTGCTGTGCAGTGGGTGGTATAGACCATTTCTAACAGTTTATATTTATTGAATATATTATGTCAGATCCTAACTATTGATTTAAGAGGGATTATTAACTTTTTACACTTTAGAAATTGGCATTTTAAACTATACTAAATGAATTTCCAAGAGCTTAAAGTGTAATGTGTTCAAAGAGGATTTCTAAGTGAAGCAGTCCCAATATCCTTGTTTAACTCATATTTTCCAATACAAAACTATAGAAAATAAACGTCATTTTGGTGGCTTACTACTGCTTTTATGTCAAAATGTTGTAACTGAAACTCTACTTTGTACAGTCACATAAAGTATATTTATGTGTGTGTATATGTGTGTGTATGAATTTGTATATGTATGTGTTCATATACACAGAGAGAGAAATATATTTCCATTAAAGTTCCTGTCTATTTTGGACATTTGAAATATTTGTGAAGGAATCTTGGGTTATAATTATCAGAATTTGTTAGGGAACATACTTCTTAAATGTTTAAACCGCTCTAAAATTATTAGTATTTCATGTTTAGATAGTCTTAATGTTCTTTTTCAAAAAACAGAATTTAAATTACACATTGCCATTTCTGGCGTGACTATGGGCTAGTCACTTCATTTCTCTGTGACCCATCACTAAATGAGTATATGCAGCTAGCACAATATATCCCAACTCAAAGCATTCCTCAGCCTAGTAAACTTTGTAAACTGTCTGCAGACAGTCCCAGGACTAAAAGGGCAAGATAGGATATGGAGGAAAAACTGTTATTTATATTCATTGTCAGTGAGAAAAGAAAGAACTTCTTGAGTTAATAAAAATTGGCGTGCTCAGGTGAGGAACACTGTAATTTCTTTATGCTTGAGGGGAAAATACATAATACACATGCAAGCACACACACAAATTTATATATCTTTTAAATTCTGCCAGGTAACTAGTTATTTTGAAAGCATTTAAAATATGACTTTTTTTTTAAATCTATTGTCTGAATTTGATTCAATTAAAATCTATTTGTGAATAGAGTTTTCATTAGAATCTGCAAATGGTAGTGGTGAAGAGTGATAGCTTCCAAGAAAGCCTGACATGGTTAATTTAGGAAAGATTTTAAACTGATGATAAGGGGTTCAGTTACTGTTTTTAGAATAAGTTTGCTTTAGCATGTCATGGGCAAAATTTTAGTAAGATTCCAAATTGAAAAGTCTGACTATGTTATGTTCTTAGGAATGTACCACTTTTGACACACCCCAGTAATTTTCATATAATTTCAGAATTTTTCTTCTGGAGACTTTTCTGTATTGAATAAAATCTACTCATCCTAGTTATCAGGAATTACATTTATAGATAGCTTTATGCATTGGAAGTTGTTCAGTAATATTAGCATTGGGGACTTGGTGACTCATCAGAATTTTCATGTCTCTAGAGTTTCATGAATCACTAAATCAAAGTGAAACACTGGCAACCTGTATATCACCAGACTGGGAGTTCTGAAATATTAGTATGTCTTTGGATCAGTGAAAAGCATGAAAGTCATGTTAAATATGTTTTAAAATTAAAATTGCTTTTTATAGTACCAAAAGAAGTATCATTTATCAGGTCAATTTAATAAAATCTCAGTATTGTTAAAATGAAAGAGAAATTATGAGAGTGTTTTTCGTAGGCACTCCATAAGCCATTAAAAATTTAGCTGTCAATTAAAGAAAGTTGAGAAAAAGCACACTATTTCCTGTGGTATCAAAATCACTAGCTTTAATATGCTTAAAACTCCTCAATATATGCAAACGCTATGACTCATACTCCTGCTAAATAGTTCAAAAAATAATGCTTTCATTGTCAAGAGAAATTAAGGTTTAAACAACCATAGATGTGGTAAAATTGTTTTTTAAGAGTCGGATGTTTGACTTTAAGTCAAATCTTATAATACTTGTAAACCTAAAGTTTGGGAGTGAAAGGACAATAAAACTGATACGCATTAATGAATGGTTAAAGTAATGGTGAGGATATTTTTTAAAAATCAGAAAAAAAAATCTTGTCCAAAAATTCTTAATAAGTTTGACTAAAAGGAAAACATTGAACAAAAACTGATGCCTGGATACCAGATAAGTAGTAAACCCATGCATAACTAAATAAGATTATGATATTTAGCATTATTATTTGTATAAGGCAATGAGATTTTTATATGGTGTTATTAAATATATACAAAAGTAACTTTGAAATATAATTGTATTTAAACAACCATGTGCAAATAAACACCCATATATCCCACATAAATATTTCTAAAATGCTAAGATGTATGTTGCACACAGATATTAAAGTAATATATATTACACTTTTCAATAGACACTGTTCTTTATTACTTGTCCAATTCACATGAATTGCCTCAAAAGTAAATATTTGCGGAGGCATTAGAAAAATTTAAAGACATCAACAAAATTTTGTTTCTTCTGTCATTTATCGTGATTGTTTTCTGATTTTTGGATGTCCACATCACCATCTCTTGGAAAGTTCTATTTCCTCCTTCACTTTAGTCTTTTATATATTTACTGAATTCTCAGACCTCAGAAGGGTAAAGATATAATCATTAAACCTAGCAAGAAGTGTCATCTTTTTCTTTTATTTTTTTAAAAATGTGAATTCTTCTAGTAGAAGAATGTTACATTACACATTTTTATCACAATGGTTTTAAAAGAAAAATTTAAGGTAAAGAAAGTAACTATAATATTAAAACAAAATTTCCTGTATAAATTTATAATTGTCATTTTTATTTAATATTTCAGTGGTTGAAATCTTCAAATCCCATTGAGTTTAAAAACTAAACAAAATTTTTACAGCATATTTAAATATTCAAAGCAGACAAGCTAAAGTGAATAATAGATGGATTTGTTTAAGAAAACTCACTCTTTTTTAGGATCTCATGAGCAACTATATACTTCCAAGTAGGAATGTGTAGGGTTATAAACTGATTTCACTTTTGGGTCATTTTCAAGGTTAGTGCAAAACTATATAGATGCTAATTTTGGAGTAGTAAATGATATAGACAAAGAGAAAAATACTTGAAATTATTTTATTTTAGAAAGTCAGTTCTATTTCATTCACATTCATGGTATATTTTCATTTTAAAGGATAACAATTTTGTTTCTCTGTCTTCTTTTAAGTATCATCAGATAAAGCATGGAAATTACACTGATTTTTTAAAACAAACAAACAAGAAACAGTCTGAGTTTAATTTCTGTGCTTGTTTTTAATTGCTCCCTCCTCTCTCAGGTCATATTTATTGACACATTGGTCCTTTCATTTTTTCCTAGTGATCTAATTATTTGTGAGGGTAGGAATTATTAAAAGTTGATTTCCTGTTTCCTTTCAGTAACTCCTATTAAATGTGTTTATGTTAGAATGAAGCCCTGAAAATATTGCTTGTTTGTTTCAGCATAAATTTAATCATGATGCATTTCACTATTAAGGTTTTGATATTTATAATTTTAAATTGACACCAACATTGTTAAATATTTCTAATAAGACTTAAAAAAGAAATAGAAATAGAAATTAATTGTGTCTGAGTCTTTTTTAGTATGATCTCCACAGATGAAAAATTGTGATTTTCTTCTGTGTTTATAGGTCTGTAAAAGTAATAGCAGAGAGGTCAGCCTTAAAGTACTTTAGGTTGATGGTCACACCATAGTATGGGCCAAAATTGCATTGGTCCAGTGGTTAGATCAAGGGGTGAAAAAAAGGTCTGAGAGATTTGAAACTGACTCACTTTACTTCTGTAATATTGGACAAGTAAATATGTATCTGACCTTTCTGTGATATAATTTTTCCATCTATTGAACTGGGATAATAACTTTCCAGCTAACTTCTTGAAATGATTAATGAGCTACTATCCGAAAACCACTCTGAACTCCTCCATAAAAAGCTTCAGTGTAAATATAAATGATTATTAGCCATGAGCCCTACTGTCTACTGAAAAATGCAAAATACATTGTGGCTGTATTATTTTCATTGTCATGATTAGTTATAATGATGGTTATAATACTCCCTGATGTAGAAACAAGTGTTGTGGTTACATTTTTACTAAAGTGAATAATAAACCTGACCTTTCAGTCCCTTGTCTGAGCTGTAATTTAGTTTGGGTACCAGACACACTAATATATAAATAATACCTCAGGATTTGTAAAATACTCCCTTGGCTGAACATTTTATTCACATTTCAAAGAAGGTAGCATTTACAGTTCTTTTAGTAGTAGTAACTCTAAAGAAGAAATGCGTTATAGAAACAACTTAATTTCCATTCTGATCAAGTATTGCCCTTCAGTTCATTTTCTTAACAAGTGGAGGCAGTTTTAATTTCCCCAAAGTGTTTATGCATAACAAGAAGTTAATATGTATTTTTAAGAAGACCTGATATTTCTCTAGCAAAAATATATAATATTTAATGATTTGATGTATTTAAGTATTTATTTTTGTTGAATATAATATGAGCTCTTATTTTTGCATAAATAGATTATTATATAATTCCTATTTTGGTCCCCATATTTGTAATGTATTTTAATGTGAAATACATTTCTTTTTATGTTTCCTCGTGGAATAATACCTCCTGTGATACCACTGTGTGCTGTTAAGTAAAGGGCATCACTAGAGCAGGTCCTTAACAAAACAAATACCCCACAGACAAAAGACAAAATTTTATCTTTTCTGGAAAAGACAGTAAGTTATTTTCTTGTGTTTGGAAAGGCAGAATTATTCCAAAATGAGGATTCTTCCAGTCATTGAATATGTCTCTTCCAATTATGTATTCTGGAACTAGGGACGTAACTACGGGATGGGGCCGTGGACCCACTGGACCCACTAGACCCACTGTGAAATGGACCTGAGCTAAAACTCCATCAGTCACCGTGAGCCCATAATCTAACTCTGGGACCACAGTGATGTTTTGGATCTGCAGGAATTAGTGTCCCTTCCAAGTCAATTTCCAGTAAGCCCCCAAAACTACGCCACTTTCCCCAATGCCTAGTCACCTTGGTAAATAGCTGTTTGTCTCTTTGGGAAAGGCTAGGAGAGAGATTAAGAGTATACATTTTGACAGTGTAGCTTCGTCTTTGCTCAGGGGGATCTGACTTTCATTTAAATGTTCCTGGATCTGTAAACTGGCTCAAGTCTGGGAATTGATTATGGGGCCATGACAATGTTTTTGTGATTCAAGTTATGCTTCTGTTCACTTGACCTAGATCTGACCTACTTACACTGATCAAGTAGGAATTAGTACTTATGTACTTTTTTCCTAGGGACACCATGATCAAATAGACAACACCATGGGTCTCTTGAGTCAAATTATTTTGATTACTGCTTTGACTTTACCATCTCTTATGGTAACTATGCCTAACTTGTCTTTGGCAATTAAGTGCTGACACTAGGCCCATGCCACCTGGGGATCTCATTTTTCCTTTTGAAGTAGGAATGCCAGGTCAGTGGTACCTATTCTCACTGTGATTTCTGACCTGCAGCATAGAGTGACCAGAGTCATAAACCCTGACCTTACTATGCTCAAACTCTTTCCCTTCCCCAGTTGTCAGATAGTCAATCCATTTCATATTCTTGGGATATGGTCTACAGAACTCTAACCAGAATCTTTTTTTTAATTTTTGAGATTCGCTGCTTAGATTCTAATCTTGAGACTTGAAAGATAAAAGAATATTATTTATAAATATAATATTTTAACCTTTTGCAAATCATAATCTCTTTGTCTCTCTGTGTTTCCTCAAATGACTGGATGATAAGAGATGACTTTAAATCAATATTCCAAATTTATGCTCCTTTAATTTTGGCATAGCATCTTCCTTGAAAATGTATATACAATCTCCACCAAAACATGAACATTGGCAAAGATCATTGGCCTATAAAGACAATAGTATCCATTCTCTTTCTCATTACGTTTCTTACAGAAAATTTATTGGAACATAGTTATTAACTACATATGCAAATATATTTTATCAATGTCAGAATATTTCTATTTTATAGATACTAAACAATTAGAAAGATAAATATTAATCTGAAATATGAGGTACAATTTTGTGCATTAACCTGATGTATCTTATTTATTTTACATTATTTTCTAGTTATAAATGAATGCTTCTTTCGAAAATGTTGAAAACAGGTTACTTATAAAAATAAAACAAAATAATTATCAAAAATTTTCACTATGCAGTGATAATACTTTTAAAATTCTATTTTACTTCTAGTATATGCACAGGTAGTGTATTGTAGGTGTTTATAAAATTAATTTGGCATTGAAAACTGTATATATGGATTTATATATTGTTACTTTAAAGTTCACATTTTGTGATGAATAGAATAACTTCTTAAAATACTGTATGTTGAAACTACATTCCTAAAATGTGCCATCTTTTACTTAAGGTTTCTTTTTTGTTGACATTTATGCTGAGTTATTTCACTGTTAGAGAGGTCTACAATGACCTCTTCATGTAGGTAGATTCCTCAAAGAGAAAATATATAGTGAAAAGAATGAAAACTTTAAACTTCTTTAGCCATATTGCTACATTACCCCCTCAAAAATATATATCTATTTGTATTAACACATGCATTATATAAGATTTAACATTTCCCCATATATACACCATTATTTATTATATTTTATTTTAAAAATAAGTTGACACATTATTTTTTAGTGTTTAATATTTACATCTTTAACCTTAGTGCATTAGAATTTTTTGTGTGCAATATTCTGTGTTGTTGGATTTCTTATTTTGAAATACGATATATGAACAGTCCATGAGGTCAACAGTAGTTTTCGTTATATTCTCTCGCATTGCTTTTATTTTTAGAAAGGCATTTCACATCCTGTATGTAAGTAAACATTCACTGTGTTTTGATTATTTCCTCTATAAGTTTATTTTTATACTTAATTCTTTAATCTACTTAAAATATTCTTTAGTATATAATGTGAAATATAGACCTAACTTGTTTTTTCCTCACTAAAGAATTACGATTTTGTCAGTGTGTTTTACCTAATATTAATGTAAAATTTTCATGTATCCATGTCATTTTTGTCGTTTCTATATTTTTACCATGGATTCACTCTCTATTCTTGTATCAGAAACATATTTTTACGCTAATACGGTTTTAAGATATATTTTAATTTTTATAAAGGAGTATTCTACTAAATTCCACATATATTTTTAAAAACTCTCTTGGTTATCTTTTGCTATTTTTATTTGAAATAAAATTTTCCATGTCTCTCTCCCTCCCTCCCTCTCTCTCTAACCTTTTCTTTCCTGAACGCATACACACACACACACACACATGCGCGCACACACACACACACACAACTGGGATTATGTGGATCTATAAATCAATTTGGAAATAATTGATATCTCTACTGTTGTCAAAGGGAAATGTATGGATGACATAGAAATGGCATAGAGCTCAATTTGCATTACCTATTTTTTGTGTCCCCAATAAAAATGAGTTGATTTGCTTTATTTTAAAATTCTAATGCATAATAAGATCATAAGTGTATAGATGCCTATAAAATTATTATCAACATTTTGACCAAATCCATTAATTTTAGGAGACTAATTTTTTTGAAATTTTTAGTTCAAAAATAATTTTGTAAACTACAAAATGTGTTAACTTTCTAATAGTTAACTTTTCTTAGTTTTCTATTTGTATTGACTAAATCTAGAATATCAAACAATTACAGTGATTTTAAGCAATATTTTTGTTCCTAATTTTAATGGGATGACCTTTTGTATTTTTGTCCATTTTATCATTCTATTTATTCATTAACTTATCTATTACACAAAAATGTATTGTTTGCCTTCATTAATAGATATTAATGCTAGGCTCAATGCTTGTGTGTACAATAGCAGATACAATACTTTGTTTTAGGTAAAATTTATTTATCATATTTATCATTATACCTATAGTCTCATTTATAAAATACTCATTTATCAGGATAGACATTAAGTTTCACTAAATGACTTTTGGAATTGTGGTTTCTTTTTTTTTTTGTGAGGCATATCTTTCCCTCCCAGTTTTTAGTTTTTGGCTTTATGAATTACATATTTTATTTCCTATTTTTAAATGTTATTTGCATTTCTGGAATTATGGCATTTCTTTCGTAGTATACTTTCTTAAATCAGCTCTCATTGGATTTAGTTTTATTTTGCTTGCAATCTTAAAATTTCTCTTAAAAATGGAGAATGGTCAATATTATTCTTTATCAGTTGAGTTATATTTCGTAATATCTCTTTTTCTAGCTCTGAGATGGTTAAAATAATATAGACATTATCTTTTCCTTGAAATTTGTAAAATAACCACTGAAAACTCCCTTTGTATTGTCCCTTTGGAGATATAATACTGAGAAAACATAGATTTTATTCAGATTTGTTTGCCTTTTGCTGTCCTTGAATCAGAATGTTGAATTACAGTTTCCTAGAAAAATACAAATATCATTGAAAATGTAACATATGTAATGATTTTTATTTTATGTAATTACTTATTCTTAAGCATCTTCTCTAGTCATATATTTGTTCTTTCAGTCTCTATGGACCACTGTACTAGAAACTGTAAATGAGGCAGGTGAGTTTCTTTGATCCATACTCCTAAAATCCAGAATAAAATCCTTAGATCATTAGATATTAGATGCACTTTTTCCTTAAGAATGTAAATTCCTTAGAGATGTAAAATTTCTTTAGTCTAATTTTTTGTTTTATATTTTAGTTCTGTTTATTTTGTTCATAATTGCTAAGCATTTTCAGGTTTACTGATATTTTAAAAAGAATTGGAGGAGACCTTCAAATTATATCAGCGTTCTTTTCTGCAAGGTATTAACATCACCTCTGTCTAAATGAATCCCTCCACCAGTATGCTCTGATGTTCTAAGTAGTTGTACCTTATCGTTCTTATCTTACCTTTTACTTTCTTATAAAGCCAAATTATTTCTTTACTCTGATCAGGGTCACCAAAATATTTCTGTGAAGGACCAGATAGTAAATATTTTAGACTTTGTGGGCCATATGCTTTCTGTCACAGCTACTTAACTCTGCCATTGTAGCATGAAAGCAACCATAGAAAATACGTAAAGGAAAGTCACATCTGCATTCCAAAAAAACATTATTTACAAAAACAGGCAACATGCTGCCTCAATATTTTATAGTTTGCTGACTCCTAATCTAGATCATTGTCATAGGCCTTTAAAGACACTGGAGTCTTACTCCTCAAAATAAACTGCATAGAATTGTCTCCTAACCTGATATCTTCCTCTATTATAGCCCTTTTTTGTTCTTCCCCTTCATGGAAAATCTTTCTAAAAGATTCTACTCAAGTCTGCCTTCCCTCCTCAATCATTTAGTTCTTCAACCCACTACAGTCTGTCATCAGAGCTGAAAGCCATCAAAACAGCTCTTGCTAAGTTTGCCACTGACTTCATTAGCTCTAAATTTGATGACTTTTTTATTCTTTGCTTTACCTTTGATATCTTAACGTTCAACACTTGGTCTTTTCTTTCTTTTTCAAATGTTCTCCTTGGAATTCTATATAGGGGCCATTCTTTTTCCATTTTATCATATTCCTTTTTCATATCCTTCGTAAACTAAATACTATGTTTTCCTTATGGCTTCATCCTTGCACTTTCTCTACACCCCTATATTCATTCATTCTCTCCCTCTCCCTCCTTCACTCTCTTTTTCTCTTTCTGAATGAGAGAGACATATACAATATACCTTTTTTTTTTTTTTTTACTACTAATAAAGGTATTCCTTAATCACTTGACCTCTTCTCTGAGTTCCCCCACATGTATAACAATTTGCTACTTGGCATCTGATCAAAGATCTGATACTGTAACCCATTTCCAAACCAAACCATGGTCTTTTCTTCCAAGCCTGTTTTTTTCTTTCAGTGGTCCTTGTCTTGTGAATGAAACTATCCTTTTCTGTAAGTCAGAATCAAAGGAACCATACTTGACCCCATCCTCATCCTTACACTCCATAAAAAAATCCATCATGAAGTCCTGTTGATTTTACCTTTTAAGTATCTCTTAAATCCATCCATTCTGTCTTCAATAGAGCCCCTTTTTGTCCTGTTTAATCTCCCTAACTGATCTCTTGCTCCATTGGATTTATTCTCTACTTTGCACACAGGTGCATCTTTTGAAATGAAAGCTGGTCGCCTTAATCTAAAGCAATTTAGTGGAGTCCTGTTCCTAGAATAAAAATGAAAACACTTAACATGACCTTAAAAACACTGACTAACCTGGCCCTGCCTTTACAGAATCTTCTCTCATCACACTCCCCTTGCTCTCAAATCTCCATCCCAGGAGGCCTCCACACTCTCTACCCCGACCCCCTTTCCTTTCCCTCTTATTCCTTGTGCTCTCTCCTTTGACAACATTGTTGTATAAGCCCAGCCCTAGGTACTACTCACTCCACTTAGTTATCAACTCCTCAAGAAGCCATTGCTGAAATTCTTGTGTTGTCAAACCACAGTATTTTATTCTTGCTTACTACCACTTTTTTTTAAATAATGATTTGATTAATATCTTCCAGTTCTGTGTACTCAAGGGCAGATAATATATGACTATTTTTGCTTGTCTTTGTATTTCCAGTGCCTCATTCCATGTATTATATGTTTATTGGAAGAATATTTACTGAATGAATAAATGATTGCATTCCAAATTTTACATCTCTTCATTATTTTCTAACTTTTAAAAATAATTAGATTCTCTTCTTTGAAAAGTTTCTTCATAAGTTTTTATCTGAGAAATTAGTAAGCTTATTTCATTATTTGAAGTTTAAAACTATGGATTACCTTTAGGGTATAGATTTTGAAGTACCCCATTTTGTAATATACATTTTCCTCACTGACTTTTTTCATTAATATGCCATTTTATTATACAATTCATGTTCAACATGATAAAATGTAAGGGCAAAAATGAGAAAAAATAATATAGCTTTTTTTGCCATTTTCCTAGCATATTTCTGTATTTTTGTTATATAAATTTGCAAAATGTTTATAATCTGTAATTTTTACTTTATTGTGAGCATATTTATACATCAATAAGTATTCATCTACAACATAATTTTAGTTAGTGGATAATATTGTATATGACTTTACTGTACACAGGTTCCAGTTTTGTTTTAGTGGTTGTTTTGACATTGTGGGAATAAAGAAACTTAAGATGGCCACTCTTGCACTATGTCTTTCTAAATATACTTAATGATTAAAAATTTATAATGGTATTTTAAATTTTGGCAGTGATCTTTTCCAATTGAGATCAAAAGTTTTTTTTTTTAATGTTCATCACTTTACTGACTATATATATAATTTCTTATATTTGTTTGGCCTTTGTATATTTTACTTTCTGTATTTTATGTTCATGTTCTTTGCCAATTCATAATTTTATTGATTGATTTTAAATTAGTTGATTAATCCTTTTGCTTCTATAAACATCACAGATGGTTTTTTCAGAGCTTGTCATTTGTCTTTTAATTATTTTAGGTGGGATTTTGACTGTGTAATTAGAAAATTAATTTCGTATATTTAAATTCTATATTTTATTTTATTGTTTCTGACTCTTTGTATGGTACAAAGGTTATCTCCAGAAAATATTAAATAAATAATAATTTTTATTTTCCTCTAATAGTTTCATGGTTTTATTTTTTGCATGCAAATCATTAATTCAACTAACTTTTGTTATCAAAAATGTTACCCACTTTCCCAAACTCATTTATCATTTACTCGGAGCTATGAGATGTTATTTTTGTGAACTTAAAAAGCATTGAATACTTACAGATACATATTTTTATGCATGTATACTTATGTGTTATGTGCATGGATTATGTATTCACATGTTTCCATATATATACAAATATATATGAATACACATGCTCTTCTATTTTTATTTTCCTAATCCTTTCATCATACTGCTTAATTAATATAATAGATTAAATTATGTTTCATTATTCATGTTTTAAAAATGTTTTTGGCTATCATTTTTACCCAGTTTCTATATTATAAAATTCACTATGTATATACATATATAAAAGTGGTTCTTTCCCACTATCTTGTTTTCTATTGCCTCTTATCCTTTCCAGAACCATATTCTAGAAATAAATCATTGTTAACACTTTGCTCTGTATTATTCTGGATATTTTCTGTGCATATATAAATGAATACATTTTTCTTCTCAAATAATATTATACTAGCTGTACTGATTTAAGTTCTGTTTGTATGCTTTTGGATTTATTTGTTTCATGTAATATATCTTGGATATTTCCTCATGACAGCAAATAAAAATCTACCTCTTTGTTTTTAATTTATTAAAATGATTCTCTAGTGGTAGACAAGTGAGATGTTTGAGGTTATGGAGATGAACTTTAGAATTATTATGTCAGTACTCTAATAAAATTTCTTTGATACATTTATTGGAATTGTGTTATTTTTAAAGAATAATCTGGAGCGCATTAATATCTGTTAGGTTCTAAATCTTTAACCTTGGGATATGATAAAACTCTAATTTCTATTTGTGAGTTAAGTGTACTGTAAAATACTAAAGTATTCTGCATAAAGGAGAACATTTATTTCTCTCTATATAATAATTGTTTTATTTTTGTTCCTAATAGCAATATAATGAATTTTTATATTTCAATATTTTCTTCTATCTGTTTTTTGCTATGACCCATCTAATGCAGACTTGTGTATATTTGTGGGTCGGGGGTATATTTTTTAATGTGCCTATTGTAATCAGAAACAATAATATTCCAAATATTAATTCCAATTGTGTTTCAGTATATTTTCTTTGGTTTAATAAATAGGACATTTTTATTCATTATCTCTCAACCATGCCAGTTGTTAAGCTTCACATTCTTTATTTTATTAGTCAAATTTTTGAAATGATGTTGACTAATTAGGAAGCTCTGAGGGTGCTCAGCAACGTTCTCTTCACTCACCTCCACAATAGTTTTGAGGAGGAAAGCATTACTGTGGATGACTTGAGCCCACATCGAGGAATGTTCAGAGTGATTGAGAAGTATTTATAGTTGACAATAAGGCTCTTCTGGGGGAAAAGAATGCAAGAATACAGCCTGGCAGCAGTTCTCCAATGAGTGGGAAGTAGACTTAGACAAGGTGCTCTTGTATCATTTTCTTCTTTAGTATTTTTTTAAATTAGGTTCCCTCTAGCTCTTATTATTTTTTGATTAGAGAGAACAAGGAAGCCAAAATAAGCATGTGAGTTTGGGGCAAAAAGAAAGGTGGTCTGTTAAAATTTTTCTGAGTTGTATTTAATGAAGCCTAGGCCGACTCATATGCCTTCAAGAGCAAGAGAGGCAAGTAACCTAGGTAGTTACATGAAGCAGCATGTCTAAATAACCAAGCATTAGGAATTAATAGGACTATGGACACCTACAGTTTGCAGAGTATCTATGGAGGCATTCAGAGTTTTAACACTTCTAGACAGATAAAATAGATTTGATCCAAAAGTTCTCTTTTGGTTACCTAGTTAGAGTGATTGATTCTGAGCTTTAAAGGGCTGAAAGCAGTCTTTGTGATTTACCAGTTTACCAAAGCTGGGATTAAGAACTAAAACCATGGTGGAATTAGGCAACTGATGAAGCTTTTTTTGAATTCTTTGTTCTCATCATGCCTTTATGTCTTTGCATCCCAGAGACACAATTAACATCTAGCATAGCTGGGCAGACTCAGGTAAGTATGTAGAGAACTAGAACCAGTAAAATTTTCCTCAGTGTCTTGTAAATTCTTAGGTAACTCTACTTCCCACGGACACATTTCCATACAAAGATTGAAACTCCTAATGTAGGAAGTGATCTAGTACAGGGTTTATCAATCTTAGTACTGTTGACATTTGAGGCCAGGTAATTGGTGGTGGGGGAGATGGAGTCTGACCTGAGCTTTGTAGGAAACATGACTGGCTTGTCTCTATTAGGTAACGGCGGCAATCCCCCTCTTCCAGTTGTGACAACTGACAATGTGTCCAGATATTGCCAAGTAACTCTTTGGGGGAGTGGGCAAAATCAGCCATGATTGAGAACCACTAATATAGTACAAAGAATCTGCTCTCGAAGAGGTAAGGGATACATTTCTGTAGCCTAGGAAGGTTCACTAGTGATCCTAAAACTTAAAGAGTTTGATGTCATATGTAGGGAGTGGGAGGTAATCTATGCAGAGACTGGTAGTAAACTCAGGCTCACTTCAAAATTGAGGGCATTTCTGTGTCTAGGGTTTTAATAAAGTGGTGTCAGGATTTTGCTGATGATAAGAATGGCATGCTTTGCTTCATTGTGACTCTTAGCCAAGGTTAAATTACAAATTTCTATAGATAAATTTGTATAGATAAAAATATTCTAGGAAAGAAAGACAGAAGGAAGGGAGGGAGAGAGGGGAGTGAGGGAGAGAGAGAAAGAAAGAAGAAAGAGAAAGAAAGAAAGAAAGAAAAGAAAGAAAGAAAGAAAGAAAGAAAGAAAGAAAGAAAGAAAGAAAGAAAGAGAAAGAAAGAAAAAAGAAAGAAAAAGAAATGATTTTATTACCACCATAATAGTACTGCAGACCTAGAGAATTTTGCATGAAGAAATATATCTTCCCACAAGGTTTCTGAGTAATTGGGTTTAGGGCAAATAGCACCTGTCAGGCCTAAGAATATTTAATGTTTGTCAGTCATCAGTGAATTTAAGGCTATGACTATGTTTGTTTGTCTATGTACGGAAAGGAGAAAAATTTTAATAAGAAGGTTCCTACGCTCATTTCAAGGTGGAAGACCTGTAAAGCAAGAATCAAGGGGAAACTGAAAAGCAAATAAAAGGATTTAATACACCAATTCAAAATGTATAGAAGAAACTAGCCTCAGGAAGAACTTGGGGACTGACAGAGACATTTCTGTAATTTTCTGCAATCTCTAAGAAGATGGTTTCTCAGATGACTTGCTCTATTGGAGGAAGCAATTTTCACGGACGGTAGAATTTTCTCCTATTATATGGGAGAGATATGGTTAAACTCTTGATGAAAGATTTCTTCCAATTGAGTTTTAGGCTCACATACAGTAATGAAAATTGAACAAATGCCATAGACTGGTACCATGGAAAGTCTTAAATTAAAAATAAAATGATTTTTTTTTCCCTTAGAAACACTTGGAGTCAAAAAGATTTGAGCCAAAACACTAGCCCTGCCATGTTTAGCTCTGGAATTATGGGCAGATTAGTTTAGCCTATGTCAACCTGTTTTCTTACCTATAAAATAATGTTACTATGTCTACGTTATAGGGTTTTAATACAGCCATCACATAGTAAAAGACATAACATAGTCTCTGGCACACATTGAGTGCTCTTAACAAATGCTAGCTATTGCTGTGGTATTGTTACTATGCTTGTAACATCCTACATCTTTACCCGGATATCACTAATCTTCAGTGATGTCTGTAAAATTACCAGTGATTTAAGCATAGACAGAATATGTGGTTTTATTTTGGAATACACCATTATATAAGATATGATTATAATTGTTCTTTATATACATATTTAAAGTTCCATATAAATCAGTCTGCCTATCTATCATCTATTTATCATCTATCTATCTATCTGTCTATCATCTATCATCTGTCTAGTGTTTGTGTGAGTGTATGTGTGTGCGCGTGTGTGTGTGGTGAATGTGGATGTAGACCTGGACTTAAAATATTTGTCTTCTTGACTTCTTGTGACATAAGGAGATATAAAAGAAGGCTCTGGAAAAAAAAAATGCAAAACTGCAGCCATTATTTACAGGGAATAAATGCCTATATTAGAAAAGGAGAAAGGCTTCAGATCAATGACCTCAACTTCTACTTAAAAAAAAATAGAAAAAAGAGGGGCGCCTGGGTGGCTGAGATGGTTAAACATCTGCCTTCAGCTCAGGTCATGATCCCAAGGTCCTGGGATCGAGCCCCACATCAGACTCCCTGCTCCACGGGAAGCCTGCTTCTCCCTCTCCCACTCCCCCTGCTTGTGTTCCCTCTCTTGCTGTGTCTCTCTCTGTCAAATAAATAAATAAAATCTTTAAAAGAAAATAGAAAAAAGAAGAGCAAATCAACCCAGAGTAAGCAGAAGAACGTAATTATTATAGATGTCAAAATCAATTAAAAAATGGAAAAATAATGAAATTAGTGAAACTAAAGGTTATTCTCTGATTAAAGGAATGCAATTGATTAAACTCTAGTCAGACTGATCTACAACAATAAAGTACAAACACACACATACCAATATCAAAAATGAGACTGGTGAAATTTCTCCAGATTATAAAGATATTAAAAGAGTATTAAAGGAATATTATAGACATCTTTTTGATAACTTAGACATAACTTAAAAATTCCTTGAGAGACACAAAACTACCTAAGTTTACTCAAGAAGACAAAAAGAACCTGAATATCCCTGTGTCTATTAAATAAATATGTACTTAAAATCCTTCCCACAGTAAAACTCCAGGTGTAAGTGGTATCACTATAAACTCTATCATACATTGAAGAAAGAAATAATACAAATTCTACACAAGTTGAAGAAGATTAAAGAGAAAATTAGAGAGGAAGGAAGAAGCACTTTCACTCATTCAATTAGGCCATCACTACACCGACACCAAAAGCAGACAAATTACATTACAAGAAGAAAACTACGGGCAAATACACCAAATAAAAATTGTGCAAAATTTTATAAACATTTTAGTAAATCATACCCAAAAAATCCATAATCATGACCAAGTGAGGTTTATTCCAGGAATGTATGGTTGGTATAAATATCTGTGTATCAATCAATGTAATTTATTATATGATATAATTAACATATAATTGTCTCAGCACATGTAGATAAAGCATTTGAGTATATTCAATATACATTTCTCGTAAAAAAAAAATCAGCAAACAGGAGTAAAAGGAAACTTCTTCAACCTGATAAAGGACATCTATGAAAAATCAACTAGTAACAATCACCCATAATAGTGCCAAATCAATGCTTCTTTTTCCTAAAATCAGGAACAAGACAAACGTGTCTGTTCTCACCATCTATTCAAAATAATGTGAAAGTTCTAGCCAGTGTAGTAAAGTAAGAATAAGAAATAAAAGGTATCCATTATCAGAAATAAGAATAAAAACTACTTTTATTTGTAGATGACATGATCATCTATAATCTAATGCATCCACAAAAACAATAACAACAAAATGTTCCCAGAAAAAGTGAGTTTAGCAAGGTTACAGTGTACATTATTACACAAAAAATCAATTGTATTACTGTATTAATAATAAAAAAATAAAAACCAGTGCTGTTTATGATAACATCAAAAAATGTAAGTTGCTTAGGAATAAGTCTGACACGAATTCTCAAAACCTGAAGCTACAAAATATTGCTGAGAGAAATTAAAGAAGGCATAAGTAATATGATTATGAATTGGAAGACTCAGTATTGTTATGATGTCAGTTCTCCCTAGATTGATCTATAGATATAACAACAGTCCCAACCAAGATCACAGGCTTTTTTTTTTTTTGGTGGAAAATGACACATTGACATTGAAATACTAAAATTGGTACTGAAATACAAAGGACTTAATATAACCTAAAACAAATGTGTAAAGGAAGAACAATTTGAAAAGCAAATTGCCTTATTTCAGGACTTATAAAGCTTTTGTATTCAATACAGTGTGGAATTAAACAGGAAGATAGAAAAATAGAACAATGAAACAGAATAGAGAATCCAGAAATAAACCCTATCTATATGGACAATTGATCTTAACAAAAGTGCAAAGGCAGTTCAGGGGAGGATACATAGTCTTTCCAACAATTATTGCTTGATATCCAAATGCAAAAAATAAATAAATAAACAAACAAAATAACACTTCACACCTGATACCAGTTTAATTCTATGGTCACAGACCCAAATCTGAAACTTAAAACTATAAAACTTCTAGAGTGAAATATAAGATAAAATATTTTCTTACATATGATAACAAAAGCATGATCTATAAAAGAACAAAATGATAAATTAGACATAATCATAATTAAAACTTCTGCTCTTAGAAAGGCACTTTTAAGGGAATAAAAATACAAACCACAGACAGAAAGCTAAAATGGAAATGATGGATCATTCCAATAATTATACTTCAATAGAAATGTCTAAAAAAATTCAAACAAATGAGGTTGTTAAAAGCATTTCTGTCTATAAATTTTTAGAATTTATTTTCCTCTTTTAGATTCCCTATACTCTTAAGCAAAGTTTGGCAAGTCTTCTATTCTCCATCATGATTGACAAGAACAGCACTTGTTCTTAGTCACAAATTCTTTACCATGTTAAAAAATACTCTACCTCTTCCAGTTTATGATTGGTTTATAAGAAATGCATGTAGGTTATAAGTTTATCATATAGGATGCTGTATCTATGGAGATGATTTCTATTAACTCATTAATCAAGTAAACTTATTTTATAAGGCTTTGTAATTTTCAACCCTCATTGCTTTACTACTAGAAACTATTTTATCATGGAATATCAAGGTAACATATCGCTGAAGTAAATTGGCTATATAATATTAAGTATTTTGTATCTGTATCTGTATATATACATACATATATATGTTTTCATATATTTATTGTTAAAAATGCCTTAAGAATTATTTATCAAGCATACCAATTTTGTCTCCTGATTTCTTATTACTCATTCATTTTTTCCTGTTTCATTTTTATTAATTTATATCTTCTCTTAAATATATATTCTTATGCCATTTTTATTACTCAGTATGAAGTTTAGTTTTTAACATTTTTTCTTGGTTCATAATAAAAGAAGTTAAGTCTTTGGCATTTCTTCAGAGTATAGCTTTGGTTACATTCCATGAATTCTAATGGGTACAGTTCTGATGGCCCATAATTTCCAAATAGACTTTATTTGCTGTTTTATTTCCTATTTTAGCCTTGGATTTATTACAGAGAATGCTTGTTTTGTTTTTGTATTGTTGATTTGTAAGACTTAAAAACAATTCTAATTAATTTCTGATTTCATTGTATTACTTTCTTTTACTTTGTGAGACAAATTGGGATTTTCTTATGTTGACCAATGCACAAAAATCTTTAAGTGTTGTGGGCCTTGTGTAAATAAAAATATATTATTTTTTCTAAGGTGTAACTTTCAATATATTAACCCTCTTAAAGATATTATTTGAGTTGTATAATTTCTTGCTTGTCTAATGCTTATCAATCTCTCAAAACTAAGAGCTATGTATTAATTTCATAGTTTTCTATACCTCAATCCTTAATTTCATAGTGGATTCTTACATCTTGATCCCTTCCATTTTTAGTATGAATAGGTTTGTGTATATGCATTGTTACTTATTTCACACATGAAGTGTTAGAAATTTTTACGTCACTTGGGAATAGTAGCAATTAGAAATATATATTGATACTTTTTGTCCAGAAAAATACTTTTCACCTAAGTTCTATAAAATCTTATATTAATTCTGTGATCCTGCATAGCATGTTTGAGAACCATCAGTGAAAGGTGGCTGGCCAGTTTCTTGGTGGTGTAGTGCCTAGGTCTTTGAAACAATGTTGGAAAGGAGAGGAGGGTTTAAATGTTTGCCTATTTTCAGGAATCACTGTTTTATGACATTATGCCTCTTTATTCCGTGTAAGACTGTCTCAGTCAGGATTTATTTGTCTAATGGTGTTGGAGGGTCATCTAATATCTGTGAAAATATTCTCTCTCTTAGTTTTCAATCCTATTTTAAATTTTCATCCTTTTTTATTTGTATATGACTTAATGATGAATTGGGAGAATATGTATCAGAGTCTGCTAGCTATATGCCATTTTATATTTACAAAACCCCATGCATATGATTTTTATATCTATAAATATAGTTGGCTGTTATCAGTTCCCTTAAATTGGGTAGGGCTGACATTCTCGGTTTTAAAATAAATTGATTGAACAGATCTGCTATAATAGATATAACATCTTTTATAATATAATGTCTTTATCTTTAGATAGCTGCTGAATAATTTCAATCACATTTTACAAAATTTGAACACATCTAAAACTCAAGATAGACATCATGTTCTCTAGCAGGGGAATAATTATTGTACACAATTATATTCCATATCACATTAAATCTTCTTTATATATCATACAGAGAATACAAAGGAAGATAAAGGATGGGAAGAGTACATGAAGGTCATTAGAATTTAGAAATCTAGGAGTATAGGTTTTGTCATCTTAGCTTATCTAGTTACAATTCTTGTATGTTGTGAGAGGACATTTGCTTTTTATTTTTTTTTCAAGATTTTATTTATTTATTCGACAGATAGAGACATAGTGAGAGAGGGAACACAAGCAGGGGGAGTGGGAGAGGGAGAAGCAGGCTTCCCACTGAGCAGGGAGCCCTATGTGGGGCTCGATCCCAGGACCCTGGATCATGACCTGAGCCAAAGGCAGGCGCTTAATGACTGAGCCACCCAGGCGCCCACATTATTTGTTTTTTAAATGCTAAATTATTTAGGCAAGCTCCAAGGCTAACTCTTTTAATCATTCCTTAGGCACTGAAGTCTGTGTTTATGAAATAAAACTCTTAAAGATGCATGTTGTTCTAAATGTTGAATACGATTCCTTTAGCAGAATTATTTAATTTAATTTTGTGAACAAGCTATTTTTGTTTCTTTGCTTTGTTGATTTGTGCAACTATAAATCAGAGTCTATGTTAGACATGGTTGTTTAAATATTTTGAGTATCAGTCCCCACTTCTCCAAATACTAAAAGCAGACTTCTAAGAAAGACTAATAAATGGTAGGTAAATTGCAGTTCTCTGTAAATGAAAACCTGAAGGACCACCTGTAGCCATAACTCATGTGCTATCCCCTATCAAAGGGTAATATTTGCCCAGGTTCAGCCCAGATTACAGTCTTCTGGGCAATAGGCAATTTGGGGAGATCAGACGTAAACATCATAGAATAGTATTGCAAAATGAATATGTATAGAGACCATCTGATCATCACTGTATGTTTTACTAATACATACCTATTAGATAGAATAGTAGATGATGGGTAATGGTTTAGAATATTTTATGAGGTCACAATTAGATACTGATTATTAAAGCCTGTTGCCTCATACCAAATAGTTCAGTGCCTTGGTAAGGTTCATTCTAGTACCGGGTTCAAACATGGCAAAGATTATAAGTTCAGTGGATAAGAAGAGAGGATGTGAATCAGTTTATTAAATTCTGCAATTGATTAGCTCATAGTATTGGAAATTAGTTCATATTTGTTTGTACTTGTACTAAAGAACAGCTTGTTATTTTGCTTGATTGATCTGCAAATATGTCACTTTAAGATTCCATTAAAGCTTCAACATGTTGCTCTTTCTATTTGATTTTAAAATTTTCATTATAACTGATATTTAAGTACAAATAAAACATGATCCTTCGATCTTCTGTAAATTATTTGTGCTACTAGAAATTTTTAACTATTTAATTTTGTATTCTTTCTGCATACTATGTTATCTCTGATGGTGTTCTTTCGTTCAGATGAAAGGAAAACATTCCTATTATAGATCTGTCATTTTTAGATGTTTGTCATAAGAGTTGGAAATGAACATTATCATTCTTGTGAAACACCAAACAGCGTATCTCTTCGGGCATTAATTCATTTTTTTTTTATTTCAGTGCATTTATTTGAAAGTATACATAGGCCACTGATCAATCAGGCCTTATGTGTAAAATTGAAAAAAAGTTTTTAATTTGCTTAATAATATTGCTTTTTTTCATCAGAAATATGCCATTATAGGGTATTTAGTCTTGCAATCCATAAATTACCATGCCTTTCCTTAGGGTAGTCACAAAAGTAAGTACATTATAATTTCTTACACAAATTCTACTTGACAGAATGAGTGAAGAAAGGGTTTTGTTTTTTCCCCAAAAATGCAAATATATGAGAATGGAAGGCAACATACCTTCCTCCCTCTTTTTTTTTTTTTTTTTGAACAGGCAGAGAAAGGACAGCATAGTCAATTTTTAAAATTTATTTCCCAAACCTATTAATTAGGGGCGCCTGGATGGCTCAGTCGTTAAGCGTCTGCCTTTGGCTCAGGTCATGATCCCAGGGTCCTGGGATCGAGCCCCGCATTGGGCTCCCTGCTTGGCGGGAAGCCTGCTTCTCCCTCTCCCACTCCCCCTGCTTGGGTTCCCTCTCTCGCTGTCTCTCTCTCTCTGTCAAATAAATAAATAAAAATCTTTAAAATAACAATTCGTATCCTAACAAATATTAAAAAAAATTAATTAATATACTGTTAACTTCCATAAGAATAGCTGCCATCTGTCTGTGTCTGATGCAACTGCTCTATTGAGTTGGAAGGAAATGGATATCCCAGTCAATGTGAAGCAATAACTATTAAAATAGTCTTCCAACTTAATTGTAGTAGCATAGATATGTGATAATCACTGAGTATTTATCATGACCCTAAAAGGCATTGATAGAGGTTTTAAATTTATTTTTTTAAAAATGCAGCCCCTCCTTTGAGGAAGTATATGGATGCAGCTGACAGTCTTTATTTTTGGAGTGCTTCTCTTATGTTACACTCCTGATTTGAAAACCTCTTTGATTTCCTTTCCCTACCTGAAAAGAGTCAAATTCCTAACCTCTTTATGATCTCATTTTAGACCTTCTCTCTGGATTAAAATCCTGTTAATCCCCATTATACTTTTCTTTCTTTCTTTTTTTTTTTTTTTTTTAGCAAGATCCCATTGGTCCACAACTGTACAGGAACATCACGTTTTTCTTCACTCACTGGGTCTTTGTTCATCATTTCCTGTCTATGCAGTCTATACTTTGCCTTATTTCCTCTACCTGGAAATCACCCTCATTTAAGATCTGTTCAAACTTCATCTTCAATTCTGCAATTTGATGGTGCCTTCTTATGTATTTCCAAGGTTTGCACACTCTTTCTCCTCATTTGTATTACATGACCCTCTTTAAAAATATTTTTTGTTTACATACTATTGTCCACATTTGAATTTGAATTCCTTGGAGTAAAAACATTTATCTTTTATATTTAGGAGTCTAGTAAATTGTCTGACACATAGAAGTTTCTCAAAAATAAATTGTAAAAGTAAAGGTGGTTTGAAGAACACATTAAATCTTGCAAATAACCCACTGAACAGAAACCAATTCTGGAACTTATTATAATTCTACTTGATATCCTGATTCATTGAGCATTTTTGTTTTTAACCTGTGTTTTCTTAGTCTGTCTGCAAAGATTCTATGCCTAGATATTCTATTAATAAACATGTCATTAACTTCTGTTTGTGCTTGGGTGAGCTTGGGTTATAGTAATTAAATTCACTGATTGCAAGATTGTTCTTTATTAACTGTTAAAAACAATAAAGGAAAAGTGAGCTTATCAGCATAAAGAAAAAAATCCCTGAAAATTTGTTAACTTTCAAGCATTTGTATTTAATCAAATAAAAATAATTTCAAAATTAGAGTTATACTTAGTGTCGAAATCATTTTGTGGATGTCTAAAACACGTGTTTCTATTTAATATACTAACAATTATAAATTTCAGCAAATTTGATCATAATTACTAATGCTCTGGTTTTCGGCAATGTTCTTGACCTTGAGAAAGAGTAAAAGATTCCTAAAAGGTAAACTATACATATATATATTTCTCCCTCCCTCCCTCTCTCTCTCTCCATAAATATATATATATATAAATATGTTTTAAGAAAGTCCTCAAACTCTAGACCAATCTTGAATCCACGGGCACCCCTTTGTTTGGCTCTAAGAGAGAGACATCCCTTCAGATAGATAACTAACCTTGCAGATGTATATGAATGATTTCATGTTCTAATATTGTACAAGCCTCCTTAAAGGGTCAGGCCACCTAAGTGTGTTAGAGAAGAAAAAAGAATAACTGAAATTACCAGAAATATTAGCATTGAACTGTAAAAACAATTCAAGTAAACTGCCCAAGAAATTACCTATTACTAACTGAGGTGCTTGGTTCTGCAGTGGCCCAAAACCCTGACTTAATGTCTCAAAAATTATCCACTTCCTGCATATAAATGACAGAATTTGTTTCTTAACCTGTGTGTGTGTTTAGACATAGTCTAACCCTTCAGTAAGACTCAAACCAGTCAAATAAATGCAGCTGAACTTTTACTTTAGTATACTATGGTCTAATGGTAATACAGCAACACATATGATTTGTATTAGACAAATGTTCTAAGACTGAGTTAGCAGTGATGTAAAAACAAAACACCTACTTTGAAATATTTAAATAAAAAGAATCACTGGCGAAAGATTTATGCGATCTGAAGAGAAACCAGAGTATGCCTGGTGGTGGGTATTGAGGAGGGCACATTCTGCATGGAGCACTGGGTGTTATGCACAAACAATGAATCACGGAACACTTCATCTAAAACTAATGATGTAATGTATGGGGATTAACATAAGAATATAAAAAAAAAGAATCACTGGCATATATTAAACAATCAATACATTCAAGCTATTATTAAAGATTGTTATATTAACCAAAATAGTGTTAGTAAAATTTTTTAGGTGAATAAACTTAGTTTTTTTCATACCAATCCCCCAAGGTCTTCTTAGTCCACATTCATTCAGATTTCAATCTGCACTCAAGTTTGTTTTTATTTTCTCACTGCCTAGAGCTTCTCCCCAAAGAGGAAACTCCATTCAAAGTCTTTTTCTCAGGATGTTGTCAAACTCTGTTCTATACTTGTCTGTCTTCCACATAACTTTAGAAATGTCATATGCAGTCTTTTAGATTTTCATCTAATAGGAAGAACTCACTTATTACACATAAATTGTTAGACAATATATATGCATTGTAACTTAGAAACTCATGGCATTTAAACCCAATAACTTGAAATTATAGATTAGATAGAAAAATATTTAGGGGCAATGGAAAAACAAGTTTTATTATTGGTCAGTTAATATTAATTAGTTTGTCTATTAAGTAAAGTACATTCTAAGCAAATAATGGGAGAATAAAATTTTAAAACCTGATTTGTAAAGTGATACATATCATAGTTATTTGTATTAAAATTACAGTAGGATAAAATGCATTTTGCCATGTTGTTTTATGTCTAAAAATGTACCAGTCAATATATCATATGATGATTTTAAACTCCTTTTAAATTTATCATGTAATTGTTCTGTTCCTTTCTGGATCAAGACCTCTCTGGAATCTGTGTCAAGTTTTATTTTCTAATGCATTCAAGTAGAATGGAAAGTTAATCACATGTCCTAATGTATCTTTTAAAAAATATTTCTAGGGATATTTCTGTGTTCAAAAGTTCATTGTTTTTTGCACTGGGTGTTATGTACAAACAATGAATCATGGAACACTACATCTAAAACTAATGATGTAATGTATGGGGATAATATAAGAATAAAAAAATTAAAAAAAGAATTCATTGTTTTTTATGATAATTTATATTTCATTTTTTCTTTATTTGTTTTTTTATTTACTTCCTAAAGTCTCAAAAATCTCATGTAGGGCATTCCATTTATAAACCAATGCCTTGTAGGAAATCAAATGAGAAATAAAGGTTTCTCTTATTCTGTCACAGTTGGAATAAAGATTTGCCAAATCATATTGGAAAAAAGCACCAGTGACTTCAAATTAGTGAGAATCATTTATGGCCGTTCATAACATGCTTCCCCCATCCATTACCTTCTTTTTATTGAAATCACTAATTCAAACTCAGGAAAAGTGTAGCTATCCATTGACCTGAAAATATAAAACATTTGATTTGAAATTTTAGAACATTTTTCATTATCTTCATACAGCTGATTAGAAATTACAGATGTACACTAGTTTTAGGTCATAAAAATTACAACCGAAGTTTAAAGCAATCCAGGATTACTAAGAGAACTGGTACATCTCATGTTTGTTGTCAGTTCCCAAAATAAGTAGAAGGAGAAAACAACCTCTACCCTCTTCCTTTACTAATCTGTAGTATCCTAAAATAAGTTAAATTGGAGCAGTTGCCCTCATGCCTTGGATAAATAAACTTTTTAGAAAAGGGGTTTTCCATTTTATGTATCACTGAAGAAAACTGACAAAGGGATGCCTGAGACAAATACCACACACTTAAAAAAATTTTTTTTCACAATCTTAAATTAAAAAGCAAAGAATAGGGGTGCCTGGGTGGCTTAGTTGGTTATGTGTCTGACTCTAAGTTTCTGCTCAGGTCGTGATCTCAGGGTCATAAGATGGAGCAAGCCCTGTGTTGGGCTCTGTCTGTGCTCAGAGCCCCCATGCTCTCCCTCTCTCTCGCTTTCTCAAATAAATAAATCTTAAAAAAAAAAAAGCAAAGAACATGGATGGAGAAACAGGGTACCTCTTAGTGCATGAGTAGACCTGGGATGGTAGACTCTTAACCTAGAGGATGAGCAGGCTCCTACAGCTACAGAACTTTTCTTGCAATATTTTAATTTTATCAAACCTTTATATTTGGGTACATAGGCAAAAGCAGAGTTCATCTACTCTATTCTGCTTAGTTCTTTGATGTGCAAACAGGAGAGGGAAACTATTGGATTGCCTTGCTAAAGCCAGATAATGCTCATGGTTAAGAAAGCACGTTCTGACTTGTTGCATTTATATCTCAGCTCTGCCTTATTCTAGATTTGTGATCCCAGGCAGGTTACCTTACTTCTTTGAGCCTAAATTTTCTCTTTTGTAAAATGGAAATACTATACAGAATTATTACAGAATTAAGACAATTAAATGAGCTAACGTATCAGTTTAGAGCAGAGCTTGTCAGAGGGAATGTGCTCAATAATTTTAGTTAATATTCGTGTTGCTTTTTTTTCTGAAAAGTGTCAATAAGTAGGGGATGACTGAGTACTTTTGGTGGGAGAACTGGGATTCTCTAGGCAGGAAGTGGATAGAGGGGTGGCAGATACATTGTATTTCCATTTACGTTGTATCTGAAAAATCTTACATCAATTCAAGTCCTTATCAGATGTGGCAGTTTTAGATGTGTTAGGTGAATCATTGGCATCTGGATGCAGAGTTCAATTGTGAAGAGAAAAGAAGAGAAAAACCTGCATAAGAACTACTGCAGTCTGTCTTTCTGTCTTTGTCACTCTGGTGCTTGCTTGTGCCCTCTCTCTCTCTCTCTCTCATACACACACACACACACACTCACACACACGCAGATGCTTCTAAAACAGCCATATATAGCAAATTTTGAGGATCAGGATGTTGGGGAGTGATGCTAAATAGCTCATATGCATCACTCTTTTTGTAAAGTGTGAGCATTTATGCCTGCACTTTTTTTTTTTTTTTACCCCCCAATGCTGTCAGTGCTTAATTTGCCGGCTTTATTAATAGTGGCAGTATGATGTAGACAGAAAGCGATCTATCTAGGAATTGAAATGATACATTACTTGATTTTCTTGAGACTGTTTGCCTTCACAATGGTGAATTGAATGAGTGTCCAGTGGGTAGCCAGACATTAACCCTGGGTGAGGTGGCTGCTAATTTTTCACGGGCTGTGTGCATGCTTGTGCGCTCTCTCTCTCTTTTGCATTTACTAACATATAAAAATTGAAGGAATAAACTATTTTTTTGGGAAAATAGGACAAGAATTAGCACAAAGCATCTCTCAAGAAGAGTGAACACCTTCTGAATCACCTGAAAATAATGTGCTACCAGGCGGTGGTGTTGGACGTGTTCTGCGAGAGCATGGTCTCTGTTCTCTTCTGCGGTTCCTTATACTTGACAGTTTCCTCTTTAAAGCAGAAACCCACAAACATTAACTTTACTGATTAGGCAGGATTTGCTGAGGTTGATAATCAGAGGCAATGTAGTTTAAAGAAAAGCACATAGGCTGAAGCAGACCCCGTCTCTCCCTTACTCCAAATTCCAATGTTGTCAGCGCTGATCAAGCACTCTGGCTCTGGGAAGTTCGTTTTCCTCATCTTCACCATCATATGCCAAATTAAGCCAGGAATAAGGGTGAAATGAGATCCAAGATGAGAAAACCTGTGTCATTTGTTAAGTATTATTTAAAATATTTTTGTTTTGTTCCCTAGACATTTAGTCTTTTCCGAGTTCTTTATTTTCAATTTACAGGTGGTTTACAGCCTTTGTGAGAAGATGAAGTGTGCAATCATTCTGAAGGGATCTGAGGGTCCATGGGCATGAGAGAGAGAGAGAGAGGGCAGGAAATTGCAGGAAGGCATGGCAGGAATCCTCCTCCAACCCTGAGACCCATTGTGGCTCAGGATGACTCACAGGGCAATAATACACAGCATACTTCCTGCAGGTCAGGCCACGTTCACAGTCAAAGTCACCTCCTGTTAGTTAGCTTTGTTTAGAAGTCTGCAGAGATTAGTACCCTGCTAAGGTGCACATTCTCTAGTAAACTCTGAGGACTTGCTTTTTGAAACCTCCAGAGCTTTTACAAAGTGTACTGCCTATTTGATCTTTTTTTTTTTTGTCAGATATATGTTGTTAACAGAAAAATATTCATTTCTGGAGTATCTCACTTCTTACACTTTTTTATGATGGATATTAGCCCATTAAAAGATTCTCACACTTCCATATATATATATAATATATATATATATATATTATATATATATATAATATATATATATATAAAAACATATATTGACATTAATGAAAAGGTCAACTAGGAAACTCCACTGCTTAAGAGACAGAATAGTCTTCATATAAAAATAAAATTGGAATTGCATAAAAATACTTCACTAAGGAGAGTGATTAAGACTAGCTTTTTTTTTTTCTTTCTAGAAAAGGTACAAATTGAACTCATATGTGGCAATTATAGCAGAAATCATCTTCACATCAGAGACTACTTACAGGTCTTTAGAAGTAAATGCCTCTGAAATGACATGAACAAACAAGTTCGTTTTCTCTGATTGAACATCTTGGAAACCCAGATTGTTTTCCAGGAAAGGAATTAGTGTGTATATACCATGTGTATGTGTAGAGACAAATACCTCTCAGTCAATGGGCTTTAGCTGAAAGTGTGAAAGTTGCTCATGACTGAACTAAGTGCTTGCAGAAGCAGTTTCTTTCCTTAAGGAAACCAGAAAAGAAAAGAAAATGTTTAAAATAGTAACTGCAGATATAGAACACTCTATGTTTAGATACCTAAAGTTTTGTAAATAACCCTTAAGAACCCTAATGATTTTTTTAGAGAGAGAGAAAGCTCACATGAGGGGGAACAGAAGGAGAGGGAGAGAGAATTCTAAGCAGGCTCCACACACAGCATGGAGCCCAATGCGGGGCTCAACACAGGGCTCTATCTCAGGACCCTGAGATCATGACCTGAGCCAAAATCAAAAGTTGGACACTTAACTGATTGAACCACCCGGGTGCCTCTAGAACCCAAATAATTTAAAGAAATGGAGGAGTAAGGCACATATATTGGTTATCGTACTTCATCCTTGAAATTTTGAAAGCTGAGCTGTCTTGAATGATAAATCGTATTTGCATAGAGGTAAAGATAAATTTGCACTTAAAATAACATTTTTTATGTCAAATTACATTTTGCATTAACAATGAAAAAAAAAGATGACTTTCCATGAGTTAAGTCTGAACTTGTGTGTTTCCATTATCTCCATGAAAGTCATGATCAATTTTGATACTATGTGAGATAGAAAAGAAAATAGAGGCCAAGACAAATATTTAGGAGACAGCAAGCAATAGCAGGAAGAGCAGTGATTTTTAAGACTGCCAACACTGGATTTTAGCTTAATTCTTTTGCAATTTAGAATCTGTGCTACCTGGAAGAAGATACTGAACATCTTTGAGTCCAGTTCCCTCATTCTTAAGATAGAATTAACAATACCTGCCTCATGTGGCTGTTGAAAGCATAAATACATTTCCAGTGCTGTATGACACAGATCTCCATCTCAAAATAAATCAATTTTTAAAAAGTAAGATAAAGGGAACATAATATTTTCTTTTGTACTTACGGAAGAATTTAAAATAAAGGTTCGACACTACAGAATAGGGCCATTACCCTACCAAATCCCCTCTTAGGACTTCTTTAGTCAGGATGACAGCAATCCTTATTCAGAAATTCATTGTTTTTGCTATGGTAATGTTATCCAGTAATCACCCAAAATATTTGATATATCTCAGTAAATACTTTATTTTCTGTGGTGGTTCTTGATTTTTTAAAAACTGCTTTCCTGGGTCCTCAGGGGATCTTCTTCTTGAATTGCACATAATGCTACTGATCTCACCATGTAGTCTACACTAATATGGTCTACCCTCTACCTTCCTCTCTGTCTCTGTCTTTTGTTCTCTTACTCCTGTCCCTCCATCCTTTTACAATTTTCTAGAGAAGGACATTGGAAAGCTCCGATGGAAGTTAACATTTCTCAGTCTTTTATCACATTTATGTGATAAAAACCATATACACATGCACAGAAACACATACACATGTATACCTATCGCTTCAGAATTAATTATTCCACACATACCTGCATTTATTGTTACTTTTTAAAGTAGCATTTTTGGAAGAGAAATTAATAACATACTCTTAAGGCAAGAGAAAGAGAATCATCTGTAATCTTACCCCTTAAAGAAAACCACCATTCACTTATTTTTATGGTGAAAGATCCTACAGTAAATTTTTCACTTAAAATATTCATTTTCAAAAGCTTGGACTATTACTGTAAATAATGTTTGTAACTGGCTTTAGCATAGCAATTGTTCCATGCCATTTAATATTCTATTGCAACATTATTTTTAAATTGCATTATTTACTATTACAAAGATTTTTCAAAAGGAATTCAGCTTTGTTTTACAATTTGTACTTTCTACTCTTTTCATTGTCTTCTAAAATTTTTTAAATGATAATTTTGGTTTTTTTTCTTTTTTGATGTAAGAGTTATTAAAGAAAATATTTTTGCCTACTTTTAAATTTCTAAATTTTGGGGTTTTTTGTTGTTTGTTTTACTACTAAAGTTAATTTGTGACTTGTTGCATTATGCTCAGGGAATTTGACCTATATATTTACTGGTTTTGAATTTTTTAATTTTCACTTAGAATATGATCACCTTTTAGAAATATTCTATGAGCACACAAGAAAGGTACATCCTTTGTATTGTAAATATGTCAATACATATTTCTGAAATAAAGCCTCTTAATTACATTACCCCATTTCTTGATCATCTTTATGTTTCTACAAGTTTAATATGTCTGGGAATTAGACATACTACAATTTTGTTTCCCCAAAAGTGGGAAAATTAACTTATATTAAAGGTAATAAATTTGTGAGGTTCACACATATCCATCCAGTGTTTCTTCTCAGTGAAAAAATGGAATATTAGCTTAATGGAGCTGAGATAACTATTTTAGATGGAAAGAGGTAATTTATTCTCATCATATAACAATAGTGATCATATTCCAAATAAATGAACATATGGAAATAAATGAGATTACTAAAGAACAAGAGAATATAAAAGTATATGTTTATGCTAACTGCCCAGAAGGGCACTGGGGGCTTAGGACAGACTGAACAACAAAAAGGAAGGGAATTATTTTGCATGCAGACTCCATGAATGAGTTCATCTATAAGCAAAGCATTCTGGGCATCTTTTTCCCCTGAGAAAATATTCCATTGAATTTTTTCCCCTGAGACTCTAATTCTTTTATTAAATTTTCCAATGTGTCTGTGTTAGAAAAGGTCGGTACTGATCAATAGGGAAATATAAAAGTTTATTTTGTGTGTGTGATAAGACCTTAAAATCATAAGAAAAGAGATAATATAATATGTGGGCTGCTCTGATGAAAAATAATTATTTTATTAAATAGGAAATGTAGACCTGCAAACAAAGCAATCAAAAATAAAGTGTCATATACTTTGAATAAAAAAAGGCAAAGAATATGAAAGGCAATCTGAGAAAGAAATATAAAGTGCCAATTATGAAGAAATGCCAAATTCACACATAAATAAGAGACATGCAAATTACCCTAAAAATCAGTTACCTTTTTTCCTTGTCAGATTAGTAAATATTTTAAAAATTATTAACTCTAGTGTTGCCAGAGAATGGGTAAACTTTTCCAGAAGACAATTATGAAATATGTGTTAAAAGACTTTACAACATGCATATCATTTAACCTAAAAAACACTGAGAAATTGGACTAAAGAAAAGACATTAGCTTATTTTTGCCTTGTATGCAGAAAAAATTCTACAAAGAGAGGAAAAAAATTCTATATGAGATAACTGTATATTTCTTAAATACTATGTGTCCATTTATAATAAATGATATATTTGTGAAAAATAGTTGGAGCATTGCTCATTGTGATAGTAACGTGTGATACTTAGCAATAAATAGCTGGGTAGCAAAATGATGCAGGCTATCTGTATGACTGAAGGTTTGAAGTTGTTTTTTTGTTTTTTTTTTCTGGTAAGATTAATGTGCTCCCCAAATTAAGCTAAATCAATTGCTTATGAATGAACTGAGTTGTAAAGCCAACATCACCTGTGCTCCTTGGTAGGTGTGAATTAGAGTTGCTTCCTCTGCAATGCACAGTTGGTGGTATTAGAGAAAGAACAATTTTCCTTTCTATTACATATTTAGAAGAAAACGTTTTCCCATCAGAGTACATCCTCTTTCTTGGTCGCAAATTTTTCTTGATGTTCATATGTCTGCGTTTCACACAATCAGTTGTTTGCAATGTACTTAACCTTCCCTTTCCCCAACTTTCAACTGGACTTCCAGATATCAGCTGGATGAACAAAGATTTATGTTATCATGCTGTGACGCTGCCTGGCAGCCAACAATTACGTGGTGAAAGCCTTAACTATGTTCATATCACAAAGGAAGGTGTTGAATATTTGAAAATTTCATCATCTTGTGCCTTTACTGTTTTATAAGGAGTGCAAGTTGAAAGAATTGCTGATTGCTAGACACAATATAGCTGAATCAAAGGTGATCCTTGCTACATCTGCAAAAAACAACTAATTGTGACCCTCAAACATATTGGATTTAAATAGGTCAATGTGGGTCAATTATAAAGCAAAATGAAGAAAACCGAAGGATAACTAGGGGTTTATAATTTTCCTTTAATAATTTGGTACTAGAATTCCTGTAACATTTATTTGACTTTTGAATATTTTATAATCTTGGTTTAATTTCAGTAGTTTTTGGTCTAAACCAAAACTATCATATTGATTCTGTTGCAACCTTCCTGATATTGTTGGAGCCACCCCTGTTGAGAAGTTGCCAATGAAATAGGTTTCCATGACTATTTTATATACACAATGAATCATACACATATTGGCAGTTTGCCTCTGTCAGAAAACCACGGATAAGATTAAGTCAACAAAAGAAGAAATAAGATTGACAATTTATAAAAAGTCTTACTTATGTATACAAATAGCTGCAGCCCCAAACAAATACCTCCGAATCTATTCAGGGTCTTTTTCTTCTGTTTTTTCAGCTGCTATCTCTTTCCTTTGCTCTCTTCTTCCCTCTCTCCCTCCCTTCCTCTATTAGCCTATCCCTCCACATACTAATTTTTAAAGTAATTTTCTTTTGAGTATTTTTTCTGAAAATTAAAACACATACACATGAACACTTTAAATGTGAATCCTGTAGTTGATTTTTTTTTTCCTGCATCACTGACCCAGAAATAACAAAAAGTCATGTTTGTGTTTCAGTGTAATACCAATGAGAGATGATAACAAAACAAGGACAAAGCAGACAAATCCACCTGGCTCACGATCTAAGTGAACAGAGGTGACAGTGACCACTTTCTAAATTGCCAGGACTAATTGAATAAATGGTTACTTGTGAGGATGACGTACAAGCAGGCTTGGCTTGCTATTGCAGGGTTTAGAATTCCACCTGCCAAATAAAGTGGGGAAAATGCACAATAGAAGAAAATCTCTTTTTCATTTCTTTATTAGTGTCACATACGCTCGTGCCAATAAAGCTGTCAGGCAGATGTTTCAGATTAAATACCCCTGGCATTAACTTTATTGAAAATCAACACAAATCATGGTCAACTATCAGTTCTTACTCCCCAAAGAAACAATTAAGTCAAAGTAACAGCTCAGAAAGCCTCATGAGGCGAAAACCAAAGCTCAAGGTCTGTGAGTGGAAGGTGTTCTGTGTCCCAGTTGTCAAGCTGCAGTTGGGTCAATGGTCCTTTCTTTATTTGATTTTACTTGTACATCAGTCCCACTCATTTCTAGAAAGAAAAAAAAAGGGGGGGGCTAATAGGGCTATCAGATGAGCACTGTGCATAAAATCAATCTCATTCGCCTGAAGGGAAAGCAAAACTCCTGTGTCTGAGTGACATTAATTTATTGTGTGTATGTCTTTGATTTTACATGCTCTATTATTATAACGATAATCGTATTTTTCTAAAACTGCCTCCTTATGAATTATTTGATAAATACTTGTTTCAAATACTTAGAAGAGTGATTAATATTTATTACATAATGTTTATTCATTATTTTAATAATATAACATTTAGCCATTTTCAAGATGCTTTTACATTTATTATCCACCTTGATTCCCCCAACAATCCAAAAAGTGGGAAGGGGAGATATGCTTATATGTATGTAATAGTCTCAAAATCTGAGTTTCAAAGTCTTAGCGACTTGATAATGGGGATGGACTGTATGTGTGTGAGTGTGTATGTGTGCGTGTAGCCTGATACAGGAAGAGAGTCCACATTTTCCGACTCTAAATCCTCAATCCATTATCCCTCCAGGCTTCTTTCTGGTTTAATCACTGCCTTTATCTATTTAACATTTTAATTTAGGAATAATAATAAATCTTCATATCACAATTAGTTTAATAACAATGGCTGTGAGCTTGACTGTCACCAAAAGATGATTTATTCAGTTTAGAATTAGATATACCTGAAACTCACCTGTTGTTGAATTAACTCATTTATTCCTTCCTTTATTTCTTTCATCAACCATTTGGTTATCCACCAACTTCATCTTGAACAATACTGAGGTGGATAGGAACCCACACACTCTTCCTGGTTTCATATCTTGGCACTGACAATTACCACTGAGAAAATTAAGCAAGTGATTGACTCCTTGTTATAAGCTTTTTTATATGTAAAGTGGGTGCAGGAGTCCCTACAATACTAAATAGTTGGGAGAACTGAATGATGTACAAATATATTATCACTATTGAGTACCTGCTATATTGCAGGCATGGGTTAAATGCAGGAAATACATTAGTGAGGAAAATAAATCGGGCCATGGTTTTACAGAATAGTCTATGTTTGGGAAGAATATGACAATAAAAAAAGAGCAAATACAGTCAAATCTCATTATTCACAATAGTTATGTTTTCTAACGTCACCGTGAACTCTGAATTAGCACACACTAAACTGCTGCTCCTAGGGGAAACACAGGGTGGGTTCTGGTCACAGCAGTTTCTGTCAGCTGATCAATACATAACCTTGTTTTATGTGTGTTTCTGGGTAAAGACACCTTATTTAATATATGCTGTTGATTCACTGACATTGAACTCACTGCCAACAGCACTATAACTCATTCCTGAACAAAGCTCATCTAACACACACATTTTCTCTGTACGGCGCATCATAGCTTTCTTGCACTTAGGACCACTAGACAGTACTTTAGCAGTACACTTGGGACAATTTTAAACAGAAAAATCACCAACAAAAGGCACAAAAAATGTGAAAAATGTGGCACAAAATAGACCACAGAAAAGATACTTGTTTGTACTATGATAGCTGAAACAAGAAGGCAGAGAGTTCAACCTCAGATGAGAACGTGCTCCCTGGGTGACAAATTTTTCGCAGCTGTGCACATGCCTTGAATGACCCTGAAAACACAGCAAGTGTTAAGTTGGAGGTTACAAATAAACTTTAGTGATAGGGCAAATTTGTGAATAGAGAATTTGTGAATAAGGAGGAAAGACTGTGTGTGTGTGTGTGTGTGTGTGTGTGTGTCTTTCTGTCTAAGACATACCAGCTGGTAAAAAAGTATTGTGGAGTAAAATAAGTCAAGGTACAGGGGCTAGAGAATACTGCTGTTGATGGTGGTGAGTGTGTGTTGTGTGTCTAGGTAGTCAGCAAAGACCTCTCTGATGAACTGGCATTTGAACAAAGATCTTAAAGTTAGGGAAGAGGCCATGTGGGTATGTATCGGAAATGTCTTCCAGGCAAAGAACAGCAAGTGCAAATGACTTGAGGCAGTATCATAAGCGATTTGTTTAAAGATAAGCAAGAAGACCTGGGAGCTGAAGTCAGATGAGGCTGTGGGAGATAGGGTCAGAGAAATTGCAAGGAGACAGCGTACATGAGGCATGAGAGAGAGCTGAGGGAAGTCAGGGGGTATTTAAGAAAGATGAGTGACACAATCTGACATATTTAAAGTGGATCATTCTGGCTTATGTGGGGAAGAGTTGGGAGGGAATCAAGGATCCATGTAGGAGATGGTAATGGTAATAGTAATGGTAATACATTCCAGAACTTGTTACAGTAGTTTGGCTAGAGATGATAGTAGCTTGAACCAGAATGGTTGGGAGTGACCAGATTTTGGAAATATTTGGAAAATAGATCTGATAGGATTTGCTGATTGCACATAAGCTATAGGAAAAGAGTTTATTGTAATTCCATGATGACTCTGAGCAACTGGAAGAATGGAGTTGCTTTCAACAAGAGGGTGGGAGGAATGTATGAAGGTGGCTTGTGAGGAAGGGACAACCAGGAACCTGGTTTTGTGCATGCCGAGTTTCAGATGGAGATTTAAAATGCAAGTGGGCATGTCAAGTCCAGAGCTGTTGTGTGAATTTAGAGTTTAGGGGAACAGTGTGGACTAGAGATGTATATCAGGAGTCAGCAACACATGGAGGGTATTTAAAGCCAAGAGACTGCAGGGGACCACTGAGCAAGAAGAATACAGAAAAGAGGTGCTAAGGCTGAGTCCTGCTCATTAAATTACTAGGTCATTGTGGTCTTAATAAGTTTTATGCCCACTTTATTGGTAGTAATTGAGTCCTACAGAATTTCTCATGATTTCTGAAACAATTGACATGATCTTATAGCCTTGTCTATATAACGTAAATGGAAAAGAGAAGCTGTACATTAAAAAGTATCGGGTTCTATCTTAATGGCTCCAGAGTGAATTTTTTGTTCTATAATTGCAAAAGCAAAACCCTAAGACAAACCTATCATAAAACACCCGATGAAATGTTGATTCTGACCAAGATTCACCCTAGGATGCTGGGGTGCATTTTTATGGGCTGTCAATAACGAAAGGTTATGAACTATACCATAAATATTCTTACCTTACCTGATGCAACAGTCTTTGGATCTACCTAATGCTTGTTCAATGGACTCACCTTTCTGCTCTTTATAGCTTCATTAAATAGTGAACCAAATGCCTCTTGGTGTTATTCTAAAAATATATTATCATGCCTTCCTTTTCAAAAGGATTTCATGCTTTCAAACACTTGCTTTGTGTCATTTGGTCTGTGTTTTATGTAATTTTCAATATATTTGGCATCAACTTGGTGTGCCTTCCAAAATTCTCACGTCCATCCATCTGCTTGTCCATATGCCAAAAACCAAGATAAATAGCTCTTAATCCTTAGTTCTTAAGGGAATAGCTGGACTACTTGGAATGAAATATTCTACCTAGCTATATGATATGTGATCACAAATGATACATACACCTTGCATGCCTAATGTTATGCATTTTAAAATGTGTTTGCCTGTGCCTCAACATATGTCTGTGTTTTTGTAGCAGTTCTGTGTCAGTCCTAAGGAACTGTGCCTAATTGGGCTAATACACATTGATCCCGAGTGACTGGCTTCTTACCCTATCTGACCCACCCCTGCCTTTCAAACGGTGTAATCTTACATTTCTAGGAATATACATTTATTGTGATTAGCTGTACTTTTATAAATAAAAAAACTTTACTCAATTATGGTATTAAACTAATCATCACTTTGAAATGGAGACAATTATATCAGCCTTATCAACCCTCAAGAGTTGTGTGAAAATGTCAGAAAGCGTATAAAGTGCAATAGAAAAAAAAAAGTTGTCCTTGAATGTGTATAAATTATAACACTGAATGTATTTATAGCAATATATGGATTCATATGTATGTTTTAAATATATGTGATATACATACATTAAAAAAATTTAATCATCTTCCTTTTCCAGAGTGAGATTCATATCTTTAGTTTGCTGCAATTCATCATCTCACTTTCTTAAAATCTTTTTATATATTCATCAAAATTAGGGTCTTTATTCTGGAATCAGATGGAAATGAAATAAAGTCTCTGGCTTTCTCATTTGCATAATTGCAAAATTTTGATTTATGTGTTAACCTGGCACTAATTTCCATCTATTTCTTGGCAGTGTCTTCACTGTTAGCAGCAAGCTTATCTTTTCAGTACATTAGCTCTCTATTACTAAAATTCAGTTTGAATTCTTTGTAGGATTTTTTTCCTGCCCCCGACACATTCTCTCTCTCTCTCCATCAAACAGGCTTCTGTTTGAGGAGTTGATTAGTGGCCTTCTGTGAAATAAAGATGCTTCTGTGTGGGCTGTGGTTCCCCCACTGCCCCTGCTTTCAGAGGCAAACCCTCGCTGTTTCCTTTGCCCAGGCCGATTCTGTGGATTTTAGAGACCACCACTGCAGTTGAACTACTTTGCTCAAATGTAAATGATTAGGTAGGAATCAAGCTAACCTTGTTGCCTATTATTTTCTCCTTGCTCCTTTCTCTGTCCTTCCTGTTAAGAAAGCAGCTGAAGTTGAGCACTGAAGGACAGTTTCTGTGTTCCAGAAGGGCCGCACCATCTGCATGCACAGGGCACGATCTGACCCTCCTAAGTGAAGGTCTGCGTTCGTTTTCAATTTCAATACACATGTGCAAAACCACACAACCTACTAGGTACTACTGAAAGCATTGAAATCTTGGGGGGGTGCCATTTAGCAGATATTTTCAGTCGTGTCCTCAGTGACAGAGAGTAGGTCTCTTGTGCTGCCCTCCCCACCCCCTCCCCCTCCCCCCACTCCCCTTCCCCCTCCCCCCTCTCCCCTCTCCTAGAGAGAGGGTCAGGATCTATTTGGATTTGGATCTTAGGGGTGTGGTCTGTGTGGGGGTAGACATCACATCCCAGGAGGATGCACATGCAGACATGCGTGGGAACACAGGACCCAGCACCAGGATGAGAGCAGGAAGAAAGCCAGGGAGTATGTAAAGACTTCCAGATTCCTCCAGTCAGAATTTACATCCCCAAATCTGGGTAAAGAGTGCTGATGATATTCCCAGAGCTCTCTGCAGAGAGCCCTGTTCTGACATTCACCACACTGCATGGCAATGTAGACTCTAAGCCCAATGAGGACTTGGTACCCCAGAATATAACAGCTTTTCTGTGTTCGAAGAATAGATACAGTTTGTTCCAAAAATGTTTTAAGCATGCCTCGATTTCATAGCATATTGTAACAGAATGAACAGTTTGCCTGACTGTGGGCTTCCTGTGGACAAGGAATGTGTATTAAGCATATTTGCATCCTCAGTAAATGACTCTTAGTTCATATGTTTCCCAAGAGCATAACGTAGTATTGCACTCATAGTAAGAGTTAAAAACTTGTCAGATGAGGACACAAATAGAGGAACTGAAAAAGTCAGTGATACCCAAATGTGTAGCTAGATAACGTGGTTTTGATGAACGTTTTTTCCCTTGGTACTCTGATCTTTGGGTTTTATTCTCTGGAGAAGAAGCAGAGGAGAGTTATAAAACAAATTTACTAGAGTCACAGGCAAGGTATTCCATGATGGATATTTAGAGTATCATAGATATGTTGAAGAAAAAAAGGGAAAAGCTAATGAAATAAAAGCAAAACACAAAAATAAATAAATAGAAACCATATGACAAGACTTTTTTTATCACTTGGCTGACATCAAATACTATATAAGTGCCTCTGATTGCAACTCAAAAGTAAACAGTAATGGGGGAAAAAAAGACAAATCAATAAATAACCTCTGACATTTATTCAAAATATTTTTTCAGGGTTAACACCCATTGATTTTATAGCACACAAAATGTGTTTCTTTTCTAAAGGTCTTGTCATTTTCCCTACTATCCAAACTTAAGATCACTTTATTACTTTTTTTATTAAAGTATGTGGTTTTCAGAATAAAATGTCAATTTAAATTGGGTCTAAAATCACTGTTACATTATTTATATACTCAATCTCAGAATAACTAATAACCAAATTACCATGCTTGGGCCCAATTTCTTTGACATGCATCATTCTTAGAATATGTTCAAAGGATTCCCTTCTGTATGTTGGTGGTTAAGAATGCTAGTGCAAGTCTACATATTCACCCATGCAGTTGTGAATGTGTAAATGAATGTGTATTCTTAGGCCATCTGAAGTAGAATTTTATCCAGGCACCCAGACTCCTTACAGGAATATGCAAAATGACTAGGTGGCTTTAGTGCAGTCCCTGGTGGATAAGAATCTGGAACAGCAGGAGCATGGCTTTTGTCTTTCTTGGGTGCCCACAAGATGGAGAGATCATTGTGGAACTGTCTGTGGAAGGGGCGAAGTCTTGCTGTTATGTGTCAGAATGGCCATTCCAAACTGAGGATACATGAGTAAAGAAATTTAATGTGCTGACCACCAGGTCCTGTGAAAAACTCAGAGCTCAGTCAGAGCTGTCTGCAAGATACATTTTTCAGCTGGAATGCCAGGTGGCTCAGTTGGTTAAGCGTCTGCCTTGAGCTCAGGTCATGATCCCAGGATCCTGGGATGGAGCCCTGAGTCAGACTCCCTGTTCAGCTGGGTGTCTGCTTCTCCCTCTACCCCTCCCCCCCCTACTCAAGCTCCCTCTCTGTCTCTGTCAAATAAATAAATAAAATCTTTGAGGAAAAAAAAGATACATCATCCAGCCAAACAAACTCCACTTCCTCTCCTTATCCTCCCCCAAAACCAACAAAAAACCCAGAACAAAAAAAAGTAAAACAGCCTTGTTTTATATAAAAAATGTTACTATGTAAAATATGATGCTTAGTTTCAGTTACGACAATAAATTAACACGCAGAAAGTGAAAGTTGCTATAGTACGGAAGCTTTTATCACAGCATCATATATTTTATTGAAGACAGATTATTCCAGAAATGAAAGATTGGAAAAGGAACTTAGTTGTGTTGGTGTTTTAAAGATCTGATTTAGTTGATTATTGACAAAGAGAAACAGTGATTAAGAGCATGATATTATCATCTAACTATTAATAATAATAATATAAAGTGGAGAGTTGCTTTACAACCTGAAATAGCTGATGGACTGGATTGTTTCATTAGTGAATCTAGTGCATTCCATAAGCAGCCTTCACTTCCTTGCATTAAGGCATCTCTCCCAGACCATTAACCTCACCTCTGAGGTTATAAAACTCAAAATACTTTAACTTATCTGCCAGATATTCTCATTATTATTTTTTTTTCCTGCTCAGTGGTAACCAAGACCAATTTAATTCCGACTCCTCTGAAGTAATTAATTTGGGGTCTTTTAAAAATCAGAATTCTGCAGAAGCAAGGTTTTTTTCACTTCCATCCAATTAAATTCACAAGCCTTTACTGTCCCCATATGCCCCTTTCTGATAAGCTTTGTTCAGAATTGAAACTCTGTGGAGAGCTGATCTGAATTTAATTCTATTGTTACTAAGAAATGTATCCCATAGTTAAAGTCTTGTTGTTTTTCTCTAAAACAAAGACCTCCTCCTTACATAAAAAGAGTCATGGTTGCTTAGGTAAAATCTTTGGCAGAAACAAATGTGTTTTCTACTTATAATCTTTGGGTTGAACCAGGTTTAAGGAGGGTGGGAGAATTTTAGGTGCTTCCCTCTATGATAAAATAATAGAGAACTTCCCTTATTCCCCACTATGGTCACAAGACAGAATAACAACTATTAGAGCAACTCCTTATGGACTGAAGAGGATCTCTCTAGACATTTGCTTTTAAAATGCAAATGTCCTTGGGAGAGGGAATACAAGTTATTAATAACTGCACTTTTATGAATTCACTCTTCCCTCTCACAGGAAAAATAGACAAACAGTGGGAAAAACATATATTAAGTGGAGACCTTGTGTATAGAATCATTTTTTTCATTTCATGAGATCCTTCAAGGTACACACTATCTTCCGTTTCTGGATGGACAAAATGTTAGTTCGTGTAGTTAAGTAACTGGTTAAAGGAACTAAAGATTTCATTCATTAATCAAATATCTGTTGGACAGCTGCTATTTTGCTAGGTACTATTTTAATAAATAAAAACTATGAATTATATAGATACTATACATCAGTCCCAAACATCAGGAAGATTATATGCTAGTTGTGGCAAAAAGACAATCACCAAGCTATATTACAGTGCAGGGCAGTGATAAATGCTATGATGAAAAATTAAGGATTTGAGTTTCTGAGAATATGACAATTATGTATTTCATAGTTTTATTTTCTCTACCATGCTTTCTCTCAAGGTAAAGGTTATTAGAATTGGTTTGGATCTTAAATACTAATGGTTTCATGTAGTATCTCTCCTTGTGTCATTTGTTTATCAGGAAAGTATTTTTTAAAAGCTGTGTTTTCAGTTATTAATCTACATAAGAAATACTTGGTTAGGTTGTTTAAAAAATGCTGATTCTTGGGGCGCCTGGGTGGCTCAGTTGGTTAAGCGACTGCCTTCGGCTCAGGTCATGATCCTGGAGTCCCTGGATCGAGTCCCTGGATTGAGTCCCACATCGGGCTCCCTGCTCGGCAGGGAGTCTGCTTCTCCCTCTGACCCTCCCCCCTCTCATGTGCTCTCTCTCATTCTCTCTCTCTCAAATAAATAAATAAAATCTTTTAAAAAAAATGCTGATTCTTATTGCCCAACCCAAAGGTTCTAATTTAATAAAACTTGGTAGACGACTGTTTTAATAAACATCTGATGCAGGTGGTCCATGGCCATCTTTTGAGAAGAAATCACCCCGAAGAATGGATAATTAACATATCACCTTGATGTCAGGCCCTACCATTAAGGGTTCTGAAGAATGAAAATGCCTAAGACCAATTCACACCTAAGAGCTACTTTGTTCAATACAAACGACTCTTGAGCCCTTGAAATGTGTATGGCCCAAGTTGAGATGCACTGAAAATGCAAAACCCACACTGGATTTTGAAGACTCAGTTAAAAAAAAAAAAAAGTAACATAGCTCACTAATAATTTTTGTATTCATTGAAGGCTGAAATAATGATATATTTGATATATTGGGTTAAATAATATATATTGTTAAATTAACTTTACCTTTTAAAAAAAGTTTTATTGTGGCTGCTAGAAAATTTAAATTTATATATATGGTTCGCATTGTAGTTCTATTAGACTTAGACTGATTATGAGCTCTTGTTTATTTAAAACTCTATGGAAATGATTGCACTGTTGTCTTAAACTTGCTTCCCAGGGTCATGTTCCTGTGGCGCTTTCTGATATATTCCTAGTCTCACCACAGGCATTAGACACACTGGACCTGGTGCTGCCTTTACTTGCTATGTTCTGTGCCAGCCTGGGTCCAGGCTATTTGCTTTGTCCGTCCTTCCAAACAAGAATCCATCTCGACTATAATATGATCCATCAAGCCCAGTTCAAATCCCACCTTCCCTAAGAAACATTCCCTTTTACCGCCAACATTTATTGTGTAACTCTGAATTTTTCAATTCATTGATTTGCTCAGAAAATAATTAAAATGGGGCAATGGTAATATCTCCTTCATTACATAATGTAGAGCAACCAATCATGTGGCTTACAGAGGAGATGTGCAATCAATCACTGGCTACATTATGATTATAAAATACATCACCAGAGATGGGGCTGCAGTGCAGCTACGATAAAATATGTACATTTACTTCATTACTCATTATTCCATTTGTAAAAAACAGATTGGACTAGGAGGAAGGTCACCAGTCTGTGAATGAGAAAAATATCATCTTAGAATCATGTCAGAACTGTAAAATATATAGTGACCTTTCATTCATACAAAATATAGTTGCTATTCTCTGGTGGGTTTTCTTGGAGGATAATTACAGTCATAAATATGAACTTAGAAACTATAAACATTTTCCAGTATTGTGTTGCAAAATAGGTATCTAAAGCTAATATGAATTTAGTAATTATGAACATGTGAGTTTGATTTATTGATTAAAGAGAATAGTTGTATTCTTGCATAATATTTGAGATTTGCAATGTACAGGTTATTCATGAAAATACCTTACCATAGAAGAAAACAGTGGTTTGTTGCTTATTTACTAAGATGATATAATCAAATAATAATTAAATACAGCATTAACAATCAAAGTAATTGTCCTCTCTGATTCCATAGTCATTTCTTCTTTGGGATTTTCATAATCTTTGCCTAGATCCCCCTCTGTTAAATCAGGTTGCCCTTGTTCCTCAACCCCAGCACACACACACACACACACACACACACATGCATGCACACACATGCACAGACACTCCTAGATGGCTTTCTTAAAATACGAAGTGTTGCTCTAATCTCAAAATCTTAAAATTCATATGTACAATGATTTCTGCACAGGTAGACAATTTGTGATTTTATTTTTCCTTATGCTGATTGCTAATTAAGATGAATGCAAGCAAAACCTGCTTTGTTTTCATTTAAAAGCTTTTGCTGGTGAGTGTTTAATCATTTGTGAACCCAGCAACAGCGTGAATATCAAAGAGAAAGCTGTTGGTAGATCTTCCTGCACCTGTTTTTATTTTTTTTATTTTTTTTTCCTGGTAAGCTGGTAGTGCATTTCCATATGCTAAAACATTTCCTTGTAAAGTTTCCTTATGTCAAGAGGGCGTTTTATTAACTGATTGCCAGTGGTCAGGAGTGAGGGTAGGGCTGAGTCAGGAAGTGTGAGAAGGAGGCTGGACTCTAAAAAACCCTTGCTACTGTTCTCCACTGAGCTTATTCAGATCTATACCAGGGAAGAATGCTACACCACAACAATTCCTGGGTGAAGGAAGACTTTCCAGATGCCTGGACTGATTACTTTCCTTTTGCAATTAGTCATTGCTTTGAGAGATTTTGTTTTGTTTTGATAATGACTTCTCTCTGTGAAATATTTTGCTCTATACTGGAGATGCAGTGGTGGATACTCCAGAGCTCACATCGTGGCTTTTATAGCACCATGAGGAAGACAACAAGCAAACTGGCCTTTGCAATAAGGCATAATAAGTGCTTTGGAAGAGGTATGCATGGGATATTGTGGGAACAGAGTAGGTAGGGCATTTAAATCAGACTTTCCAAAGTGTCAGTTGAGCTGCTGGTTAAGTGAGTAGATAACTAGGGGAAAAAGAGAAAAGATGCCCTTAGATGCTCCCCATTTGTTCTCAGAGAAAAGTAAATTCAAGATCCCATTTTATTTAAATGTTCGAGGGTTATTACAGAAAGATAAAACCAACCAGTAAGTTTTTACTAAAGGCAAATAAACAAAACAAATCACTGGTGAAAGAAACAGCAGTTCAGTGAGCCATTTGAGGCAATTGACTGAAAAATCATTCTACTGGTTGCTCGGTATAATTCAGTACTCCCAGGGTAAGAGACCAAAATTAGCCACAGAGCAGGGAACGCTGAGTGAAAAGGTTGTAATGTTCCCAGATTCTCAGAATGAAGTGGATCAACTGGGAAGAAGTTGATTAGATCCCCAGAGAAAGAATAATATGCATGCATTTTTAAAAATTGATATTTGTTATTTCAAAATAATCATAAAAGTAGTCCTCATTAGTAAAATGATACTCCTTATGGTTGTTTTACAGTTTTGTGCTATACTTATTTTTCATTGCATAGAGATAATTAGAAGTAGGGAATGGGATATTTTGACATTTTCAGAACATATGGCCTCAGAAGTTCTTAATTCCACTATGGTAAGAAGGTATGCACATTCAGTTACAAATCTGAAAAGATATTTAATCAACACTCAAATGAGCAGAGCCTAGGACATCCAAACACCAAGGGGTGCTTGCTGGCAAGTTTTGAGTCTGAATAAATTTCTCCACATTTGAGGATGTGTACAGTAACCAGAAAATAAAATCCATGGTAACAGAGGTTTCCTCTAGGTGACTTATAATGTATTTTTATGTATTTTCATGTTTTATGAAATAAGTATCTATTTTAAGTAAGAAATACATTCAAAATGAGCCTATACAACCCTGGTGTCTGCACGTGTGTATGTATGTGAAAATACATTGATGTTTTAAAAAAGAGAAAATTTTGAAATATGCCAAAGGGTTAATTAAGAATGACTAACTCTGGGTGGAAGAATTTTTTTCTCTCAATTACATTATAATTTTCAAATTCTTTAAAATTTAGTTTATATTCCATTTGTGGTATTCAGTGGGGACAAACCTTACTTTAAAAAATGTCAGGCTTGGTAGAGGATAGGGGAAATGGGCTGCAATTCCCAGTGTCACAAGGGATTACTAGAATGCAGTTGCTTTATTGGAAGTTACTGCCCCAACTAGAGTGGGGTCAAAGGAGCTGCATTCCTGGGGGCTTTTATAGTGGTGCTCTTTCCTGGTGCTCTCAACTTAGGTACAGAGAACCAATTACCTTAAGAAATGCAAAATGCATTCTCTAATCACCAAGTCAAACACTTAAAATATTTTTGCCTTTCCAACTGGACTACATCTGAGCTAGTGTCTACATAATTTCAAAAGAAAAGTTCTTTCATGATTAATTATCTTATTATGTGTGAATAATTATTTTGGTCAATGAACTATATAAATCATCATTTTAAATTTACTTTTTATTGTCGTCAGGACATACTCAAATGACCTCAAGAAATAAACCACCTGGGGAAATTTTTTTCTTGTGTGGTACAAATGGACATGCAAAAGAGATTTGTCATCATCATCTACAGACTAGCGGCTGTTACGGCTTTTCTCTTACAACAGAAACCTCAAAGAAGTTAAGTAACTTAACCAAAGTCATACCAATATCAGAGCAGTCACACTGCTTCTCCTACACAGAATTAAATTTGGTTAATAATATTTTTTTTAAAGAAAGATAATAAACTTGCCTCTGATATAAGCACCAGCTTCATTAGCCTGATTATGGGGAGGGCGAGCATCAGGGAGTCAGCATATTCAAAGCATAGAAAAGGTATCTAATGTTGTTTAGCAGCTCCACAGGTATTTAGGTATTCAGTCAGTTCTCCTGATGTTTTCTTCTATTCTTCTGTGTATCCATGGCAAATGCAGAATGGAATTCTTTCAATTAGTTCACTCAACTGGAAAGAGAAATGTAATTTGAAGATTATCATTTTTCATCATGATCGTAGGTTAGATTGGGACTTGATGAGATGGTCATTGTAATAAGAAGAAATTATGTGTCTAATCATAATACAAGGCAGAAACCCATTGCTAAAAGGCAAGATTAGCTCATGAGCGAGCATCTGAGATTCCATAGCATAAATGATTATTCAAGAGCCACACAGTTTGGCGGTAAACTTTTTTTTTTTTCCCTTAACCAAGACAAATTTATACACTAAGGGTATAAAGCTTTTTAAGTGTGTCATGGAAAAAGAATTCACATCTCTGTCCCTTGTTTTACTGAAATATATTACTGAAATCTATTTTACTGAAGCCTCAGCTAGGCCGGACAGTATATATATTTAATAATAGCTGTTTTTATAAAAGTCATGGATGCCTTTATATGATATTTTGCAAGGGGCCAATATTTTACTGAATTACTCTAAGGGGGAGCTATGGAGGTGCTATAGTCAAGGTCTGACTCCTAGTTGTTTTTTTTTTTTTTAAATCTGAATTTGTATGTCATTGAGAAGGGCTTTTAAAATGCATTTCATGGGAAGACCTCCACTCTTAATAGCTGTACATGTATATCTATTTATTTAAACATAGAAAACAAACAATTCTAACTTTAACATGCTGAGTTTTAGGTACATATGAAATAATCACCTTAATTGTGTCATCCAAAGGGTCAAATATGCTTCACTTTTATTTATTCTTTTGAAATGATCCTTAGCTTAATAGTAATGTAACAAAAGTTAAGTAAAAACCCAGCATGTTTCTCCCAGGAATAAGGTGAAGATGAAGTCAATTTTTTTAAGAGATGAATAATGGTTTCTTCAGGCATTATATAGAATGGAGAATTTGTCATTCTAGTTATTTATTGTTATTTTAGATAAGAAGCAAATAGCTGAACTTTTGAACAAATATAAATAACAAGTTGTGATATAACCCAGATTTTTAAAAATAAAGAATTTCTATACAGTTTGCATTATAAACTTAAAAAAAAAAATCCATGTAGATGATGTAATGCAGAATAGAAAAAGAACCAAAGGTCATGAAGTCATGAACCCATAGATACAGTATTGCAATTTTTACTGGTCAGACCAATATATATTTAAGATAGCAATCAGAGCTCATACATTTAAACTTGCCTTAGTTTTGAATTTCCACTGAAATGACAGAATAATGCAATAAAAGCAAAAATTCCCATCAACATTGAAATGTAGAAAGCCACTCAAATATGGAAAGTATTGACAAATTTCTATGAAATAAATTGTAGCAACGAACATCATACTAGGACAGAGTGTCCAGTCACCAGCCATTCAGCAAGTCTGCAAGGATGGAAAACCCTACCTGGATATAAAGGGTGGGGGTTGCACCGTGGAATCCCATGAACACTCTTTGGTTTGCACCAGCAGAAGCTGGAGCCAAGGGTAGCCTTAGGACAGTTGATGGGAAGTACAAATTGATCTCATTATTTCCCCCCGATTTCTACCAAAGCGTGAGTCCGTTCCGTGGGACAACCCTGCAGTGGTCCTGCCTCCTAGGTTACATTTGGCACGTATGGCTTTTTAAGTAAAGCAGGGCAGTATTAGAGCTGGCTCCAAATTTAGGGAGTGGCGCCAGCTTTAAAGAGTGCCGATGACCCAGCTAATGCCCGCTGCTCTGGGAAATACAAAAAGAAATGATTTGGCAGAAAGGTGAAGCGCTATGTCTGCTCTTTCTTGCTATAGCTCCCCTGCTACTCCATGCTGGCAAGTGAAAGTAGAGCAACTCTAAAACTTCCCCTTTTTTCCTTTGGTCCGGAAATATTTGAACAGAGATCAACATAATCTCTGATATATCCCATCTCAAATCCCAAATCTGGAAGAGAATTATTGACTATCTGCACTCTGTAGTGGTGGAAAAATATATTGGACATATGCAAGGACTAGGTTTTTAGAAAGAGAGTTAATCTAAGGATCAATCCAATGCTACTTAGACAGATTTGGCATTTCTCTCACCTGGATAATTTTAACTATCATCCAGTTGGGCTCCCTGCTTTTAGCCTGACTTCCTTTCTGTAAACCCATGTCCACCCTGCAGCCAGAGTGATCTGTGAAAGAAAACCGTGTCAAGAATGCAGGGTGATCCAGGAATGCATCCCTTAGAAAGTGACCTTTGAGCTGAGGCATGATGAAGAGAAGAAGGGGCCGGGTGATGATATTTGGGAAGACTGTTCTAGACAGAGACCAAAAAGGTCAAGGCATTAATACAGGAATGAAATAGGCTTTGTGGGGAGACAAAAACAGCTTGGATGGCTTTAGTACCCTGATGGAAGAGGAGAAAGATGAAAGGTGATGGGGGCATTAGGAAATGGACAGTAGGAAGAACACATGAGGTCTTGCAGTATGTGATGCAGCGTTAGGAAATTTTTTAAGGGAAATGAAAAGCTTTTTAAGTGTTTTTAAGTAGAAGAGATAGCATGTATGATTTATATTTTAAAATATTATTCTGGCTTCTGTATAGAAAATGAACCAAGACAGGGAGGTTGCTGTGGAAGCTCTTGCTGTATGTAGTCCAGCTGAGAAGTGAAGGTGATTAGATTAGAGGTGTAGATACAGAGATGGATTCTGTGCTGAGATATAACAGAACTTGAAGAGTTTTTAGATTGTGTGTTGAGAGATGGGGGTAATTGGGGAAAGAAAAAAAATCAAGAATGGATTTTAGCCTCCTCAACTTCACTTACTGAGATAAAAAAAAACCTGAAGGAGAAACAGATTTTGTGGTGAGAGAGTAGGGAATAAAGTGCACTTATATGGCTTTAAGTTTAAGATAGCAGTAGACAGTTGGATATTTCAACATCCAACTCTGGGGAATGATTCGAGTTGGGGATATAATTTAAAAATTAATTAGCATATAGATAGTATTTAAAAACCACCAGACATAAAGAAATCATCAAAGGAAGAATAGCGAAGAAGTCTTGCCAAAATGTCCCAGGGGGCTGAAAATTAGAGTTTCTCAGAGAACAGAGTCAGCAAAGATGAGTGGGTTTGGGGAATGATGAGAGGAAATAAAGGATGGTGTTACAGAAACTTAGAGAAGGAAGTAGCATTTTGTTTTTACTTATTTATTTATTTATCTTTAAAGATTTATTTTATTTTGGGGGGGGTTGGAGTAGGTGCAAAGGGAGAGGGAGAGAGAGTCTTAAGCAGATTCCATGCTGAGCATGGAGCCTGATGTGGGGCTTGATGCCACCACCCTGAGATCACGGTCTGAGACAGAACCAAGAGTTGAACCTTTAACCAACTGCCACCTAGGTGCCCTGGAAGTAGTATTTTAGTAGGAGTGTTTAAATAACTGTGATAAATACTAAGAGAGGAGAATAAGATAAGGTCAGGATATATACCATGGATCTGACAGATGGAGGTCACTGGTGACCTTGATAAGAACCTTTTCAAGAGTGAAGGGGTATAAACTTCAATATAGGAAACCAGGAAAAGGAGGTTTTTGCAGATATAGGACATAAGGGTAAGGAAGGTGTTTATTTGATATAAATTACAGTGCATGTTTGTGGGTGGATGGAATAAACTGATAGAGGGAGATTGAGTATGTTGGAGTGAAAGGGGATAATTTCAGGACTGAAATCAAAAGGTGAGTAAAAAGGGATAGAAACCTAGATTGCAAAGGGACAAATTGACCTTGCTTAATGAGCATGGATAGTTAACGTTAGTCTGAAAATGCAGAGCATTTGTGGAAGTAGATACATATTTTTCTATTTTATTTGGTAAGAAGAAAATAAAATAGTTTCTTATTTTAACCATTTTTCTCTGAAGTATCAGGTAATATGAGTAGTTGAGAGTATGATTTGGAGGGAGATATTGGAGAGTTCAGAGAAGTTTTAGGGTGGCATAGTAAATAGTAAGTAATAGAGTGCACTGTGATTTTCTGGATTAACCAAGTGCCCACTTGAAATTTGTGAGCACAAGTGTAAAGCGAATTCAGTCAGTAGGGATTCATGATTTTCTGTAACAATGTTGAGCTTACTGAATATTAGTATCACTAGTTTTGATATTTTTACAAAAAGTTCAAGGTGGGTAAGGTAAAGGGATTGAAGTATGTTGACAAGTGGTGTAAACTAGCTTAAGAGAGTGTACACTAAATTAGGTAAGGAGGGAAGTGAGGTCCTGAGGATGTTATGGATAAGGAAAATTCACAAAAATCAGTGGATGGCAGACAAAGGAATATTGGAGTGAGACCATAAGAGTAAGTGTCCTGGAGTGGTGGAAAGTGACATTTTACAGTGGCTGTTTGTAACAGAGAATTTATAGGAGTTGTAATTTCTGATAAAAAAAAAATTGTTACGTGTGTGGCTGGCTAATGTGAGATGGTAAAAAGAGTATTGGGGTGTAAGATATCTGGGAACTAAGAGGCGGAGAGAACAAAGAGTATGGAAGGGACATGGGGAATGAGAGGTATATGCACTTCACCTTCAAGCTGGACATGTGTGATGTGTTGGAGGAAAGCCCCTTTTAGAGAAGTCTGCAATGCAAATAGTGTCATCTAGGGCCAGTCACATTTCAGGGGGGGGCAACAGATTAACACAGAGGAAAAGGTTGAATACATAAGAAAATTTGCTGATGGTAGACCTTGAGTTCTATTTCCTCATATTTTAAATCTGAAATAGACATTGAGGTACTTTAAAAAATTAACATAAAAATTACTCATAGGAGAAAATATATGCGTACAAAAATGCTCAAATACTAACAGCAATCTTTTGAAAATAAGATATGATAATCTCTGTGGTTTCTTTACTCAGGATTGCCTAAATTTTAAATGATTTTAAAAAAATCATGGAGCTTTCAGGATAAAAGAGAAAGGAGAAAACTTGTCAGTCGCTCAACAAATATTTATGAAGCATCATCTATGTGTCTGATACTAATGTAGGTGCTGGCAATACATTACTGAACAAAACAGACATGCTTTCTGACTTGACACAATTACTAATCTAGCTCTCCTAACCTTTTTGAATTTAAATAATCAGCAAGATTGAAAAATAAAAACAGAAGTCTCTTCTCTCTGTGACATTAACTGGATGGTGTCCATAGCATTCTGAATAGTTGCAGTAAGCTTCTTTTCAGGATACACTGAGAATTTCCGCTGCAACCAGTTAGATTTTATGCTTAACCAGAGTCTGTTGTGTTTGTTCCTAAACTTGTTTCTATCTTGTGCTTGTTTTGTGATGGTGCAATTTAATGAAATGTTAGATAAACTCTGAGAGCTGTTTATTCTATGAAAATTAACTTGAATGATTTCAGAAATGTGGTAAGAGAAAATCACTGAAAGTAATTACTATATAGAATTAAGTGTGGGGGATACAACTCTAAGTGATTGGGAAAAAGTAATAAAAAAGCAAATTCTGCTTTCAGATTCCCTGGCTAGTGTATATAAATTCTTGTTCTGCTTTTAAAAAAATAAAAAAAAATGGACTTCCATCAGAAGATAAATGAGGGGCGCCTGGGTGGCTCAGATCGTTAAGCATCTGCCTTCGGCTCAGGTCATGATCCCATGGTCCTGGGATCGAGCCCCACATCGGGCTCCTGGCTCAGCGAGGAGCCTGCTTCTCCCTCTCCCTCTGCCTCTCTCCCTGCTCATGCTTTCTCTCTCTCTCTCTCTCTGTATCTCTGTGTCTCAAATGAATAAATAAAATCTTTAAAAAAAAAAAAAGAAGGTAAAGGAAACTACGTTTATAAGTCTTAGGTTTAATTCTTTTATACATGTGTGCTTTCATAGACGTTTTAGAAAAATTCACCAATGATGATTCCCAGTCTCCTATTATAGTCACACAAATATGTAATTGTAAACTATGATAGAGCTTTAAAAAAAAGATTTATTTATTTGAGAGAGAGTGCATGAATTGGGGGAGGGACAGAGGGAGAGAATCTTTTTTTTTTTTATGTTCAGTTAGCCAACATATAGTACATCATTAGTTTTTGATGTAGTGTTCAACGATTCATTAATTGCATATAACACCCAGTGCTCATCACAACATGTGCCCTCCTTAGTACCCATCACCCGGCTACCCAATCCCTCCCGTCCCCTCCCTTCTGTAACCCTCAATTTATTTCCTGGAGTCCAGAGTCTCTCATGGTTTGTCTCCCTGACTGATTTCTTTAGAGGGAGAGAATCTTTTAAGCAGACTCTGCACTGAGCATGGATCCCCACTCAGTGCTCGATCCCAGGATCCATGAGCCAAAACCAAGAGTCAGATGTTTAACTGACTGAACCACCCAGGTGCCCCTGATAGAGCTTTTTTAAAAGAGTGTGAAGTGTTGGGACACCTGGGCGGCAGAGTCAGCTAAAACTCTTGGTTTTAATTCAGGTCATGATCTCAGGGTGGTGAGATTGAGCCCCACATAGTAGGCTTGTGCTCAGCACAGAGTCTGCTTAAGTTTATCTTTCCCTCTCTCTCTCTGCCCATCCCTCCCACTCGCATGTGCACACACACTCTCTCTCTGTCTCTCAAATAAATCAATCTTAAAAAAAAGGGGGGGGTATGAAGTGTTATGAGCAGAGCTAATGGAGAAGGGTATCTGTTACGTGGAGCATTTAAAGAAACTTGGAGTTGTGATCTGAAAGATGAGCAGATGCTAACTAGATGAACCAAGGGAAAATTACTCTGGAAAGTAGAAATGTTGAGAAAATTTGGTCAGTATGGAAGAGTATAGGAGGAAGGCCTGAGAAGAAAACAAGGAAAAACAAATGGTAAGTAAAATCATAAAAGTCTAAATGAAAGGTTATCACAAAAGTGTGAATGGATGAAAGAATATATAGGAAAAGAATTCAACAGTATGCCTTTGCAAGAGATATATATACCAAAAACAAAATTTCACAGAAACATTGCAAACAAAAAGATAAAGAAATATTGATAAGACAAATGCCAAAAATGATATTAATATAGATAGGAATATTAAGATCCAAAAAAGTAAAATTCATGGCTAAAAGCAATGATCAGATAATATTGATCATTGTTTTACAAGGATCAAAAGTGTAATCTAGAGTTAGGACAGACCACAAATGAATCTTTATAAGTCAGTATCTTAGAATGAACATTTGCAAAGAATATAAAACTTCAAGAAGAAAGTGATAAAATAAAAATAATAGTGGAATATATTAACATATGTATGTATACCTGGTATATCAAAAAACATCACAAAAATAGGGATGTTTGACTTAAATAATATTAACAATAACTTTGGATTGGTAGTTGTATATCAAAGGTTCTCCTTTATTATCAGAATTTTTTTCCAAATATGTATAAAAGGTCATTTACAATATTACATAGAAACCATCAACAGATTGGGTGAACCAATAGGGAGCAGTTATCTTATGAAAAAGTGCATTTAATAAAGACTTGGAAGGTGAAAATTTAAATCTTACTTCTGGTGACCCATGGGGTACTGAAGCTAAAATCATAAAATCTTGGCTGAAAAAGCCATGGTTTTAGCTACAGTTAACTCATCCCCATTATCCCTTTCTATTCTTGAATATGACTATCAGGACCAACTGCATGATTTGCAAGACTCAGTGCAAAATGAAAAAATGCAGGACCCCTTGTTAAAAAATTATTAAGAATTTCAAGACAATGACAGCAGAACATTAAACCAAATCCAGAGCCCTCCTGAGCTCGGGCGCTCCATGTCACTGCACAGGTTACACATCTGGTCTCTCTTGATAGCACATCCCCCTGCCTGCTAACATGATCCATTAAAATGATTTTCCCCTCTTTTTACTGTTGCAGTTGAGCTCATGCTATCTCATATCTTCCATTGCATATACAGAATCTTTTTGTTAGTTAGAAAGATCACTAAAATGAGTTCATGACACAGTCGTTTTCAAAACCCTGAAAATGTTTTTATGTCTCTTGGAATAAAATTCAAAGTTCTTACTAAGGAATCGGACCTCTGCTTTTCTTGATGTCAGTTTTTTCCCTTCACTCGCCACATACAATCCATCAGCCATTCCTATAGGTTCTACCACCCATGTATACCCTGAATTTGTCAACTTCTCCACAACTGCACTGCTGTCATCTCACTCCATGCTACATGGACCACTGTAATGACTTTCTAAATGGTCTCCTTTTATCTGTTTTTGTTTGTTAGTTTAGAGGCGGGGGGAGAAGCAGAGGAAGAGAGAGAATCACAAACAGGCTCCATGCCCAGCGCGAAGCCCATTGCAGGCCTCGATCTCACCACGCTGAGATCATGACCTGAGCCAAAATCAAGAGTCGGATGCTTAACCGACTGAGTTACACTGGTGCCCTCCTTTTATCTATTATCTTTAGTGAGCCATTTCCCTAATAACTGAAAGTAACTTTTAAAACCATAAATTAAATCATAAAACCCCTCTAGAGATTAAAACCTCCTGGTGGCCTTCAACTGCATGTAAAATGAAATCTGGACTCCTAACGTTGGTCTACAAGGATGACGCACATTATCTTTTCTGGCTTAGCTCTTCAGTTCCCGACTTGCCTACCCCTTCCTGTATCTTATAAATAGAAGTTTACCAGAAATAAGAATTTTACCCTTAAACATGCCACACTCATTGGTAACTAAAAGCCTTTGAACTCTTACAGATTTTTTGTCTAGAGAGCTTTTCACAGCTCAAGACCCACTCTTTCTTATCATTCATGTCTAATTCAGCTGTTGCATCCAAGATGTTCTAACCTGAAGTGACCTCTCCTCTCTTACCCAGCACCCTGTGGATTATATTCAAATTAATTATTGCCATCTAAAATCACCTTATTTATTTATTTAATTAGTTAGTTAGTTAGTTTTGTTTTCACCTACTGTGAAGAAAGATCTATGAAAAGAGTGTCTTGATCTTGCTATTATTGTCAGTGCTTGGAATAGTACCTAGAATTTAGAAGAAGTCAAAAGATTTTAATTCAATAATTACAAGTGGAAATTGTCTCTAAGTTCTGTAGGAAAATTAGAACTAATGATAAAAGATTGAGTAACGCTACAGAAGTGTTTTTCCCACATCCAAAATAAGACAAAAGTGCACCATACTTGGTTTTGTATTCTCAGTCTCATCTCCAATCAAGTCCACTGAACCTCCATGTCTCATTTTCTAACTCATTAGGAAGAATAGCATTGATGCTCAGATTGCGTCTAAAAATCAGTCAACAGATATTCATTGATTGCTTCTTATAGGCATTGAGCAGGATTAGATGATGTGAGAAATTTAAAAAATACAACATACAATGTTTGTATTACATCTTAGAGGGGCCTGGATTCTAACACTGCGATGCATGGGATATATTAAAAAAGCTAAGAGAATTCATAGAACAGATTGGGCTTGGGACAACCTGGGATGACTTCAGGAAGAGGTAATCTTCAGATCAGGTTTTGTAAGATAGACTGGACGGGGAGTGGAGAACAAGACTTGCAAATGCGGATATGATCCTCTCCAAAAGAATTTTATGAGACAGTATGTGAACTATTTTTGTTATTGCAAAAGTTTACCTATAGAATCTGTGGAAGATAAATTAGAAAGTTATGTTTAGTTAGATTGTGGAGATCCTTGAACACCAAGTGCATTTAAAAATTAATTTGTAAGCAATGACGATTCATAATGCCTTTTTGGCAATGGAGTAATATTGGGGAAGTAGTATGTTAGGATATAATCTATAGAAATTTGTAGAGTTAGATTGGACTAGCAGGAACATGGAGCTGGGAATAAAAGTTGCAATATTATAATAGTCTAGATATAAGGTGATAGGTGCTTCAGCTAGAATGTCTACAGTGGAACATTGAACTGGGGAAATAAAAATAGCAAGCCTTTAGTATGTGACCAGATGTAGTTACTTTGAGGAAAAGAAGAATCAAATTCTTGGATATTGTTTCAACTCTGTGATACAGAGGTGAAGAGAGGCAAGAATAATAGATAGAGACACCTATGAAAAGTTGATTGCTGCTTGCATGGATATTTTTCTTTCCTTTTCTTTTTCTCAGTTTCTTTTTTTTTAAGATTTTATTTATTTATTTATTTATTTATAATTTTTTATTGTTATGTTAATCCCCATACATTACATCATTAGTTTTAGATGTAGTGTTCCATGATTCATTGTTTGTGCATAACACCCAGTGCTCCATGCAGAACGTGCCCTCCTCAATA
>NC_138378.1:81286686-81317074 GCF_054177405.1 Leptonychotes weddellii | reverse complement strand
CTTTCTCTGTTTGACTTACTTTGCTCAGCATAACACCCTCCAGTTCCATCCACGTCGTTGCAAATGGCAAGATCTCATTCCTTTTGATGGCTGCATAATATTCCATTGTATATATATACCACATCTTCTTTATCCATTCATCTGTTGATGGACATCTTGGCTCTATCCACAGTTTGGTTATTGTGGACATTGCTGCTATAAACATCAGGGTGCACGTACCCTTTCGGATCCCTACTTTTGTATCTTTGGGGTAAATACCCAGTAGTGCAATTGCTGGATCATATGGTAGCTCTATTTTCAACTTTTTGAGGAACCTCCATACTGTTTTCCAGAGTAGCTGCACCAGCTTGCATTCCCACCAAGAGACACAGTGAGAGAGGGAACACAAGCAGGGGGAGTGGGAGAGGGAGAAGCCGGCTTCCAGCTGAGCAGGGAGCCCGATGTGGGGCTTGATCCCAGGACCCTGGGATCATGACCTGAGCCAAAGGCAGATACTTAACAACTGAGCCACCCAGATGCCCCTTTTTTTTAATTTCTTAAAGTGTAGTTCAATCACATTGCTGATTATTGGCACTTAGGTGAAGAATAAATACACTTGTCTATCATCTTTATTTAGCTTTATTTAAAAAAATAATTTAGCTTTATTACCAGAAAATATGTAGAATCAAAGATATTATATATCTTCCTATATTATTGGTTTAAGTTAAAATTCAGATTTAAGCTCTAGACTGATAGACTTTGGGAAGTATATTTTTTGAGAATGAAACAAGATAATTTTTATTATGTACCCTGTAACTTTATACCTGATGAAGTGCCTGTGTGTGTGATATGTTTGTGTGTGTGTGGGGGGGTGGCTGGTGGCTGGGGGCAGGGAAAGTTAATATTGAAACTGTTAAATAATGTCTTTCTAAGGCAAATATGAAGCTAGTATCATCAAAATCTTATATTAAATTTTTAAAGTAATTATTTTAATCTTTCAATGACTAAATTTTTTCATGACTACATTTTTGTCTGACAATTATTTCTGAGATGGTAATAGCAGGAATTGATCCAATAAATATTTATTCAGTGCCTACTATCTGCTAACCTGAGCTAGGTGCTGGACATGTGACATTGAACAAATCAAACATAATTCCTGACCTCTTGGAGCTTATATTCATTATTACTGTGGCCCTGGTGCTGCTTGAGTATCTAACATACTGTGTCAGTCAAGGTTTATTGTCAAAAGCAATAGAAAGTGGTTGATTGAAGTTTGAGCAGAATTCATTAACAGTGGAGCTTGAAAACAGGATTCGAGATGACATGGCCAGTAGCACTGTCCAAATTTATGCCAAAGAAATAATCCAGTGAAGTTACATTGTGGTCACACTGGGCACCAAAAGCTGCAGTTAAGCAACACTGACCCCAGTAACGCAGCACACTGGACCATAGAACTGCTGCTTCTGGGAATTAGATGTAGCTGTTGCCAGTGGCCACCTCTTTCCACAGTGGGTTCTGTGTAGGACCTGCTGCTTTATATCAGTGGCTTTTGACTCACGGTCTGTGGAGGGTACAGATAATTGGCAGAGTCTAGGTCACATGACTGTACTCTAGTGATAAGGGAGGCTGGGAAATGAGCCTGGCACTTTGAGGTTCTCCAGATTGCAGGAGTGCTGTGCCTCATGAGGTGGGGTATTCCCTAATTAAAGGAAGCTGGTGCAAAATTCTGGAAAGGCAAACAAACAAGAAACAAAAATGACAAATATCCACTCCCTATAAATTATCTAATTTAAGATCTACTACATCTCTGGTATTATTATAATTATTTAAAACATGAGATACCTGACATGCAGAAATTCTAATTACTACATCAAAGACCCCACATTTTAACTGAGTCCTATCAGAGTCTAAAACCTATTGCCAAAGACCCTGAGCTACAAAACCTTCCTGAATCTACATACTTTTGGGATATCTTACTGTACAATAAAATATTATATTAATATATATTCATCTTGGTTGAAATAGTCAGATTCCATAAGATTTTAGATCCCTTATTAACTTAAAATTTATAACCAATGACAGAAAAGGGATATATAAACTTAAAAAATAATTTATGGTTTGAGACTGTTCCTTATATTAAGACTCATAATGTATGTCATGCAGAAGGAATTGTCAAATATTTTTAGTTTGTCTATGTTCAAGTTCATCGAATTTCAAATATTCTAATGTCATTTGCACATATATTAAAATGACATGAACCTGCCACTTTTCCATGAATATTGTATAAGGATCATTGCCTGTTGATATGGTCAAATCTGAAAACATGTACTAAAAATAAAAAATACATTCTTAACTTTGTTAGGTACACTCAGAAGTAATATACTCTTTTGATTCTTGGCAAAGAGCATCCATGTAAAAAGTAAGATATTACAGAAGAGATCACTATACAGCTGGGCATTTTTACTTTTAGAACTACTCCAGGAGACTCTTGCTCATGCTCACACAAGTATTTATAGTAATATTGTTCATAGTAACCCAAACTGGAAATGGTACAAATATCCGTTTAGGAGAATTGAAAATAGATTTTTCCTTATACCATAGAATACTATACAGAAGTGCAAATAGATTAATTATAGCTCATACATCAAAATGAAAGAATCTCAAAGCATAATACCAAGTGAAAGCAGTAAGCCACAAAATATATGTTTATATATATTTACATATATATAGTATGATTCAATTTATATGAAGTTTAAAAGCAGAAAAAAACTTAGTTATGTTATAAAATGAATAATAAAATGATATAATAATATATTTTATTTTGTAATATAGCCTTAAAGTTTGGATTAGAAGTAAAACAAGGGCAAGATTTATACAAGAGTAAGTGCAGTGCTGTCTTAGGAAGTAGAGAGAAGATATGATCAGAAATTGGTACATGGGGGGGTCTCTAAATGTACTGGCAATGTTCCATTTTTTAATCTCTGTAGCTTTTTTTCCCTTATTACTTTTATACAATATATATAAGTTTTATGCACAATTATATAATACAATCACATTTAAGAAAGAAAAGACAGAGATATGTAACATATATATATTACTTACAGCCAGAATTTACAATTTTAACCACCCTTGATTTTAGGTGACTACTTTTGTTGGAGTCCTTTGGAGGTCATGAATGCAAACAGAGCTAATAATATGCTAGGTCGCTGGGAAGAAATTTGAATTCTGTACAACTCTTCCCTTTCTACCTTCTTTTTCTGTCTCTAAAGGAAATGCAATATCCAAAGGGTTTTACCTCACTTCCTGTCTCCCAAGGTATTCACTTGTTTTCAGTGTGCTGTATAGGAACCAATAAGCTGTCAACAGCATTGCTTATTTCTGATCTTTCTTTCTTCATCTCCCATAGAACTTTTATTTATGTCTTGCTCTTTATTTTAGATTATAAGGAGGAATAGGTTAATTCAGGTAGAACACATATCTGTACATTTATTTGCAATGCATTATTATTAATTGAAATCATAATTATTACATTCATAATTGGATATTCATAGGCTTTTTTTTAACAATGAAAAACAGCTTATTTTAATGACAGAATTATTTCTGGGAACAATGTATATTATAAATTTTTTGACAAATTAGGAGGAAGTGATTATTTTTTTTAAGATTTTATTTATTTATTTGCCAGAGAGAGAGGGAGAGTACAAGCAGGGGGAGTGGCAGGCAGAGGGAGAAGCAGACTCCCCACTGAGCAGGGAGCCCAATGTGGGACTCGATCCCAGGACCCTGAGATCATGACCTGAGCCGAAGGCAGACGCTTAACCATCTGAGCCACCCAGGCGCCCTAGGATGAAATGATTTTAATTTGTTCCCAAGAATGTTTTATTAGCAGGCCCATAACTAACAATCCTGGCATGATTCTTCATATTCATCATATGGTTCCACTTAGACGTGATTTACCTGTTAGATTCAGAAAAGACTTAGAGTGCTAGTTTCAACTGATTTAATATAAATGCTGGGGATTATCATTTAATTAAAACAAACAAGCCAACTAAACAGCACAACCAACCAAAAGAATTTGGACACAAGATAATTAACTCTACTTTTACATTATTATGTTAACCGGTATCCCCAAAGCATGATGGTGCTGACAAAACAAACAAAAACAAACAAAAAACATCGACTTCTAAAAACACAATAAATTAATTGCAGTCCCCTTTCCCTGCAAAACTCACCACGCTATTGAATCAACATTGGATGTACCCACAGAGATACTGCTATTTCCATCTCTTCAACACAACTACTTTTCCTCTTCCTAAATCAATAATCCAACAGTGAACATAGAGCCACATGCAATTTCTACACATACAAATATTTTCAGATTAATTTTTTCCCAAGTGTTACTATCATTAGTAGAAAAGAAAGGAAATTGGCATTCTTGTCTTAGCTCTGCCACTAATTAGCTGCATCATTTTGAATAGTTTGCTTTATCAGTTTTTTTTTTCCTCCAACTGAATCAGAGGGTGTGTACTGCAGAGTATGAGCCATATATGTTTGACAACTATGTTAATGTGGTTGGCTCTAGTGTTTTAAAATGCTTTGAATTAGTTGTCAACATTTAAAAATTTAAGTTCTTCACTTAAATATCAGAATACCCGGCATTTTGCACCTCTCTATGGATGGTTTCAACTTGATGTGGTTATTCCTCCCCAAGCCTGAAGTCACAGACCCCTCCTCCACTCCAGCCATTCATTGTATGTTGTCAACTTTATCTTCTGAGAACCTTTCCAATCTAATGTCCTCCTCATTCCTAAAGCATTGTCACTTGTCTGCATTATAGCAACAGATCCCATCAAATTTTTTTTTGCTTTTAGTCTCTCCTTGTTCCAACCAAATGTGATTGCAACACAACAATTTAAAAAAGTGCTCCTTATTGGATTTAGGACAAATCTTAGATCACAGCACAGATAGAGGGACAGGCAGACAGAGGGACAGGGACACTGATTGCGGGTACTACCTGATTCCACACTGCTTCAGCCACCTCATTATCCCACATTCAACCTCCTTCCGGGGTCAGAAAACTATGTGGAGTTCCTGATCTTGGGAGGATCTCTTCCTTTGGGGTCCTTGTATATGCTGCTTATTCCCTCTAGCTGTATCACTCTTACTTCTGTCTTTCCCCAGTTAATTCTTAAAGGGATTGCAGTGTTCACTTCCTGTCTTTAACTTGAAGCGTCTGCTGCAGAATTAGGTCTTCCTCCTCTCTGGTGTTTGAGTACTGTGTGCATTCTTCAACCAGACTAGTTTATTAGGCTAATTACTTCAACGTCTTCTTTCCATTTATAAAATACTCAGTTGCAAAGACTACATCTTCTTAGTCTTTAGTAGAGTTAGACACAACTGTCTCCTAAAACATTCCCCACCCTGCCCACAAAGGGGTCAGTAAGCCAACTGCACTGAAATCACTGGGAATTTGTCTCTATACTGAACCTACTTTGTAAAAATCTCTGGAGGCAGGGCTCTGAATTCTTCATATTTTAAACAAATATATCAGGTTACCTTTATACCCATTGAAATTGAAGAACCACTGTCATAAATGATTATTTGTTGGATGAATATGTCTGTTCCAGCCTCTTTAGATGTATTCTTCAACTTATTTAATTGTGTGTTCAACTTAGTCTAATCATAGTTTTGCCATTTGCTTCATCCCACATGTATTTTCTTGATAATAACATTTTTATCAATCTAAATACTAGACTTATAAATCAATAGGTCCAGAACTAAATAAAGTATGTTGAAGAAGCTCCACCTGGAGAGAAGCCTAGCTATAAACGCAAAGGTAATGTTGACAGCTTCTTAAAAAATAGATTACATGCAAAGCACTGAAAAATGAAATCTAACCAGTTAAACAGCTTTCTTGACTAAGGCTTCTTGAATTGATTTTAAGTTATTAAGTGCCAAGAAAGTATCACCTGTGTGATTAGTTTTGTGCAGGACCTCATTTAAATAGTTTCAAATTAACTGCGAGCACTTCAGTTACATGGGTATGGGATCTGTGTCAATCTCTTCTTAGTGCTATTATATCAAATTTATTTCCTCAGAATCCTTTAGAAAATTAGGAAGTGAAATGAAACTATTTGTGAGTGTCAATTGAAAAATGAACTACACATTTCATATTCCTCCTGCTTATTTTTCCCTGTACTTCTATCCCCCAAAAGTATTTAATTTTTATAATGCTATAGTACAATTTTATAACTAAAATCCAAGATAGTTCATAGTGGTGAAAAATGGAAAGTTTGACATAATAAAGATGAAAACTCTTCCTAATTATCAAGGATGTGGTTTTAATCCTGTTACAGGAGACTCAGGCTAGTAGACATGAATGATATCCTGTTCTCATGCCTCCTTCCAGTTGGATTACTGAGTAGACACATAATGCACACAAGATGGAATAGAGTGGACGGAAGTCAGAAAAACCCTTGACAAGTGTTGGTTAAGATGCCGAGATCTAGAAAAAGACTGTGTTGGAGCAGGCCATTTAGACTTAGGCTTACGTAGATATCCTTGGTCCTCTGTTTCGAATTTTAGAATACCTGGGTTCATTGGTGTCTGTAGAGATTCAGAGATGGCCATGTCCCAAGTTATTCTTTTAGCAACATGGAACTGGGAAGAGAAGGAAGTGACCATTTTTGAGTGGTGTGGGTTCGTTTTGTGGAGGGCGCTGATTCGAGTTATCATCTATATCTTCCCAGCTATGTAAATTCAGAGATGGACAGAGAGGATTAGAGGGTGCCATGTTACAAGGTGGGAATGGGAGCAGGCAGGATGAGTGGAAACAGAGAGGGAGAATGGCTTCTTGTATTTAAGACACTCAGTAGTAATCATAGCTCAATCATTGTCTAATATTTTAAATTATCTGATTAACATCTTCTCCTCCCTAAATGAAGAATATAGAAAGGAGATAGGTGGAAATGGCCATGGAATAGGAAAAGGCACTCATAAGTTCTCCTCACCCTACATACCCTGTTTCTTCTTCCTCCTCCAATTTTCATTTTCTCTTTACTCTTTGGACTCAGTGTTTAAGGCTATAGGCAAGAGAAATGAGACTCTCCCCTTCAAAGGAGGAGAAGAAAGCTATAGGGGGAGTCTGGCTTTCTTCTATATGAGGTTATTATTCAAATACTTAAGTTCCTTTACAGTCTTCTGAAATCTCTTGAGAAAGACAGACCTATGCCCTCAAATCCCCCAGGTCAGGAATTCACCATGATTGTATTTCCCATCTCAAATTGTGCAGTCACAGCTGTCCAATCTGACTCTTTAGAGATCATACTGTGAGCCCAAATGAGAACATGATCCAGATTACAATGAAGCAGGCATTATAGTTGAGCACTATGGAGTTCTGCAAAATTCAATAGACCCCAAAGAGATATTAAAATCTAGACAAGAATTGTCCTTTTCCTCTCTTATACAATGTTCCCCAAATCAAAGTTCCCAGTTATGATTGCAAGAAACTTGGCATCATTCCACATTTACATAACTCAGAATGGCATCATAACAAATGGTAAGTATAGTCTATTTAGCAAGTCACCTAACCACTCTGCGCTTCTGCTCTCCCACCTGTAAAACAAGAATAATACTACAGGGAGGGTATGATGACCTAATACATGTGAGGTTCTTAGAACAATGCTGAGCATATTTTAAGTGTTTGCTAGTATAATTCTCTAAACAATCAGAGTAACAAATACCATACTTTTTCTGCCCTTCGTGAGAGAAAACAAGGAAGAAGGAGGAAGTGGGCCCAGGTTTGGAAAAGAGTGGAAGCTTTCCCTCCACAGCTATCATATCATTGATTTTGAGCCCCATTATTTTCTATTGTTAGTACAAGGAAGTGCAGTTAGTAATAACATATCCAATTGATCACATTACATATATATGTATATCTATATACATATGCGTATGTGTGTCTATAAGACAATATTTTATTCTCATTTATTTTGAGGAGAAAAAGGACGTAAAGGAATAAGGAGAGTGAGAATAAGAATCATAAACGTGGACACCTTCTCCAGTCCTTTTCCCCATTAGAGAACATCAAGGAATGATAACTTTAAAATTCAAGCTGCAGAGATGAACAAAGTTACTTGAAAAAACAATATTTGATTTTCTTGATAACAAAATTAGAATGGTACAGATGCAAACTTATAAACTATTTCCTCCTAGGGATCTAGTTATTTTTGTTGTAGGCCAATGAATAATTTAAAAAGGCTAGGGAAGGTACTGTGTGGATTATGAGTAATAATTTCATCATTGAAATAAGGGGCTGACCTCTACCAGAAGCCAGGTATGCTCAGCCCTTGCCCATCAGCTGGGGTTGTCTGTAGTTGAGCCACAGTGCAGGACGGGAGGTCAGAACGTGCTGAACCATCCACATCACATCAGCTGATTCTCACGCAAAACCTTACTGACAGTGACAAAGGAGCTAATGCCGCCTTCTGTGTAATATGGCATACGTCCTACTTCTTAGTCCCTTGAGAGTGGATAAGAAATTAATTATAGAATGATTAAGGAAAGGGAACTTTTTCATAATTTGTTTTCTCTGTTTTGTACCGTTCTCCTGTTTCCCTGATGGTTCACTCATCTAATCTGCTCTTTAAATAAACAATGCCTCCTCTACTTCTTACATAAAAAGGAAAGTGTTTAAGAAATAAATTGTCCTAATACAGTGCTAACATTCCCACATTCAACATTAGTTGCCAAAACTTCTGTATGGAAATAGCTAAGTCCAACAACAATAGGACTATTGCCAACATTATTAAACTATGGTTGGGTCTGTTGTAGCGTGACATATGTGTACCTAAAAACCACTATGATATGCAAAATTGTGCAGTGAAATCCACAGGGCTTGTGGAAAGATGGAGTTAGGGGAACAACACTCAAAAACTCTGTCAGTGACATATTTTTAAAAATAATCATAGTATCCTAAAGTGCAGCACAGTTGCTGGGATCCAGCCCCGCATCGGGCTCCCTGCTCAGCCGGAAGCCGGAAGCCTGCTTCTCCCCTTCCCACTCCCCCTGCTTGTGTTCCCTCTCTCGCTGTGACTCTCTCTGTCAAATAAATAAATAAATAAATCTTTAAAAAAAAAAAAAAAAGAAATGTACAAATACCATAATAAATATGGCAGATAAACTTGAAAAATACTTAAAGTTTGCTAATGGGACCTTTGAATGATTGGAGCTTATGGTTATTATACAATGATAGAAGGAGGGTGATTGAAATTAGACACCAGACGTGGACAGGCACAGTAATAGCACAATGAATTGAGGTAACTGGGTGGACGTTTGATGTGCATTTATTTCCTACCTGGCTCTGTTCAGCTGGGTGCAGTTTTCTGCATTCTAGTGTTCTTGCAGACACAGTTGAACATACAAATTTTTATTTATATCTAGATACAAATACAAATACACCTGTCCTTATATATTTGCTTACATCATATATATAAATCATACATATGTACATATATGCATATCAATTGCCTTGAAACAAATTTACATTCTCAAAGCAATTGTTATGGTAAAACTGCATTTGGAAAAAAAGCAATACGGTGTAGTAGAAGTATTTGGAGTTATTAAAGTATTGGAGAGTCTGATTAAAGATGTGAATCTTCTCCCATAAATATACACAAATGCATACATACATTAATGCACATTGTATATGCAGTAAGACTCCCATTCCATAGGATTTCTGCCTCTGGTGCCATGTTTTACAAGTTCTTTTGCATCACAAGTTTTTTATCTTTCAGCTTTGTTTCGTACTAGTTTTATTCATACTTTGGAAACTGTAAACTCTCAAATGACAAATGCTTCCTTCAGCAAAGAAATTTCAAACTTATTCCCAAATATGGTTTTATAAATTTGGGTACCTTTGTGAATCCCCAAAGCCTGAATTATTATTTCCATTGCTTTTCTATACCAGTAGAGGGGTGTGGCACTTTTTGCCAAATTTGGGTTACAGAGACTGCCAGAGTACTTTTTACACAGAAAAACTGCATTTTAGGGGGAAAGTTCATGTAACAAGGGCATCATGATTTTACAGTATCCATATTTAAAGTACTGTCTTGTTGTGGCTAAAGTCCAAACTCTGATTCTTGTTTACATCAATAAAATGAGAAAAACAGTATGGTTGATGTTAAATCTTAATGAAGCAAAAAAGGTGTGAGTTTCCATTTGAACTAGACCAAATTAGGCCCCCACAAAGGGCTAATTATTACAGTTTGCTAATGATACTAAGTTAATAGTAAGAATAACCAAACTATCTTATTCTCTTAATTTTCAATGTAAGATGTATGTTTTCTTGTTGAAGATAACCGGCTAATACTGTCATCACTGCGGATCAGTTGTAGAGCAATGGTTCTCAACCAGGGATCATTTTTGGCAATCTGGTCAGGGCTATTTGGCAATGTCTGGAGACATTGTCACAACTGAGGAATGGCATGTACAGCTAGTATCTATGGGGAGGACACTGGGGATGCTGCTAAACAGCCTGCAATGCACAGGACCAGCCTCCCACAGAAAAAGAATTTGATCCTGGGCACTAAGGTTATATGTATCAGTAGTGCTAAGATTGAAAAAAAACATGATGTGGAGGAAACATAACATTTTATTTACTTAAATAAACAAATAGATTATCACATGCTCCCTATAAGTATTCTATGATGATGATGCTGTTTTGTTTTGAAAGTGCTTATATTATGCTGCATATCAGTCCCAGAGGAACTCAGAACATATCACATATTTTCTGCTTGGTGACAACAACATCTCATTTGGCAAAATAAAATTAATAGTAATACTATTGATAGAAATAATTATTTTTACCATATGCTTACCAGACACTGTTTTGAATAATATGCATGTTTAATTTCATTTAATTTTCAGAGTAGTCCATGGGATAAATACAATTTTTTTTTTTTTTTGCTGGCTTACATGTGAAGAAACTGAGGGATTAAATACCTGAGTCATACAGCTTGCAGTAGTAGAACCAGGAAATGGGGAATGGAGATGCTTTATGAAGACATTTTTATAAATCTTAAAACTAAGGGACCACAAACTTATTGTAACTGTGCCAAATGGTATTTTGTTGGGGGTATAAAATTATACATTGCTATCCTGAGTACACTAAGGTTATTTCCAAATGTGCTTTGTTGAGGCTTAGGAAACAGTTAACTCAGCTCTACATTTTCATTCCATGTTATTTGTTATACAGTTTTCCAATTTTTCTTTCCATTGGAGCCACACTGCCTTTCTCTGAGACCTTTTATTAGACACCATCTCTCATGACACAGGGCTTTTGAGCATGTTATTATTTCTGATGATGATGATAATAATAATAAAAATAATAACAAGAGGAAGAAGGAGGAGGAGGCTGGAGAGGTGGAAGAATGAGGAGGAGGGCGTGAAGGAGGAGGAAGAAGATAGAAGAGGTAGAGGAGCAGGAGGAGGAAAACAAGAAGAAAAACAAGAAGAGGGAGAAGAAGAGGTGGCAGTGAAAGAAGAAGAGAGGAGAAGGAAGAGGAAAAGAAGGAGGAGGAGGATACAAGTAGCTAACATATACTGAGTGAGCTCTTACTATGTTCCAGGAGCTGACCAAAGCAGTACACAAGTATTACAAAACTTAATCCTCACAATGACCATAAGAGTGAGACTCTGTTAACGTGAACAACTAATGAACCCCCATGACTTCCATGGAGTCAAAACTTTTGGCTCAAACAGACCTTCACACAAATATCACTTTTTCAGGAATTTCTTCTTTGACCTCTTTGACTTGGCTAAATCTACCTAACATACACCTTGAAATACAGGGTTCACATAGCATTGAGGGCCAAATGCAATGCTGCTCACCACTGAATTCTGAGTTTCTAGTAGGGCCTGGAACACAGATACTATCAACAAGTATTTGCTCTATTAGTAATGTATACTTGATAGCAGAGTTTAAAGTACCTTAATACATTACTCAAACATTTTAATGTCTGCAGGCAGCATTGATAACAGAAGAGTTTGACACACATGCAGCTTTAAGGGAGGTTTTATAGAAAGCACTAATGCAATCACCATGCTACTTGGTAGGTGGTATCAGTCACAAATTTTTGTTTCTGGAAGATGAACAGTTTTGAGTTGTGATATGTAAAATTTCTTCTTGCTTCCATCCAAATACATGAACTTATACTGAGTTTTAGGAAGTCTGAAATTATATCAATGATAGACTCACCATTATTTTATATACTTCTCACAAAGAAAATGAAAATACAGCATGATGCTTTCTTGTCAGTTAGACTTGTATATTTTGCTTATTTAAATAATGCTTTTAGACTATTCACACAATGATATGTACATTGATAAAAGGAAAATGTATGTGAAATAAATTGGTTATGTTATTTCTTTTTTTAAGATTTTATTTATTTATTTAAGAGAGAGAGAGCATGAGCAGGTGGGGGGCAGGGGCAGAGGGAGAGGAAGAAGCAGACTCTCCGCTGAGCAGGGATCCTGACACTGGGCTCAATCGCAGGACCTAGAGATCATGACCTGAGCCAAAGGCAGATACTCAGCCAACTGAGCCACCCAGGCACCCCAAAATTGTTTATGTTATTTCTAAAACCTCTTCACATTTAATGCCCTGTTCTTCTGTATCAGATTTAAACCCACAGCCCTCTGTACCCATGTTTTTCCATATTACATTGCTCTCTAGGACACTGAGAATGCTGGTAGTGAAGAGTTTCTGAAAATAATACTTAACAATTGTCTCTGTTTTGCTTGCTTGTTTTCTGGTTTTGTTTTGTTTTTCCAAGTTGATAATTTCTATTCTGAAATTTTCTTGATGATACTTTCTTGTTTTTAGTAGAAAGAAAACTTCTAGACAACAGTCAGGACTCATATCCCTACCTTAAATAGTCCTTAAATGGGTTATTGACTAAAACATTGAGACATTGAGCAGTTGCAGTTGTCTAGTTAAACAACCAGAAATAACTTATTCAAGCAACGAAAACTATGTCCAGCTTCCACTTAGTTGACTGTCATTTATAAGATGTAAATTTTTTTTTTGCTTTGAAGGCTATAAAATATATTTAGTGATTACATATGATCAGCTATGTGTCTAGCACCATAATAAACATTTATTTTTTAGTCATTATTTCTCACAACTCAAACCAGATAAGCTTATTATGTCCATTTTACAGGTGAGGAGAGACAGGCTCTGAGGGAGAAAGAGATTCGATTACTTGGCCAAAATAAAATACCTAGTAAAAATCTGACATTTAAACTCATTTGTAAAGCTGGATTAGTAAAAATGTTAACTAATTAAGTGATTGTGAGCATTAAATGAGACTAGTACTTAGCACAATACATGGGAAATAGTAAGTACCCAATGCATATTAACTATTTGTTTCATTCATTTATTCGGCAACTATTTTTTGAGCATCTGCATGCGGCAAGTTACTACTCAAGGCATTGGTATAATTAAAAAATAAAAATCATTGAAAAAAATCCAGTCCTTGCTCTCTTGAGCATTTATTCTAGTGGATCGTTGATAAAGTTTTGCCTTTTTAATTCCAAGGCCTTGATTTAAATAAATTATAACAGATCCCCTTCAGTTCAAGGTGAGATAGGTATGTTTAGGTATTTTTTTTTTAAAGATTTTATTTATTTATTTGAGAGAGAGAGAGAGAATGAGAGAGAGAGAGCATGAGGGGGGGAGGGTCAGAGGGAGAAGCAGACTCCCTGCCGAGCAGGGAGCCTGATGTGGGACTCGATCCCGGGACTCCAGGATCATGACCTGAGCCGAAGGCAGTCACTTAACCAACTGAGCCACCCAGGCGCCCGGTATGTTTAGGTATTAAATAGACTTTACACACATTTATTAAAGTATGAAAATTTGTTAAAGTCAACACAACCTCTTCATTGAGTTTGGGAGAGCACCTCTTAAGTTATATATGAAATGGCCAATCAGACTGTTCCATCAAAATATTACATTCATTCCTACAAATCCAAATCTATGTGACTAAGGAAGGAAAACACATCTAAATTTTCCTAGGGCATTGAAACTAAACTTATCTATAAGACTTTTTTTCCTGAGCAAGTTTGGTGTTTTGAAAATAATATGTAACAAAAGACAGCATATCCATTAGAAATAAATTATATTTGCACAGCTTTTGAAGGAATTAACTCAGAATTGGTTAATTAATTGGTAACTGCTGAACTGGTACAGATTTGAAAGCTTAAAAGGCAGGAACTGCTAAGTTTTATATTATTTGACATTAACATTCTGAGCAATCAATGCCCCAAATAAAATTATTTTCATAGCAAATATTTAATTCCTTGGTAAACTCTGGAAGATAAATTTATTCTTGATTTTTGTCCCATTGGACTCTGCAGTCCCTTGTGGTGCTATCTCACACATGATTTTCAATCCATTCTCGGGTCTGTTTATAGAATACCCAATCTCATCCTTCTCTCCTTTGCCAGTGCCACATTACTTAAATTACTGTACTGCAGAATTACTTTTTATTTGATATGGAAGATACCACTTTTATATTTAGATGTACAGTATAATTTTTAAGAGCACAATCCCTGGGGATCTGCCAGCTTGGTTTGTTTTGTACTAGCTATGACATTCAAAATAATACTCAAATTTTCCCTATTTCATTTGCTTGATCGATAAAATGGAAATAATGATGTTGCCTTCCATGCAGTTTTGTTCTTAGGATTAAATGAGTTAATACATGTAAAATAGCATGTCACTGGCCTTTAGATACCATGTAGTATAGAAGTGTCATTATTGCTACTATCATCATTACTTTTGCTATTTGAAGAAAATCCATATCTTCCTTGACACCCCAATACTGTTAACTTCCACATATAATCCTGTTTGGATTCTGATTGCTGTTGCATTGAATTTAGAGATTGACTTTGGAAAATAGTAATCCTTAGAATAACAATCTTCTCATTAAATAGATTTTATTTCTTTTTTACTAGTTTCTTCCTCATGGATGGTTACTTTTTCCTTTAGCTCCTGAACTGAATGAAGATTTTTAGTTTTTCTTGTTAGACAACAGAATAATAAATAAAGACATAATTATGTCCGTATTTGGCTTTATTTGGCCATATTTGGCTTTATTCCATAACATGCAAATACAGTAGAAGAAGGAAGAAGAGGAAGAGGGAGAAAGGAAGGAGAAGGAGAGAAAGAAGAAAAATAAGAGCTTAGCATTGTAATTCTTTTTATATAGGACTGCTAGTAGCTTTAAGTTGTGAGTTATCTCTAATTTTTTCAACATCCTGGGTGCAGTCCTGGTTCTAATGCCCTTTTATAGGTTCAGCATCTTAGGTTTAAATGGGTCAAATAACCTTTTCAGTTTCATACCACTTTAGCCTGAGTCTGAAGATCATGAACTTAACACTACTCTGTCTTACCTCGTTACATTCTGAAGAACCTGTAAGTGCATTTTGAGTTTTCTGCCACGGTAACTTTCAGGACTTCCTTAACTTCTACTTGATGGGATCACTTGGTCTATTTCCATTATTAAGTTCTGGTTCTATTGCATTAGGCCCATGCAACAGGGTCTATATGTTTCATGCTTTTCAGAAAGTTTTGAGATTGTATCCTTGCTACAAATGAAACCTGCTTTTATAAAATATTCCAGGCTTCTTAGAATGAAGAAGTGTTTTCTATTCAAAGGGTTCACAGTTCGATTATGTATTTGTTTATACCTGTGCTAATAATAGCCCTTAGTTTCTGAGAATATTTCTTTAATTTCCATTTTTCTAATTATCATCAAGAAAGAGAAAGTAGCTTTTAGGTTTCCTTGTACATTTATTTCTACCCTTCCCACAAAGTAAGCATTTTTTTAAAATGCTGAGTTTTAAATTTACATTACTACGCTATTAATTTCTTTATTTTATAATCCATGTCAAGATCATTCTAGAACATTTTTATTCAGTGCTATAACAATATTTCACTCTACCAAAATACATAAATTTTGTTTATTTTGTAGTTTGGCAGTATAGTTTGTATATGTTGTAGATACACTGTGTGAACATTTCAGTCTTGGAAATAAGAATATATTCACTACAATCTGGTGATCTAGCTTTGTTGAATTTTCAGAAATTTAGTAAAAGATGTCATTTATACAATAATTGTGACATCAGTTACATGAATTTAAATCTCCATAACAACTTGGTAATAATCTTGCTAAGCATATAGAGTAGCTATACTTATAATATGAGTTATTTATAATTAAAAAAATAATTCCAACATAGTTTCTCCATCACTCCCATTTGGAGGAAAATAAAAGGAAAATGGAATATTATAAGTGCTCAGTAAATATGTGCTCATATATTTCACTATTCAGGGGAGAAAAATATTTTAAAAGGTATTTAAAAGGACCATAATATTAAATGGTCCATAGAAACAAAAAAATCTAAAGTAGGTATTCATTAAATATTCTGGCCTTATGTTTTCTATCAAACACGATTCAATTAATTTTTGGAATGTACTTTTTAATGTTCTTTTTAATCACTTTGATAACTTTACAAGAGCAATGTTAATGTTTTACATTCATCTAGTGAGTTAAATGTCCCTACTAGAAGTATACTTTTTTCCAATTCAGTGAGTTTTCATTCTTTTATATGAAAAGGTTATACCCCAATTTCCTCAAAGCAACTTGGTTATTTTTAAATATACTTCTTTTCAAATATTGAGTGTAATAGCTTTAACATCATGGTTTAAAAAGTCATTGGGGTTGAGACGATGGACTCTGAAAAACAGGCTGGGGGTTCTAGAGGGGAGGGGGGTGGGAGGATGGGTTGGCCTGGTGGTGGGTATTGAGGAGGGCACGTTCTGCATGGAGCACTGGGTGTTATGCACAAACAATGAATCATGGAACACTTCATCTAGAACTAATGATGTAATGTATGGGGATTAACATAAGAATAAAAAAACAAACAAACAAACAAGCAAACAAAAAGTCAAATTGTGAAGTACTAAACTTTTGCTTTCAAAGAAAATGTAGAGAAATCTCTTCATGATCTCAAGGTTAGAAAAATTTTGACACAAAAAGCATATTTTAAAAAGAAAAAGATTAGTTGGAGCACAGAGGATTTTTAGGAAAGTGAAAATACTCTGTATGATATAATGATGTTTTTCATTATATATTTGTCCAAACCCATAGAGTGTATATCACCAAGAGTGCATCCAAAAATAAACTGTGGACTTTGAGGGTGATTAAAAAAAAAAAAAAAAAAAGTCATTGGGGTTGAGATAATACAATTACCTTGTTTTCTTGCATGAGTCAACAAATAGAGTTCATTAAAGAGTTGAATCTCCATATAATATGAAACTGTTGTGAAAAGCAAAGCATATTTCAAAATTCTCATGCTTGCCTGCTCAGAAGGGCATATTTGATAAGCTTGGCTTTTCATGTTCAAAAATACCATTGATATTGTTGATTTCTTTAACTATCCTAAACATCTTGCTTGGTCAAAAATTTATAAAAATCATCACGTTTAGTCAACTGGAAATGTAACATGCCAGTATTATTGAAAGGTCATCTCAATTAAGAGGGATACTCTTAGCAAAATTATTATACCCTGGGTTCTTTCTAATCAGATCACTGTCAAAACAGATAATCATTTTTTTTTCTTTCTAACCCTATAAAACCAGATGTATGAGTTGTTAGTGTAGGTTAATTATATTAATATTTAAGTTGCTACACTATGTGTGGATTCTCAGGTGATAAAAAAAACAAACCTCTTTGTTGTAGCTGTACCAAGAACTGATTACAAGTTACATTAAATTTGTGTCCTTAAACTTTGTTTGCTATTTTAAGAGATTAGAGAGTTGACAGAATGATTTGTCTATGCAAATAAAATACGACTTTCATAGCTAATATGTTACATACAGAAAATAGTTGAATATTATCATTATAGGACTAATAACAGAAAATGAAGCCTTGGTAAAATTGAAGGCATAATGTTTTTACTTCTTTTCTCTTTCACTATATTTCATCAACTATAGGTTGTATATTATGACATACACAATCCATCTAAAGATTTCTAGAGTACTTTTGTTTGTTCGTTTTTGTGCATGTCATTTCTGGAGGTAATGATCTCTGGGATAAACTAAGCTTTCTTCCATTGGTCTTAAATTTGCTTCTTCCATATCAGTATATAACTCCTAATTTTTGTTTCACTTTTTATGGCATTATATAATTATATAAAATCAATTACATCAAGTGATATCATATACCTGATATAATTGATTTTATATAATTATCTAACAACCTTAGCATTGATCTTTAAATACAGTTGATTTTCCTATTTCCTAAAGACAGATGACATTGCCTGGAGGGCAGGATATGTATCATGGTAAATATTGTGTCTCTTACCACTTTGCAACATATTTGACTTAGTAAATAATGTGTAGCCTATGAATGATTTTAGTTCCTGTTGTTGGCATTCTTTCTTGTAGTAGTTCATAAAAATACAGAGCATGTTTTCATCACTTTGAAAGACAATTCGATAATTTTACTATTGCTTTTAGTATCTTTCCTTCAACACTCTATCTTGTTTGAAATTATCAGTCTCTTTTAATTACATATATTTTCACATAAATGGAGAGTCAAAACTACCTGGGAGGGATGTTCATGTGGCGGAAATAAAGGAATTCATAATGTACAGGCTTGATCAAACATCTCTCTGATAGTTCCATTGGTCCTTGATTTTTTTTTTCCCTTGTGGTTATGGTCAAGGTAAACACGGTTTTAGTCTCCTAGTTTTACATTAAACAAATTTTGCTTTTATTGTTTTATTTTACCCATCTACTCACATTATACAAAGTGGATATTATGATTTGTATTTTAGAAATAAGAGACTGTGCATAGATAGGGTAATTGACCTGTCTAAAATTTTTTTAGCTGAGCAATAAAGCAACTCAGTTAAGGAATGGTTGAATAATAAAACTTGAAAACATGTCTTATGATGCAGTTTCTTTCCATGAATTGTAGAAATGTCTTCAACTCTTCTAATTACTTAGATTCAAGTTTTCAACATCAACTATAAGTTCATAAGAAATCTCAAAACTAGAATCAGGACAGCTGGTAAAGATCATGTGAGTGCCTCGTCAGCCACTTTAAATGTAAATCAGTGGTTCGTAACTAGGGGCCATTTTGCCTCCCAGGGGACATTTGACAATGTCTGAAAATATTTTTGATTGTTACAATGTGGGGTGGAGGCTCTATTTGCATCTAGTTGGTAAAAGCCAGGGATGCTGCTAAACATCCTACAATGTACAGGACATCTCAGAACAACAAATAATTATTTGGTTCAAAATTTCATAGTGCCAAGGCTAAGAATCCCTTAACTGGAGGTTCAGGTCCCTTGAGGTAAGGGGTGGACACAAAACCTTCAATTCAGCTTCAGCATATACATTAATTCACCAGTATCCCTGTCCTTCCTTCTGCTCAATATATGTTGTGGTATTTTGAAGTGGAATTGTTATGAGTATACTTTGGTTTAATTCCTGATTCTACCACTAACTATACTAACTTTGGGCAAGTCATAAACCTTATTTACCTTTAAAATGGGAATGCTGTACTAACAATTTATAAGTTGTGGAGTTGTTTTGAAGGTAAAATAATACAGGCAATGCACTGAACACCTAATTTGGACAGTGAGTGCTCAATACGTGGCAGCTACTGTGTTAATTTTGTGCATCTGTGACTTTGAAGATATATCAATTGTCTTGTACAAAATATTTAACTTTTTAAAAATAATTCTAATTCATTTCTTCCACCAGCTCTTTTTAGCCTGGTGGTGAAAGAAAATTATTCAATTTTTTGATAGACTCAAATAAGTCATTAGTTTCTTAACACAATAAGGGTGATTGTGTTCTTCCTTTGTTTCTAAAGTTGCATATAAGTTTCTGACTCACATTAAAGCTTCAGTTCTTGGTTATTTTGACTTATTTTGCAGTATCTTTACTTCCCTTCTGTTTGGCAAGAGCTATATCCCTCTGGCATTTGGAAGACACTGTTTCCAAAATGGGCTTTGATAGAGCATCTTACTCTGCCTGTTCTATATCCTGACCTGGATGCTACTCTCTGCAGCATGTGTCTTCTATAGGGAACTTCTGAATGTTATGCTATACCACTCTGTCTCTGTGGGAAGCCCAGTGGGATGTGTCTAGAAGCTCATCTAGACACAATAGACAGTTATGGTAACTTTATTGTTCTGACAACATACTCATGTACGGGAAACTCTGGAACCTCATGTTCATGCAGACTCATGAAACCAGGGTAAGGTACCTTCTGCTCTAGAGGGATTCTACCAAAACTTATCTAGGGATTTTACTGTTCTCTTTCCCATGAAGCTCAGACAAGGTTAGAAACACAAGGTAAAAGGCCATTTCTTGAGGAGCTTTTCCAAAGTTGACTTAATTCTTTTGTTCTTCTCATTGGTGCTTGCCATGTCTCAGTTCAAAGGGGGGTAGAAAGAGGTTTATCTACTCATTTTATAGCTTTACAGTGCCTTAGAAGTTTCCTTCCCATACTGTTGTTTGTGTTAGCACTTTAGCTTTTGAAAATCCAGAAGCCAAGGAATTCTCTTTTTGGTTCTTAATGGCTTCCCGTAGTTGATGGTAATATGGAGAATTAAAAATACTCTTATTATGGAGAATTAAAAATGCATAGGTAAAGTTATTAAAGTATTATATAATCAGTATAATTTCCTTTTATTAGGGAGACAATCCACTTCATAATGAGAATTCTTTATAGGTATAGTGCTTGACTTTTAGAAGTTTAGGCATTCTTAGATTCATTAACATTGGTGCAAGGTTGATATGGAAGGTAATCTTCCTTTTGGCTCAGCAACTTGATTTGATTTCAGGATGGCATTGCTGATTCTGTTTGATCTTTTCCGGTTCTTGGTCCCTCAGAATATAATATTATAGCTTTCTATACATCCTATTTTTCTCATATTGCGTGTATAACTTTCTGTTCTTCTATTCTCTCCTATCCCATACTTCAGGAAATAAATGGGGGAGGCTTTCCTGAGTCCTTCATTGAATGCCTTTCCTCATGGTGCAGGAAGAAGGCTCAGAAGTTCCCAGGGCATGAATAGATTTAAGAGATTTAATTCCCAGATAATACTATTTCCTAAAACTGACATACCTGAGAATTATCTCCTGGCTGCAGCTTTTTTTCACCCACCTCCTTTCTCACAATTTTCCCTCACCCATTTTACCGAAGAAAGATGCAACTTTTACTCAGCTGCTGTCTTTCCACTGACAACAGCCATAAAAAAAAATGGGGGCACAAAAAAGGAGCACTTGAAGAATGTTTTACTTCTGAAGGACAGTTCCAGTAGCAAAGCACAGAAAGTGTTAATAAGCACTGAAACGACAGAGTCTTATTTCATCCTAGACACATGCTTCTTATATCTAGGATGAAATAAGACTTTGCTTCTTTCAATAGTGCTTACCAGCAGTTTTTGGGTATATATGTGCCAAATATGTATTTATCTCTTTTTACTTTTTTTATTGAAGTATAATTAACATACAATGTTGTATTAGCTCAGGTGTATAATATATTGATTTGACAATTCTATAAATTACTCAATGCTCACCATGGTAAGTGTAGTCACCAACAACACTATTACAACATTATTGATTATATTCCCTATGCTATACTTTTCATCTCCCTGGATTATTTCTAACTGAGAGTTTATATCTCTTAATCCCCTTTATCTCTTTAGCTCAACCTCCCACCCACCTCTCCTTTGGGAATCCCCAGGTTGTTTTCTACATTTAACAGTATCTTTTTTATTTGTTTGCTTTGTTTTGTTTTTAGATTCCATATATAAGTGAAATCATATGGTATTTGTCTTTAACTTATTTTATTTAGTATAATACCTTCTAGGTCCATCCATGTTGTTGCAAATGGCATGCTCTCATTCCTTTTTATGGCTGAGTAATAGTTCAGTGTGTGTGTGTGTGTGTGTGTGTGTAAACACCACATCTCCACGTCTTTATCCATTCATCTATCAATGCATAGTTGGGTTGCTTTCATATCTTGGCAATAGTAAATAATGCTGCAATAAATATAGGGGTGCATGTATCGCTCTTTTTTTTTAAAGATTTTATTTATTTATTTATTAGAGAGCGAGCGAGAGAGAAACAGCATGAGAGAGGAGAGGGTCAGAGGGAGAAGCAGGCTCCCCGCTGAGCCGGGAGCCCAATGTGGGACTCGATCCCAGGACCCTGGGATCATGACCTGAGCTGAAGGCAGTCGCCTAACCAACTGAGCCACCCAGGTGCCCGGGGTGCATGTATCTCTTAATCTCTCTATATCTTTACCTGCATAAGAATTAGAATTCATAGTAAGAAGGTTGTCATAAGGATATAAGCCATATGTTGATTTTCATTAAAAAAATAGTCTTGCTTTTTTCTGAGAAAAAGTTATCTAATTTGACTGAATGATTTGACAATGAGGACCAGCTTTTACCAGTATAGATGGTTTCTCTAAATTGAATGAGATAAATTTGCCCCTTGAAAGTTTAATAAAAAATGAATTTAAAGGATATGCCATATACAATTTGCCTAAAAAAATACATCTTGGACATAAAATAATCTTAGATGTCAACTTAAAAAGTACAAGAGATTACCTAGTTTTCAAAGCCTTATGTGGATCATATGACCAAATTTTTGAAGGCCAATGCTTTAGAGAGTTCTAAAATATCACTAGAATAAACTGGAAATATTAAGTGGTTACAGTAGCTTCCTGCAAGCCATTCTTTATGTAAGTGACCAACTGCAAGTTGATCCCATCTTATAACAACAATCAAAGTATCTCTCCCTGAATTAACTTAGCTTTATTTAGTATTTTTGGAATTTTCATGTGCAAATTGCAAAGTTCATCTTCACCTAAATCTTGCAGTGATAGTTTGGAGAAATGTGTATGAAGGACAGACAATTATGTAGCAGAATATATATTTTTTTAAGATTTTATTTATTGGGCACCTGGGTGGCTCAGTTGGTTAAACGACTGCCTTCGGCTCACGTCATGATCCTGGAGTCCTGCATCAGGCTCCCTGCTCAGCGGGGAGTCTGCTTCTCCCTCTGACCCTCCCCCTCTCATGTGCTCTCTCTCTCTCATTCTCTCTCTCAAATAAATAAAATTAAAAAAAAAAGATTTTATTTATCTGTGAGAGAGAGAGAGAGATAGCAAGAGCATGAAGGGGGGGAGGGATAGAGGGAGAGAAGGAGAGGGAGAACCAGGCACCCCATGTGGCAGGATATTTTTTAATAGAAATGAATATTTTGATTTACTAATTAAATCTTAAACTTTCAAATATAACTCCTACATAATGTGTAGTTTGAAATTGCAGATAGAGAGAGATAGAGATAGATGGAGAGAGATAATAAATGGAGAATATGAACTAGGAAAAAACAAAACATTAACCAAATATTTCAAAGCATTGGAACTGCTTTGAATACTAGGTATAAATTAGTAAGTACATTTGTTTCTTAATAAAATAAATGTTTCCTTATCTGTACCAAATACAGATTTAATGAATATTTAATAACATTTCCTTCCTGATTCTAGGAAACTTGATATTTTCTACAAGGCTTCATTTGTCTTCATTACTTTATTTTCAAAGGAAGGCACGTATAACAGAAAAAGCAAAGTTTCTGGACCCAGAATTGGGGCATTTGTTTTTCCATGTGATCCTATATTTTGAATTAAAATAAAATGTTTAGTTGAGGTGTTTAATATACATATAGTAACCAAATTAGCTGGAAAAGGCAAGGCCCATTTATTGATTCATTCATCCATGTGTGATGACTTTACCAGTGAGCACCCACTCTATGGTGGTGCACATTAAAAATGAAATGAGACACAGTACATGTATTGCTGAAATTATACAAGGAACTCAATCATTATACTTGTGTCCTAGAAGTACAGAGTGGTTTACAAAGTATTATAGAGCCCCAGAGGAGGAGCATCTGTTGGCATCAGAAATCCAGAGGAGTCCATGGTTAAGTGTTCAGGGAAACTGAGTTCTGCTTGATGAAGAGATGTTTGCCAGAAGTGGAAATATTGGGAGACATTCCAGGTAGACAAAACAAAAATTCTAAATGCAAAAGTACATTGTATAAGAAAGTTTTATTTGTTTTTAGAAACCCTAAACAGTTTAGTATACCCAAGAAGTAGGTATATGGCACAGGACTTGGACAGGAGTAGGGAGAGGTAGAGGATAAAGTTCCCAAAGTGTTAGGCAAAACAAGAAAAATTAATTTTAAAAATCCTGGAAAGGCATTGAAATATTTCAAGTAAGGAAGTGGTAATATTGTATTTTTATTTTGTCAAAATCACAATAATAGTCTGGAGAGGGATGGATCTGCCTTTATGGAAAGAAAGGACAGTTGGGAGAGGTAAGAAGTAATAATAGCTGAACTAGAGTAGTGACAATGGGTGAGATAAAATATACAAGTTGAGACTACAAAAATAAAGTCTTCCAATTTAATAATTCAGTAAAAGTTGAATCAAGTGAGGAGGAAGCTAAAATGACTCTTAAAGCATTGATGGTTTTGTACGAGACTATGTTAATGTTACTTCCTAAAATACAGAACATTAAAAAAATGACATGCTTTGGGAGACAAAGCAGTGAGCACAGTTTTGAATGCATAATTTATGACATTACTAAGGAATACCCAGATGGACATAATCATTCAATTGGAAATATGGCTGGATTTCAGAAGGGAGGTTTTCACTTCAAATAGCTCACCAGTGTACACCAGTATATCAGTACAACAATTAGTCAGCATTTATTTCTATTGTAAGTGACAGAAAACCAATTCAAATTAATGTAGAAAAAATAATTTTTCACTCATATACTATATGGGCTGCTTCTAGGTACAGATTAATTGGGCATCCAAGATGCTGTGTTTCTTTATTCCCTCTGAGTTGGTTCCATCTTCAGGAAACATTTGAAGGTTGCCATCAGCTTCAGGCTTCTCTCAAACCATGACTACTATCTAGACCCCATATTTTCATGTCAACAAAACCCAAGAAAGATAGAATGCTTTTCTTTCCAAAAGCTCCACCAAACATATCACATCACCTTTCTTCTGCTACTTGTTCTTCCCTGAACTGATAGCCATGGGCAGGGTACATGATTTGCTTGATTGCTGCAGGCTAATTTTGCCTCATTGAAGCTACATGCAGCATCATATTTATCTGGAAACACTTGGGCTAAAAGCAGAGATGGTGGCGGTTCCCCCAAGAAAAATGGGGATATGTTACCAAAGAAAGGGAATGGAATGCTGGCCATGGAAAAATAAGAACATTAAAGGAAAGAAAATGTAAGAAATATTACATATGGCAATTAAAGCTATAAGTTTGGAAGCAGATTACCTTGAATAATGTATAGGAAAGAAAAGCTTTAGTCATATGGTCTTCTAAGGAATTGCCAACATTTAAGAGGTCCATAGTGAGTGAAGTTTTGGGAAAGACTTTTTGAATGAAAGAGCATATTGTAAATCTTAGATCATTTTCCTGGATCAAAAATGATATCTCATAATCTCTTATGCCATATCTGGAATTGTTCTTTAAATGCTTTACTTCACACTTGCCCACACTGAAGCTCAGTTGCCATTTGTCTTACCCCACACAGATTCATGAGTTCTCTCTGCACTTTACTCCCACTGACTCAGCATTCCTTTGCTTAGAAGAGCTTGGGTAACTTACTGTGTACTCCCACTTTTAGGTTATTTATAAAAATCTTGAAATAAAATTACTGTCAAACCTGGGGGAATGACATTGTTAAACTTTCCCACCCAGTAGTGAATTAATTTAGCTCTGTTCTTTTTCTCCTAATTGTGTCTACTCTTTATCCACAGGAATCAATATGTATTTGTTAAGCAGCACACTATGTGCTTAAAAGGACACCAGGGTTTGGGGGCATACTGAGCTTGAAGACATTAAAGAGATTCTACTTAATCACAAGGCAGTTAAACTTTATTTGCTTTTTTAACAGTTTCAATGAAACTTTGCTTAAGAGCATGCATTGGTTATGTCCACCGTTTTCTGTTCTTACTCTTCCATTAATGAAAGGCCTTATCTGTGTTTCCAATTAATAATACACAGGCCTACTTCAATTTTCTTCTCAGTTTTAAACACTTATCCAGTCAATACTGAAATTATTTGGAACCTATTTCTGAAAAATGTAGAAATTTCTTAGAATTATTCCTAAGAATGGGAATAGGGAATATTTTACTGTGGATTGAGTCCTTCTCCACCTATGTTATGGGAGTGATTCTCAAATGTGAAATTATGTACCAAGGCCAGTCTCTTGATGGCGATTTTAACAGACCAAAGTGAATGATAAAAAATAAGGATGACAAGTAGTAACATTTTTATAATTAAAAAGCCTATCCTTATGTCTTTCTGATTTTTTAATGTTAATATAGCCCTCCTTTGCTGATGATGTGGTTATTGAAGGAGAAATGTAGCCATTTTGAATATCCATAGTTGGCAAGTGAAGAAGTTGGCAAATTTATGCTTGTCTTCCCTTCTTTTTTAAGCATTATATGATTTGTAATTTTCTAAACATTAGTAACATTGATTTATATGCCAATAGGCAAAGACTTTCATCTATGCAACTGAGCTTTCATTTCAGGATCTAAGCAAAAACTATATATATCCAAAAACTACAGAGTGTTCTCCCTACTCTTCTTTCCCCATGGCAGACTGACAGCCATATCATATAATCTAAGGTAAAAATATATGTTAAATCAACAGTTTAACTACATAACTGCTTCACATGGAAGATTCATTTTCAAAACAGAGCTTAACCATCTCATACTGCTCTAAGAATTTTAACTTCAAACTACCAATAAAGGAAAATTTTCTCTGTATTCTATGCTGGTAGATCATTGTTGCATGCATTTATGTGTACATGGAAATGTGTACCTCTTTTCACTTTAGAAAAGAGGTTTCCAAGGGAAAAATAATTTAACTTGATAAATACATTAGTTAAGAAAAAGAGAGTATACATAAAGATAGTATTAAGGTAGGGATATATGACTTGAAAGCATTTATTTTATTTTTTTAAACAAATATCTCTTAGATACTAACAAGGTCCCAAGCACTTTGCTAGATACTAGGAATAAATAAAACCAGATGTGGTCCCTGCTCTTATGGAATTTAACAAGGAATGGGAGACACAGGCATTTATCAATAGTCTTTTTTTTTTTAAAGATTTTATTTATTTATTTGACAGAGAGATAGTGAGAGCAGGAACACAAGAAGGGGGAGTGGGAGAGGGAGAAGCAGGCTTCCCGCAGAGCAGGGAGCCCGGTGTGGGACTCGATCCCAGGACCCTGGAATCATGATCTGAGCCAAAGACAGACGCTTAACGACTGAGACACCCAGGCACCCTATCAATAGTCTTAAAAGGAAATAAATTTTTATAACTTTGAAAAGAGAAAAGATATCTATCTATATATGTATCTAAAGCTATATCTTTCTCTCTCTCTCGATAGATCTAGATCTAGATCTAGATCTAGATATCTCTGGAGCAAATCTGAAGAATAAGTAGAAATTAATAAAACAAGACTGAAGAGAAACAGACTAATGTGAAAGGCCAGTTGATGGCCACAATGAAATGTTGCTAGGGGTAACTCAATGTTCCTAGGATAAAAGGGAAGCCCACCAGTGTTTTACTTGAATATCATTATCAGATTAATGTGATAAAAATACTGCTCTGATTGGGGCGCCTGGGTGGCTCAGTTAGTTAAGCATCTGCCTTAGGCTCAGGTCATGATCCCAGGATCCTGGGATTGAGCCCTGCACCTGGCTCCCTGCTCAGTAAGGAGTCTCTCCCTCTCCCTCTGTCCACCCCCCGCAAAAAAAAACACACACACTCATGCTTTCTCTCTCTCAAATAGATAAATAAAATCTAAAAAAATCCCCCAAAACAAAAAAACTGCTCTGGTTGAATGTAAAGAGTAGACTGTAGGGAAGCTAGAGTTATGTATGTGGGTAAATGATTAGGTCTCTATTGTGGATATTAAGGACAGAGATAATGGTAGATTGGACTAAAAATAGTGTTAGCAATAGAAATGTTCAGAAGTAAATGAGCTTGAATAACATTTAACAGGTGTATTTGAGAGGATTTTTGATGAATTGGATAGAAAAAATAAGGAGATGGATATAATGGTTAACTCTTAACTACTGACTTGAGTAATTAGATGTTGAGGGGTTCCAATCCATGAGAAAACAAGGTTTGAAAGGAGACATACATGGACCATGTAGAGATCATATGCCTTTGAATTTGTCAAGGAAGCAGTGGATATAGATGTCTAGAGTTAAGAGTGAGATTTGGCCTAGAGATATGAATTTATTGAGTCTCTGCTTATATGTCAATTGGTATGTATGTTATTACTGTGATTATCTAGGGGAATAGCATATTGTGAAAAGAAGACAGATTTTTAGACCGAGTCTTAAGGAATTCGCATTAGTAGAGAAGGTAAGACCTCAAAGAAGGCATAGAATAGATAGTCTAACATAAGACAAGAAACAGAAAAGAGGAATGACCAGGAAGACAAGGGAAAATATGTTAACAAAAGTGAATGCTGTTTAGAGGCCAATAATATGATGGCTGGAAAATAGCTGATGGATTTAAAAAATAGGTTTGATTGGTGACCATCATGAACAATTTTAAAGTAGTGTGATGGACTAAACTTATGACTAAGCTGAAAATGAAGAGAGTGAATATAGACAGCTTTTACAAGAAGTTTAACTATGAAACTAGAAGATCTCTAACTTAATCCTTACTTTTCAGACATTGTGTTACGCTGAACAAATATAAACAAGAAAAAGAAAAACCTAAGAAATGTAAATTAAAATATTTGAAGATTACTAAATGCTAAAATTTTCACTGTATGAGTGCAGTTTTATTTAGCACAGGTCTTTTTGTAATTTGCATACGTTTTTAATAGACACCATGCTTAATCATCCTCAAGAATCTGCCACTGTGATTCAAACATATTTCATATTCCATTTAAAATATCAAGCATCTAAAATAAAAAAGAATATATTAGTTCACTTCCTGGAGCTTTGAGATGTTTTAATAAGAACAACTAACACTAATAATGGACTCATTAACATTTGCCTCTGCCATCTATAGGCATCCCTGGGTCTATAGGCAAATATAGTATGACTTCCACCAATACTGTGTATGTAATTAAGGCAAAAATGTCCTCAAGTTTATAGCAAATGCCCCAAACATTTGTTTGTTCTGATGCATTTTCAGTTGAATAATCTCATGATATTCATATCAATAGAGATGGCAATTTATACAGTCATCTCTAAGGCATTGTTTAATGGGATCTGAAATTTTTCCTTTACTGAAGTATTGCACCCATATGAAAATTGCTAACAGAGAATCACACATTGTAAAATATGCATTCCATTGGGATAGGGAACTGGTTTTGGTTAAAATAAAAATATTCTATCAGAGAATAATGAACTACCTCAGTCTACTTTTAATGCTTTGGTACTGAAGAGTTTATCTAATCCTATCCCAACTGACAGTAAGCTTATATCAGCTCATTACATAATGAGACATATCATGAGAACTTTTAAAGGTCAAGGAGTAGAACAAAAGGTCTTGAGCTACAGCACCATCTTTAGAGGAAAAAAAAGTAAAAGTAAGGATTAAGTTAGAGATCTTCTAGTTTCATAGTTTCATAGACATATATATATGTCTATGGACATCTAAGCTCTTTCCATAGTTCGGCTGTTGTGGACTTTGCTGCTATAAACATTGGGGTGCACATACCCCTTTGGATCACTACATTTGTATCTTTGGGGTAAATCCCAGTAGTGTAATTGCTGGGTTATACGGTAGCTCTATTTTCAACTTTTAGGAACCTCCATACTGTTTTCCAGAGTGGCTGCACCAGCTTCCATTCCCACCAAGAGTGTAGGAGGGCTCCCCTTTCTCCGCATCCTCACCAATATCTGTCGTTTCATGACTTGTTAATTTTAGCCATTCTGACTGGTGTGAGGTGATATCTCATTGAGGTTTTGATTTGGATTTCCCTGATGCTGAGTGATGTTGAGCACTTTTTTCATGTGTCTCTTGGCCATTTGGATGTCTTCTCTGCAGAAATGTCTGTTCATGTCTTCTGCCCATTTCTTGATTGGATTCTTTGTTCTTTGGGTGTTGAGTTTGATAAGTTCTTTATAGATTTTGGATACTAGCCCTTTATCTGATATGTCATTTGCAAATATCTTCTCCCATTCTGTCGGTTGTCTTTTGGTTTTGTTGACTGTTTCCTTTGCTGTGCAAAAGCTTTTTATCTTGA
>NC_138378.1:81245963-81286186 GCF_054177405.1 Leptonychotes weddellii | reverse complement strand
AAATGTCTGTTCATGTCTTCTGCCCATTTCTTGATTGGATTCTTTGTTCTTTGGGTGTTGAGTTTGATAAGTTCTTTATAGATTTTGGATACTAGCCCTTTATCTGATATGTCATTTGCAAATATCTTCTCCCATTCTGTCGGTTGTCTTTTGGTTTTGTTGACTGTTTCCTTTGCTGTGCAAAAGCTTTTTATCTTGATGAAGTTCCAATAGTTCATTTTGCCCTTGCTTCCCTTGCCTTTGGTGATGTGTGTAGGAAGAAGTTGCTGCAACTGAGGTCGAAGAGGTTGCTGCCTGTGTTCTCCCCTAGGATTTTGATGGATTCCTGTCTGACATTAGGTCTTTCATCCATTTTGAGTCTATTTTTGTGTGTGGTGTAAGGATATGGTCCAGTTTCATTCTTCTGCATGTGGCTGTCCAATTTTCCCGACACCATTTGTTGAAGAGACCGTCTTTTTTTCCATTGGACATTCTTTCCTGCTTTGTCAAAGATTAGTTGACCATGGAGTTGAGGGTCCATTTCTGGACTCTCTATTCTGTTCCATTTGCCTATGTGTCCATTTTTGTGCCAGATGGTCCCTTTAATATGAAGGTGTCTTTGTTGATGCTTAATCCTGACTCAAAAATTGCTGATTTGGGCTCTGCTGTAAAATTCCTGTGTGCTGTAGTCTTATAACTACGATACTACCTTTATTCTATTTTACCTGCATTTCTCAATCTGGGTACTATAGACATTTTAGTCAAGATCATTATTTGCTGTATATCTTTGCATTGAATGATGTTTATCAGCATCCCTAGTCTCTATCCACTAGATGCCAGTAACACCTTCCCCTTAGGTATAACAACCAAAAATGTTTCCAGACATTGCCAAATGTCCTTTTGGAATGATTGCATTATATATTTATTGACTATATTCCTTTGATGATTGATAATTATTCCTTTCCCTTATGTTCCTGGAAGTGTATGGGAGGATAGAGCCTGGACAGGTATGCTTCATCCTTGTTTGCCTTTTTTGAAATTCCATTTTTTAATCTTATATGCTTGTTATTTTTAACCTCCCCAAAATTTGTTCTGTAAGGCCCCTAGTAGGCACTGGGAGAAAATGGCAATTTATAAATTATAGACCCCAAATAAAATATAATATGTGTCAAAATATGGGACTTTCTGTTGTCTGGGCATTAATTCTTCATAACAATTCATTCCCTTAACCAGGCACATGAGCCCCAGGATTAATTTTTGGCTCAGATGTTTGTAATCACAGCATAGAGAGTATCGCAAAACAAACAAATAGACAAGTCCACGGATAGGGCACTCAAGAAGAATTTATTCAATAAGGCAACAAATATTTATTGTGTGTCCTATATACCAAGTATTATGCTAAGTACTCAGGATACATCAGTGAAAAAAAAAGTAGACTAAAAACAGAAAACATGCCATCCCCTCATCTAACTTTAATCTATAGGAAGAGATAAAAAATAAACATGATAGGGGCGCCTGGGTGGCTCAGATGGTTAAGCGTCTGCCTTTGGCTCAGGTCATGATCCCAGGGTCCTGGGATCGAGTCCCACATCGGGCTCCCGGCTCAGCGGGGAGCCTGCTTCTCTCTCTGACCCTCTCCCCTCTCATGCTGTTTCCCTCTCGCTCGCTCTCTAAAAAATAAATAAAATCTTTAAAAAAAAATTAAAAAAAAATAAAAAAATAAAAATAAAAAAAAATAAACATGATAAATAAGTGAACATCAAGAGACAGGGATCCTACAGACCACTTTAGGAGTTTGTTGGCCATAGTAAGTAAATTGCATGGTATATTGGAAGCCGGTAAATGGTATGAAGATAAAAAAAGCAGGGCAAGAGACAAGGAGTACATATATGAGGTTGTGTTTAAACTGAACTGGGTTGGATAGTGAAGAACTCTCTAACAATCTGACTGTGTGCAAAGTCATGGATATGACTTAGGGAAGAACATTTAACCTGGGAAACAGCAAGTTCAAAGGCCTGTGGCAGGTACATACCTGCCATGGTGTAAGATTATGTGGCTGGGACAGAATGAATGAAAAGATAAAGTCAAAGAGATGTTGAGGGGGGCACTGGCTTGTGTAGGGCTAAATGAGCATGGAGGGACTTTGTACTTTGCACACTATTGAGAATCATTGGAAATGTTTGAGCAGATCATTCTTAGTAATGATAGGATAACAAAGTTTTACTTCAACTACCATTTTTCAAAATAAGTGAAGAGTATATGCTACAGTGGTCAGAAAGGAATTTTTCAGGGGATGGAGCACCATCTAAAAATTTTCTAACCTGATCTCAAATTTCCATGTGACTTTGCTATCTAAACATGTTGCTTTTTTGCTTAATGTTGTACAAAATCAGATCAAAATCAACAAAAATATATCAATAAACCAGATCAAGTCACATATTATTATTACTTTTTAATCATTAAATGCTGTTTAAATCAGAAATGCTGTTGTCTCTACCTCACAGAGTCAGTTCGAAGAGCTCAATAAGCCCACATTTTTGTGTTTTAAGAAAAATACCAAAAATTTAGTTAGAGCCTAAACTAAGAACTCTTTGGCACAGAAATGGCTGTTTGGGTTGCTATGTACCTCTTGTTAATGCCTTAGGACTTCCCTGCTACAAGTCCATATTTTTTTCCTTCAGATATTATCCAGTGCCATTAAACTAATTCATAAGAACTAGTCATCTAATTAATAAGATTGTGTTCTCCATTTGCTCCTTTCTCTTCTTCTGGAATTCCTGTAATTCAGATAGTAGAGTGGTGCATTTCCCTTGTTTCTTAAGCTTTTCTTCTTACTTTTCATTTTTAAAAAAATTTTGTTTAGTGTTTGTCTTAGGTTAGGCCTCCATAACAAGAAACCATAGGCTGGCTGGCTTAAACAGCAGCAATTTATATTGTCACAGTTCTGGAGGCTAGATGTCCAAAATCAGGGTGCCAGCATGGTTGAGTTCCATCAGGGTTCTATTTCTGGTGAGAGATTTCTTCCTTGCCAACTTCTATGTCCTTACATGGTGGAGAGAGAGAGAGAAAGAGCTCTCTCTCTTATTCTTTTTGTAAGGCCAGCAATCCAATTGGATTAGGACTCTACTCTTATGACTTCATTTAACCTTAATTTTCTCCCAAAAGCCCTTTTTCCAAATATAGGTACATTGAGGATTAGGGTATCAACATATGAATTTGGGAGGAACACAATTTAGTCCACAGCATGGTTGTTAAATAATTATTGGTATCCTAGAGCATAACTTTTTTTTCGGTATTTATGTGCTCTGTTATCATTCTCTTTGTTTTGTTTTTTTTTAAGTGCATCTTGTATATAAATGTGTGTGTATGTGTGAAATACTTGTTTATGTGTGTATATATATCAGATCATTTCTTTGTAATAGTTTCTTGATTTCTGTTAAGAGTTTGAAATATTGTATTTTTTCCTTTGGCTCTAAACTTCTCTTATTAAATTTTCTTCAGAGAAGATCACCTGTGGCAATTTGTTGGTTTGATTCTATTCTTCAAGTAATTGAGTTCCTTAAACAAAGAGTAAATTCCCTTTGTCTACTTATACTATTCCATTTACACTAGACCAACCCTCACATGAGTGTGTGTTTACTATTGGCAGGGACTAAGAAGTCATTCATTAGCAAATGAACAGAAGTAATTCTTTCCCTGTGGGCTGAAAGTAAATGGGCTTCAGAGCTGAATCTTCTTGAGAAGCAAGGGGAGCCTCCTGCTTCTCAGTTTTTGACAAAAGAAGGAGGAGTAGGTCTCAGTTACATGAGAGAAAAATAATTCTACTTTTTAAAAATAATTCTACTTTTTGAGTAGAGCCCCTAAAGGCAGCCAGGACTGTAAGCTCAGCAATATTTCCCCATATGTTAGCATAACATATAGGCAGAAGCAATTCATCTCCTAATATTGGCAGGACACCTTGGGTCAGTTGGTGCCCAACAGGTACACTCCACCGTTCACATGTGCGACGATGTCTCAGTACCAAGAATTTACGCATCACACTTCCCTACCTCCCCCATCCCTCCTATCAATGTCTGTTATTTGTATTAGTTGAATCAGCCTAGCAGGACATAGCAGAGACAACATCCTCCTAGGCCTGTTGTGCTCTGCCCGAGTCAGAGCCCTTAACACCTCTTTGACTTTTTTTCTTTCCTCCTTCTGTTCCAGGGGTCAGAGTTCACCTCAGTTTTAAAAATTTTGTTTTATATATCTTGTGTTCTTGTTTTAGTCTCTTAAAAAGAACAAATTTAATCATTTAACAAATGTTCACTTAGCAATCATTTGCTGTCTTGTTGGTGTTTATACAATTCTGTACCAGGTATAATTGGATAAATAAGGGAATAGAAAGAGACTTCCTGACCTTCCTGAGTTTATTATACAATTAGAAGTTCAGACATGATTAAGTAAACAGAGATAATTAAAATAAGCTTGGGATAACCTCTTCTGACTTTGATATAAAGTCCTGTGGAAATACAAAATAGCGGCGGTCAGAATGAATTTAGAGTTCACCAAGAGATGTATTGAAGAAGATGTCTTAAAGCAGTTTTAAAGGAAGTCAGAGATGTGAGTGGGTGGAAATTGTTACCTAGCCTATGTGGAGAAAAAGCAAATGTGAGAATAAATGAAGGTGCAATGAGGATTAGAAGATTTTCAAGTAAGCCAAGTTCAGACATAGCTTCGTTTATATGCCTAAAAAAAAAACCTTAAATTTTCTTTAGCATGTATTTTTTTTTTGTTTAGTAAACACAATTTTCATTTAACTCAGTGCATTTCAAGCTATGTGAAACAGTCTAGATCCAATGATAATTGCCAGGTTTCTACAATATGATTAATTGTATTATAGGAAAATAGGGAAAATAGAGTATATCCATGTCTTATTCTCTGATTTCACCAGTTGTCTGCATAGAGATGGTACAAGAATAAGAAATTCATACCCATTCCTCTGACCCAACCTCAGATAAAATCTGAATGAGTCTTAGGGAGGAAGGATTTCCCTAGCAGTGAACCGTGGAATCTTCATAAGAATTATTCTAAAACAGAGAAATGATGCAAAAGACATAGTTTGAAGAAGTGACCATCAAGAGTTTTAGCATATGCCTGATGGAAATTAGTGTGGTCTGATACATGTGAGCTCTTGATGCCTTTCTCCAGTAAATCATGATGAGGAAGAACCAAATATAAAGATTGCATTCTCATGATCCTCATTGCTACTGACTCAGAAACATTTGCTGAATTCTCAGCACTTCTTGTCCTAATAAAATGGTGAAATCATACAAAAAGGATAAACCACAGAAGTGCAAATTTCTAAAACTGAGGTCTAACAGAGGCTATATTTGGGATATGGGCTATTTACTTACTTTCCAAAGTGTCAGGTTGAGTGTTTTGGTCTAAAATGACTATTTAAGAAATTATTTTGGAATGTTTATTTTCCATTAAACAAACAAATAACAGGGTAATAGTTCATGCACTAAAACGTTTAAAGTGAAAAAATGTTATTAAATTAAAAATGCTTCTTAGAGGTTTAAGTTATTGCAATGTAGTTGTTTTTTTAAATGGTTAACTTCTTATGTTTTTAAATTCCTTGCCTACCGTTTTAGAGACATCTGTTCATAAAGACATTTTAGGGAGTTAAAGCATACTAGCAGGCTATTTACAAAATGAAACTTAATATAAATACTTTCCTAAGCAAAAGCAAAATTTTTTGAAATACTACAAATTTAAAAGTTACTTTGTGGGCGCCTGGGTGGCTCAGTTGGTTAAGCCACTGGCTTTGGCTCAGGTCATGATCCTGGAGTCCAGGGATTGAGTCCTGCATCAGGCTCCCTGCTCAGCGGGGAGTCTGCTTCTCCCTCTGACCCTCCCCCTTCTCATGCTCTCTCGCTCTCTTTCATTCTCTCTCTCAAATAAATAAATAAAATCTTTAAAAATAAATAAATAAATAAAAGTTACTTTGTATTGATTTTAGAAAATATTTTTGATTATGTCTTTTAAGAAATGCAAACCATTTATGTCTGGGGGGGAAGCTTTTATTTTTACACATTTGATATAATTTATTAGAGCAAGAGAAAATATATCTGATGTTAGCTACTGGAATGCTTACTTGAAAATTCTGCTCCCTGTTGTGAAGATAATAGAAATATAATTTAGTGTGTACTGCCCCACTTGTCTTCACAAAAAATTACCATAGCATGAAAATAAGCAAGAATCCACTCTCATTGCATTTATATTGTATTAGCTATTCTCAAAAGAAATATTATAGATTTCTCACCTTTTTAAGGCTATTTTAATGCAAAAATTATAAGAAAGTCCACACACCAAAAATGTCCTTTGATTGATAAAGTCAGTACTTAAGGAAAGAAATAAATGTGGCAGATGAGTTGTTTTGCTTACCTGTAGCACCTAAAGCCATATTTGGCACAGAGAAAGTGCTCAAGCTGTATTTGTTGATTGAACAAATGACTGAGGGTACCATAATCATATATGTGTGTTCACTATTCCATTTTTAAGGAAAGAGTTATAATGGCTGGTGAACTAATATTTTTGAAGGCTTTTAAAGTATTTTTTATAACTAAGTCTAATAAAAGATGAAATGTTATAGCATTTTAATGATACCTCTTTATTTCAGAGACCTATTTTTTCAGTTACATACTAACTTCTTTTCTTGTTTTTTTCTTGACTCAGTTTCTTCAGTTTTTCTGCCAGAAAGGAGATCTTTTTGCTAAACATGCGAAGCCTAGTTCTAGGCTATAGTTTTGTCTGAAGTGGTATACTTTTACTTTTAATAATATTCCTTTAATAAATGTCCATAGTAACAGAAACCTTTTAAAATAGTAATTTTCTGAATTTATTTGAAGACAGGGTCAGAAAAGGCAGAATTTTTTTCCTTGAGAATGGATTTGTAATCATTTTGATGTTTGGCAAGTGTAAGCCTTTGTAAAAGGTGAACTGTATTTATGAACAAACCTAAGGCATTCAGTAACAACCACGACAAGCAAATGTTTGAGTGTATACAATATATTTATATATACTGTATGTATATAATATACTTATTCATAAAAAATTCTAGATGAACTGAATAATTTGTAAGTGACCACAGAATATTATCTGTCACTAAAGGCCAAAAAGTATAATAGCATCTGGCTTGCTCATTTTGTAGGCCCATTGTGGAGGCTTTTGTGGAGGTGAGTGTTTATTAGTTGTTACAATTAATTTTGCAGTCATGATTTGAATGTCCTCAAGATTTAAAGGACAAAATGAAATAAATATTATTCTAATTATAATAAAGCAGGTTGGGAAAGTGGACTCTCCACACAAAGAGAAAAATACAAACCATATTTTATTTTTAAAAAAAAGATGTTACATGGACTATGGAGACAAAAATACTTGTATATTGTCATACTACTCCTTGATTTGAAAGTATAAATTTAGAGAAATACTAGTCAATTATATAGATATCCTATAGATGATTGTGGTCATAATCTAATAATCAGAAATGAATCAATTTTTTTAATTTGGTTAGTTAATTAGCATTTACTGAATGACATTTGTTTTTATTTATTTACACATGTGATAGATATCTAAGAAGTACTTATGATGTATCAAGCACTGTGCTAAAATCTGTGATACAGAAGCTGTGTTTGATCTCATGAAATTAAGGTTAGTAAGGTACATACAAATAAATAGGCAATCACTATGCAGATGTTGAGAGAAAAGCAAGCTGCTGTGGAAAATTTCTAGAAGATATTCATAAAAGGGATTCTATAGGAGATTCCTAGGAAAGGTAGTACTGTTTAGTTGTAGTGCTTAAGATGAAGCTATATGTTGAAAAGGAATTAAACAGGCAAATGGGTGGGGAAATAGAATGTTCAATGCAAACAAAACAGGTTCTCACATGCACAAAGGTTCTCATAGAGAATCAAGAGAATATGATATCTGGCAAGACTTAAATGTAGGTCAAAATGGTTGATGCATGGAACTTAAGAAGGCCATGTGGTTAAACCTCAAATTCACCAAGAAATCTTGTTGGCTACAAAACTGAGAAAGAATGAATTTAAGGACTTAATATGTTCTCACACCTTGTATAAAAGAAAACAGTTTTCAAGTGGCAGATGCATTACAGAGAGTAGTCTTTAATATTATTAAAAGTGAATAAGTATTAGCATGAAGAAATGCATTTCTCTAAGCAAAGTCTGTGACATATAGTTAAGATAGAGCCATTCTTCCATTATAAGTATTGTGTATAGGAATATGATTTTACTAAAAGTACTCCCTTAGAAAGGAAATGTGTATCAAATATTTGGGTAAAGTGGGGAAACTTGTTTGTGTCTTCTTTGGTGATTTTATGGTGAATTTGATTTGCAATACACTGGATTGCAAGCATGTAAGTACAATTTAGAATCATAATCAATATTTCCTCCTTCCTACATCATTACCATTAAATCTTTCTAAACCTGTTATGGAATGATTGGATTTCAATAGGACTTTAGAGATTATCTTATCTACCTTCTTCATGTTATATAGGAAAAAACACCATTGGAAGTAGTCAAATTCTATTATTTCCAATAAAAATTGTATGTATTTCAGGTGTACAGTGTGATGTTTTGATAAATATATATATTGTGAAATGATTACCACACTCAAGGTAATTACCACATCCGTCACCTTACACAATTACTGTAAGAGATCTACTCTTTTAGCAAATGGTCCATCTCTGATTTTAGTCTTGATGTTTTGATGTTTGACTTTCTAGCCAGGTATCTCATGCATTGGAAATGAATTATTGGTGCTGTGTAAATGTGAGGCGGAAAGGGTATAAAATGTGTACAGGGAGGACTAGGAGACTTATTCATAGATCACATGGATCAATAAGCATATATTTCTTTGTATGACACTACACGGCTCACTTTCCTCCCGATCCTTTCCTAATAGCTTTTGGCTTCCCAAGAAAGCACGATTGGATCAGAACAATCCCTAATCACTATGAGAAATTATAGAAAAAAGCAAATCTTTTACTGACAGCAAATTATACTTAGGAACCTGTCCTTATGGAGTTCATGGTCTCTAATTGGTTTTAATGCTGATAGTGGCTATGGTTGGCAAAGAAATAGAGACAATTAAAACACACTGAGATAAATAGAAGTATGAACAGGGCTATTTGGGAACACAGAAGGAGGTCACTAATCAGACACGGTTTGGACAATGAACAAGGGAAGGCTTCCTTGGGCAGGACAATGAAACTAGCAGATAAGCTATTCATATAACACTCAATCAACATCTCTCTTCATAGCATTTATCAGACTAAATTATAATTATCTGTGTACTTGTCCATTTCATTTACAGACAAGGATCTGGCTTTGTCTTTATTTTCTCAGCTCTTAGTACAGTGCTTCACACTTAATGGATGGAAGGAAGGTAGGAAAGGAGTAAAAGATGGGGGAGGGATGTAGGAAGAAAGGAATGAAAGTAAAAGAAAGCCACCTGAATAATCAAGTGGAATTAGGAGCACTTTTTATTATAGGAAGCAGTCTAATCTTTCAACCCTCAACCATCTTGTCAGTCAGGAGTATTGCAAATATTTCCTCATTTTTCTGGTATATGTAAACAGATTTGTGATCATCCCTTCTTAGAAGAAAGTCCTACAGGGGAACACAGTCACCTGCCAAGTTAGAGTCAAGGACCCCAGCCATCTACACGGTTGGGGGAATTACTATAACCCTGCATGTAACTAGACAGAAATATTATTGATATTTTCCTGGTCTTTTATGCTCCTAAAACATGGGTTCATATATAAACAGGTAATTTCATTCCAGGAGTGGATAGTGGGGTGGATGGTTAGGTGAGGGAGGTCCCTAGAGTAGGCATTTGTGTTTTGCTTCTCAATATCAATTCTTCCTCCTGCTGGAAATAATGTCCCAAATTTCTTGTGAGAAATCATCCCTCTTATTCTCATGTGTGGGTAGAATTTTCTCCAACACTGGCTGTATTGGATTAAACCAATTGGACTATACATTTCACATGGCACAATAATTGGTTCAGAGTAGCACATTCAGAACAAATGGATCAAAAAAAGCATTGCTGCAACTTCTGAAAAGGAAAACCTCTCACTGTGTCTGGAATGTTAGTGTAAGTTTGAGAGACTAGAGTTGCTGAGGTCAATTGTCTGTCATGAAGGGGAGCAGCTTGATGAGGAGACAGAGGAAGGGACTTGAGATATGGATCTCCATGATCTGGTTTGAGCCTTAACCGCAAGTAAAGCCAGATCTGCCCATAATCTTTTCGGGTCTATGAACCAATCCATTTCCTTTTAGTTTAATACACTTTGGGTCAAGATGCTTCCACTCACAAGTGAAAGAATCCTTAATGATGCAAGTGGTGAACTAGGAATTATAACACCTGCATTTGAGTCAATAATCTTGTCACTAACCAACTACACTTGGTAGCAAGTTACCTTTGTGGTTTGAAAACTAACTACAAAAACAGACAAACAAAAAAGAACTTTCCTGCCTACTTCAAAATACTGTTTGTCTCAATAGAGACAATGCATATAAAAATACTTTATAACTAGTACATTAATAAATAAATTTAAGGTACTATTGTTAATATCTCCATTTTTCCTACTTACTAATAATGAAACTAGGGTACCAAAACTAGATAGTAGAAAGTTAAATGAAGATATTTTAACTTTCTATACAAATTTATCTCTGCCATGCTGTGCTGCTGGTAAAATGTAGAATAATTTTCAAAATTATATTTCATTAATGATGGCAATTTCTGATTATTATACCCTGCTCCCTTGATAATCCAGCAGCCAAAGTTACCCTAATGGGCTTTGATTGCACAGATATGACCTTGTGTTTCAATGTTGTCATGTCTTCTGTTTTAGACAGACATGATTTGAAACAGCCAAATTTCTTTTTTACAACCAGTAATTCACATTTAGGCTGTTCAAAAATACCCTTGGGGTTAGCACATCAAGAAGGCATTATCCCAAGATTAAACACTGGTAGCTGCTTGCAAAATGCTTGCAAATACGGAATATTTGCTAGGAGGCTGAACAGATGTGATTGTAGTATGCTGTAGAGATTTTGGGAAAACTTAGGAGTGGAACATATTAAGAGAGGATACTTTTCTCCCACTGTCTGCTAGTCGTTGTTCAGAGATAAATTAATTTCTTTCAAATGGTATCCTGCTAGAATCTTGGCTGTATGGCAAACTTCAGATTCTCTGCCTAGGCTTAGTGTCTTTGCTCACTCCTCTGACCTACCTGCCATCCCTTGAACTGAGGAGATATTTATGTGGGAAGTACTTGGAGGTCCCTGTGAATAATGCCAAAGGGAGGCAGAATTTCAGCCTGTGGAATTCAAGAACAGTTAGTCAGTCCTTCAAGAACCCATGTAACCACCACAGTTGTGCCCATGGGAGGATTAAAATTGAGGTAGGTAACTGGGCTAATACCACAGAAGCTCATTCCTAAAACAAAGTGAGAGAAGCAAGAGACAGCATGGCTTCAGAGCCTGACACCAACATCCCATTATCAGTAGTTCATGTGTTTCTCAAGGATAAGGGTTTTATCCATTTCTGTTTTTCAGAGCCTTGCATACTGCTTTACATAGCAGTGAGCCTTCTGTTGATCACCTAAATAAATACATTGGTGTGGTGGTAGGGAGAATGATGTAGTGGAAACCCCAGGTCTTGGGGTCAAGTTCCTGGGTACCCAATCCTGGGGCAAGGTGTAAGGGAAAATGACTGCAATCCTGCTCCCCTGCATATTTTGCTGAGGCTAACTTCTGGTCTTGAGCCTAACATAGTTTAAGGATACAAAGGAAACTAAGGCTGTCAGATAACCACCCCACAGAGTCCTTTGTGAGGGACAAGGGGAAGTCAGGGAAAATGAAGAGGGCCTGAACATATGCTCCAGGAAACCTTTCCTGACAGTTCTTTTCAAAAGTAATCTAGTCCTCTACCTTTATTTGTAGCATTTTTATACTACTTAGATTATTCCTTGTATTTCTAATGCTCACAATTTATTATTCCTGGTTGATTATAATCTCCTTGAAAATGAGATTTGTGTCTAGTCCATTCACATTACCTCAATGTTGTTCCTTCTACATAGTTAGTTTGCAATGAAGGTTTGTTGAACAGAACTGAGCCCAATATAGTTAACTTACTAGCTTTTTATGGCGTTGGTGTCTAACAGAATTATCTGGGAACATTGTAGATATGCAGACCTGGTCTATCCACCAGAGATTCTGATACATTCAATCAATTTTGAAGCTTAGAACATGGTTTTAATAATCCCCTCAGATGATTCTCATATACATCCCTGGTTTATAATCACTACTTTAGTGAGTGGGAAAGGGTGTTGATTTCCAATACATGCATCCCTAGGATAAATTTCAATTTGACCAAATTTTCTTCAGCATCCTCTTTCTCAGTCAGTATTCCTCTCCTCCTTATGGGCCCCCCATCCCCAATGTACTTTCCCATAGGAACAATCTCACTTAATTAGCTGTCTGCCAGATTGGAAAGCAATCCCTGATCAGGTGTTAGCTGATACTTCCTATGGTGTTACATCCTGTAAAGCAATTTCAATTTAATAGGGAAATGGGAGGACCAAAATCTTCAGGGCTTAAGATATCTAATAGGGTTTCAAGTACCAGTGTGGGAGCTATTTCAGGGCAGGAAGGTCTTTAAAATATACCTTAAAAATCACAACAAAACTGACTCCCTATTCATGTGGATGGCCTCATGTCCCCAGATATCAGAATTACCAGTTATACCTGACATGAAAAAGTTTCTGGCGATTACTCTTCTATTGCATTGTAAAATCATAGCAAACATTTATTTGTCAACTGTCCTTTGTATAATATTTTTAAGAACCTATGATATGTGTGTATGGTTACTTCAGAAGCGCATATATATATGTATACATATATACATATATATATACATATATACATGTACATATACATACATATATACATACATGTATATATATGAAAAACAAAACAAGTTATTTCTTCAGAATTCAAGAAATCATGACTTGTGGGACAAGGTTAGCAGTGACAGGTTGATTCCTCTAAGTTGTTTCCTTTCAGGAGCCAAGTCAAGTTTTTCTTGTTGGGAAACATTTTCTACTTTGCTCATCATGATGTTAAGTGGGGCAAGGAGGGGTAGGATGGCTACCAGAGGAGAAGTGCTGCACTAGGAGGTTACAAATGCCTCTCCTTTTCTATTCTGGGTTTGATTACCATTATTCCTTAAACTTTTTCAGTCAACTTCAGTAGCAGCTTAAGGTAGATAAGGTACAACTAAAGATAGGATTCTTCTACTGAAAAAAAAAATTAATTTTTTTAAAAGAGAAAAACTGAAGAAATAATATTTCTTATTAAAGAAACTTTGCCAGTTTTTTTTTTAATTTCTTCTGAAGGAAGTAAAAACACGTGCACATGTTCACACAAATACACAAACTATACACTTAAATTAATCAGTTAATTAGTTAAATGATACTGTGTATCATTTATACATTTATTATACTTAATTTGTATACTAATCCTGTAGGGCGAAAATATTGTCTTTTTTTTTTTCCTGCTGTTAATTATCTTGATGAAGTTCCCACGTAGCAGGATGCAGTGTTCATTGAAAAACAAACAAAATGCTTTCAGTGGAAGAATGTTACTTGTATGATTAGATAAAAACAGCTATATTTTTTCTGATAGATGTTGACTCAATTATAATATTTTTCTCAAAAAGTACAAAAATCATTAATACCAGTAGACAGTAGAACACACACATGTGATTCATTGCATATTTTCTTAATTGACTGTTTAACTGTATTCATTTTTCATGGAAACATATTTATTAAACAGAGACTATAACATCTGTATTTAGACACTAGGGATTTAACATGGGCATAATTTCTTCTTTTGAAGAGCTTCAGTCTACTGGGAGAGTCAGAGAAGTAAAAAAGCAATTATAATATAGAACCATAAGGGCCACCATGGGGAATAAGGCTTTGACAAAGGAGGAACATCTAACCTGGACGAGAGGATTGGAGATATGCAGAGCTCACTGGCAATTTGGAAGAATGTAGCAGCCAGTGGCCCAGTCACTACAATCACTTATTTTCATGAGAAAACAGATGATGGGAATTATTTGTGAACAGAATTGCAGCAAATTGAATATTGATTTTATATTATATTTCTTAGGGACTTAAATTCTAAGCTTAACAGATAGATGAAAATCCTGATTAGTAGCAACATCTCTTAACGACTAATTCAAATTGAGATTTATGACCTGATATAAAAAATTATGTCTGGAAAAATATTTCAAACCATGATAAATATTGAGCTGTTAACAAAGAATCACCAAATTGGAAGATAAATTTCAGGAGCAGATACAAGAGCAAATAGCCTAATTCCATAGGATTAAAAAACATCATGAAGGGATAACATGTGCATGGCAGAGCCCATACTCTTAACAAACAAATGTAGACAGGAAAAAAAATCATTCTTATTAGATGAGATTAAATGATAAGGATAGAATGCATCAATTCAGAAAACAGATTTTAAAAATGGAAAATGTGAATAGAGAATATATTTTCTAACAAGGGTTGGTAAATTTTTTTGAATGTTTGTCAAAACAGAGTATTCTTATGTGTGTGCCTACAGATTTTGATGTAGGAATTCCCTCCTGAAACTTACCCAGGGTAAAAGGACAGGCTATGGGTTTGGACCAAAGGAACAATCGTTAGACATTTGTGATTTTTTTTTTCCTGTCGCCGCGTTATTTGAGGATCACTGTGTCTTCAAAACCTACACCCAGATCAAAGAGAAATAATTCAAACATGATTTGGAAAAGGGCCTGCGCTAGTGTTTAAAGGTGATTTTGGAAGCATTGAAATAGCCCTGAGAGTAGTAGGTGAAGCTACTTGCAATCCTTTAAATGCATATATATGATTTTGACCATGGCTCCTGTTGTCAAGATTTACCAATGACCTTTAACTGCCAAAACAACAGAAACATAAACTAACAATAAACTTAAACACATACTCAAAAGTAGATGTGCTTTTGTCTAAAACTAAAGCTTCATTCTGCAGAGTATTTATTAGTCTGAAATCAACACATAGTGATTAGAGTCAGCTCTCGAGATTTTCATGCAAGGATTACATCTTTTACATATAAAACAACATTTGGGGGCACATTCTAAACATAATGTAAGGGTAAATTTACTTGGTTTATGTAAAGTCTTTTTTTCTCTTAACCAAATATTATTTTCCTTGTCCCTGTCTCAGTTTGTCTCAAATAGGGGCATGGAAGATTGACATGCGTGTATAAATTTCTTTTCCCTGATGAATACCACAAAACAAATAAGCAGATACCAATTCTTTGTGAGAGTTTCTTGGTAAGGTTTACTTTTAATTACAAGTGAGCTCAATAATCCAGGTCTAAGGAATAAATTCTTCCTCTACAATTAGAAATTATCTATTTAAAAGATTGGCTTTATTGACCAACTTTATAGTGGTTAACTTCATAGGATATGCATCAGCTGCTTGCTGAAAGAGAATTTATTTCCCCCTGAGCATTGGGCAGTGTATTTTTCTAGTTATTTCCCATTAAAATGGAAAGATCTATTTTTGATAGTCATATTTTTAAGGTATAAAATTGCTGTATCCTGGTATTTCCTTGTTATTTGTGGAGTTAGAGCAAGAAACATTTTCTTTTCAACTGTTTTTCTTTATATGAAATGGAAATAGTCTCTTTTCCATACTCATGGAAGATATTTGAGTTTAATCTATGCATTGTACTAAGTGATGACCATCACTTTTCATAGTAGCAACTATATTATTGCTTTAATATAAAAATGATTTTCTTACTGTTAATCTAAACTAATATTAGCAAAAGAGATGATGTGTATAAAAGTCCCTATTACAAAACCCAATATAATTAATTGGTTGCTTAGTTTAGCCATTGATTAATAAATTGTCTCAATTTGAGTTTTCAGTCCAAACTCTAGGGAGCAGTTTCCAGGTATTATTCCCATCTTTTTTTTTTTTTTTTTAATTCAACTTCTCTCTTAATCCCTATCCTCCAACCATTGAAAGAAGAAGGATCATTATGGCAAATATCTATTAAAATGTGCATGGTGTTGCTGATTTGCTGTTGTTTATAATTTATTCTTTCATTTATTTATCCAATATCTACTGTTTCTGTACTGTTGGGCTTTGTTACAGAGATAAAGAAAAGGAAGCTAGCTCTGCTCTTAAGAAGCTCATTTTCTAGCGTAGGAGTCAGACATGTGAACACACAAAGATAGGAGAGAGAGATAAGTCCTGGAGACTTATGAGACTGAGTATGAGGAAACAGGTAATCCAAACAGAGATAATTCGAGAAGACACTGGGTAAATGCAGGTTGGCTGGATTTGAAGTCCTAATTCTTAGTTCAAATATTCCCTTTCTCCTTCAAGGCCATTTAACCAATGATAGCTGCCAACACCTCTTTTGTTTCAGGAGTAGCTCAGTGGCTAAATTAATTTCAGTTGATTAGAAGAGAATTCCTGGAAGGTTATATCTTTGAATCAAATAGCAAACACAAAATAGGTATTAGCCCGGTGAAGTTTGAAGGGGAGTGAAGGAAGAGACGTTGGTGAAGAGGAGGGGTATAGTGATGTACTGAGGTAATGCTCAATATGGAAATGAAATTACACTCAAAGTCCAAGAGATCTATCACATTCAAGTAAATGCATGTTGTTCTGTAGAACAGAAACAAGGCTTTAAGGGATTAGGGTGTTAAGAGGTGGCCCACTTCATAGATCTCACCGGTCTTTAGGTCTGTGCCATATTCAGGAGTCCCCAACCCACCCCAGTTTTCAATGGTGAAAAAGTGAAAGTATCGCTGGGCTTTATGTAATTCCCAGGAGGGCAGCCAAGTCAAAATTAGCATTTTGCCAATAAATCAAAGTAAATTGTATTAATTTGGTTGCAATTAGAGTGAGACTGATAAGTGGAAGCTTTCAACTCAAACATCTGTGGAAGCTGAGTTTTTATATTAGACTTTTAAAATTACATTATAAGAGTAATTTAAATCATGGCTTACACCTGCTATTTAGTAATGCTGATTGCAGAAGGTTTAATAGGTTTATAAATTTACCTTAAAAGTGACATCACATTTACCAATAACGTGAAAGTTCAGTGATTTAAAAAGGAGGGGGGAGTAGGGGTTCATGGAAAACATGAGAGACATTAAATTCAAGACACCCAGTGATTCCCATTGCTTAACTAAAAATGCTATTTTTTTTTTACTATTATTCCATGCAGCTACCTATTTAGAAGTTTCCTGTGGCCATTTTAATTAGCTTTCCCACCACTCCTGTGAGACAGGCAGGTTGCATAATATGTTGGGTTAGATGAATCTGACTATGGCTGAACTATTTTTTGTAGAAATTTGACGGTTTTGACGGTGTTGAAAGAAAACCCCATATCTCTCCAGTCCATTTGATAATTCACCAAGCTGAGACAATCAGAGGTCAAACTATTATCGTGACATATATGTTAACAATGTGTTCAGTTACTATATCCTCCCAGTATTTTCTCTCACTCTTAAAGTCCTCTTTTGTCTCTTTAAGTTTGCTTAAAGGCTAATGCTTCGCTTGCTCTTAGAGGATTTAAATGTGTCACTTTCTGAAATGTAGTTTTCTGAAATGTAGAGAAAGTCCTAATATTAAAAAAAAATTTAATCACGATATTACTATTGTAAAGTGCTGACACATTGAATTGAATAAAACTCTTTGCCTGTATTAAGTAGCAGCCATCTGAAAAAAGATGATGGGGAAATTAGAGATAGTGACAACTGAAGAGCATGCTTTTTCCCCAGCACACAATTACAGCAATTTCAAATTTGTTTTTCATTTCTATAAATTGGTTATGTGACCATATTTTAAAGTAGAGTGACTTGCGAAATCAGAAACCAGAATACCATCAGGAAGCATTCTCGTAATAAGAGCTGATCAAAGGACTATTCTGCTATATAAAACAATAAATTAGAATAGAAGTGGTATTGTCTTATTTATCCAGGCAAGACAACTTACGATTCTAGCTGATTTGTGTTGAATTCCAGGATGGATCCTTTAAAATGATAACAATAAATTGCCTTGTGTTATATTTATCTGTAAGATATTTTATAAAATAAGTGTAATAAACATTTTTGTTCCTCTTAGTGAGGAAAAAAAGAAAATCTGTCAACCAAATTTCCTTTCCTAAAATATGTGTCTGTTTCTCATATAAATCGGGGAAAAAAGACAGTGACCTATTAAATCAACAACAAGAATTAGTTATATTTAGTGTTGGCCACCGCAGGATCAAGTCAGGGTTAGGGTAGGATTAAGTTTCAAGATAGTGACGGTAAAATGTGACACATATATCTGAGAGCAGACAGAGAACAAAGATTTGAAGGGAGGAATTATCTAAGACCAATTATCTAAGACCTGACAATTACCTTAGAATTATCTGGGACCCACCAAGTCCCAAACCCACTACTGAATAGTTAGAAATCATTTATTAAATACTTATCAAATAGAGCAAAAGGATAAAGAAGAAATAAAAGGTCAATGTATTGGATGGTGAACTTACTTTTTAAATAATATATAAATACATTTATATTATATATGTATATGAAGTTATATATATATATGAAATCCTCCCAATTTCTATTATTTCTTATTCATCATTCATTTATTCATCCCTTCTTTATATAAATATTAAATACCCACTCCAAGTAGTTACTATACTAAGTATTCGATATTCAGCTAAAACAACACATAGCTCCTGGTCTCAAGGAAATTGCAATCATAAGGCAATGACAAGCCAGTGAGTAGCAATAAGTGATTTCTGGGCATATGCTCAGGGTATGGTTAACCAGTCAGCTCAATCAGCTTTCTGCTGCTATAATTCTAACAAGAGATCTTAAGATAGGGGTTGGGATAAAAAAGCTAAAAAGGGGGCAAGAGAGATTTTGCAGAGAGAGAGAGCTGCAATTATCAATATATATCTATAAAATCATAGATAATAATCAGAGGGCTGAAATACCTATTCAGTAGGAATAGAGCCTTAGAACCAAGATGAAAGTGGAAGGTTGTTTTTAGTTTTTTTTTTTTTTTTTTAAGATTTTATTTATTTATTTGACAGAGACCAAGACAGCGAGAGCAGGAACACAAGCAGGGGGAGTGGGAGAGGGAGAAGCAGGCTTCCCGCTGAGCAGTGAGCCTGATGTGGGACTCAATCCCAGGACTCTGGGATCATGACCTGAGCCGAAGGCAGCCGCCTAACGACTGAGCCACCCAGGCGCCCTGTTTTTAGTTTTTTGTTTTAGGTGGGGAAGGGGATGGGTCATGGAGAAATCATATTAAAAGTTTAGGATAGAAAGGCAAATGGACTATTATGAGTTTTTCCTGATCAGGTTAGGGACTTTAAACTTAACCTGAGGTTAACAGGGAGTCGATGTTAGATGGGTTTCAGCACAAAAGTGGTATAATGAGATTTGTACTTTAGAAGGATTTTTATGTCTCAGTGTGGGGAATGGCTTAAAGGTAGTGAAACATGAAAACATTCTTATAGAAATCTAAGAAGTAATAATGTTGACTGCAATTAGGGTAGTTACTAGTAGAAAGCAGAAAACTGTGAACACTTTTCATGAGTGAAACGACAGAAATTTTCTTATCTACCATCGTAATACAGAGCCCCGAAGATGGTAGATAGTCAATAAATATGTATAGGCATCCATGAAAAGTTGTATAGGCCCATCACAGATTCTATTCTCATAAAGTAAATAATTTGTGGGGATTTTCAGCAGGGAAATGGCATGATTTGATACATTTTTGAAGTTCTTCTCTAGCTGCTCTACATAAACATGAGACAAAGTGGTGAGAAAAAATGGAGAAAGAAACAAAGCAGGGAGAATTATCAGGAATTTACCTTAATTATCCAGGGGAATACTTTGGGCTTGAACTCGGGCAGTGATATACAGGTAGTAGAAAAGCTTTTTTTTTTTTTTTTTTTTTAAGAGAGAGCATATGTTTGAATGGGGCATGGGGGGAGCAAGGGGTAGTGGGGGACAGGGAGAGAGAATCTTACACAGGCTCCATGCCAAGCATGCCACACAGGGCTCAATCTTATGACCCTGAGATCAGGACCCAAGCCAAAATCAAGAGTTGGACGCTTAACCGACTGAGCCACCCAGGTGCCCCTAGAAAAGCTTTTTTGAACTACAAACCACCTACACATGCTGATGGATGAGCTGTGGGTGAAAGAGGAATAAAGAAGTCTGATAGTTCTAAACATTTCAGTCTGGAAGCCAGGTGAATTGTAGGGCCATTCCTCAGCTGTAGGCATCAGAGCAAATTGTGGGGTCAATTACTCAGCTGTAGGCAATAGAGAAAAAAAGTGAAAAGTCATGATGGAGGAAACAAACCAAGAACACAGCGTCATGCCAGGGAGAGAAAAGACAAAGAATACAAAGAATGTGTGTCAAGAAGAATGGGGTCAACATGTTCAGACACTGGGAGGTAAGGTAAAGGTGAAGATGGAGAATTGGCACAGGTATGACATTGACAGTTTCTACAGCACTAAACTGTGAAATCGTAGATGTGATTCAAGAAAGGATGGCAGAAAAGACATACAGTTTTACAGGGTTGTTCTAGAAGAGTTTTGCTCACACAGGGAACAGAGAATGGTGTAGTGGCTGGAAAGGTGTAGAAGAACTGGTGCCCCTGCCCACTGCCGCTTCGGGTGAAGATTGGGGATATCGTGATATGTCTATATGCTGCTGTGGATTAAAAAGAGAAAAATGTGATGAAGGGTAAGGCAGTGAGAGAAATTGCTGATTTAGGTTGTTGAGTTTGTTAGAAGGGATGGCTTCTTGTTACTGTTTGGAGGGTTGCCATCATAGAAATAGGAGAGAAGAGAGTAACATGCAGGTGCAGATATAGCAAATGTGGGGAGAGGGTGTACATGTTCTTTTCTGTAAACTTCTGTTTTTTTTTGTGGTCTGGAAGTGACAAGGAAAATCTCTACATTTCTCCAAGTATCGTGTAAATTAAGTGGTAGAAAATAAACAAAGACAGCTGCTTCTTGAAAGGGTTTCTCAGGAATCCATTTTATGCAAGGGCAGCCTGGTTTCCATGAAGGAGATATTCAGAGAAGAAATTGGGGGAGTCTGTTGATAAGGACATATTTTCAGAGCTGGAAGAAAGGTCTGGGGGAGGGGTTCAAATGAGGCTGTGTGCAGTCCATAATGGGGATATGTGTCCCAGTTCAAACTGATGCATTTTCGTGAGACTGGGTGGTGTCATAGATGATGATATTGAAGTACTGGGGAAGAGTGGTGGTCTGACCAGGAGAAAGAAGAGTTTTGTGGCTTTACATCCAGTCTTTTGGGGTCAATGATGAGGTGTAGGACCGAGCCTTGTGGGCTTCATAAATCCTGCAAGGGCAGTGCCTAGGCAGCTGAAGGTCATTTGTGAACACACTCTGTACCAATTCACATGCCCTCTCCTTAGTTATCTTAACGCTACTACAAGGATCATTATTCTGCCACCTCATAAATTAGCATTACCAAGTTTGAAGTGCCTTTACCTAAATTTTCTGAGATAGCCTTCAGTCTAAGTTATCTGACTTTATGGTCTGTACTTTCAGCCACTTCTAAGTGGACACAGTGAGGGGGGAAGGTAAAAGATTTAACCGGAACACCTTTCCCAATTTCTCTTTTGGAGTTAGTGAAGTTGTCATATTTAAGGGCAAGTTCACTGATCTCTATTATGTTCTCAGCAACTTCCTTTATGTCTTGGACAAATTACTGAAATGTTTTCAAGTGTTTGATTCATCCTTATTTATATGTAGACAGTAAGGAACCACTTAATTACTTATAAGATTATTGTGAAAATATAATGAGAACTCACTAAATCCTCATTGGTTATCATTAAAGGTCCATAATTCTGAAATCTTAAAGCTGTTTTTGTAATTCGCTTGACATTAAAACTTGACCTGAATCTACATGGGACTTTTTTACCCTTTATTTGTTCCATTTACTGTAGATGTTCATATATGTCTGAAAAAAATATTAATGCATTTGATTATGGGGTGTAGCTAGGACCTCTCTGAGATATAATGTGCAATATTTAGAATATGTGCTTAATTACTTTTCTAAAACTCTGAAATTTTCTGAATTCTAAACAAATCTGGCTCCATAGCCAGTGAATGTTTTCTAGACCTGTTTTTGTATCATTATTCATTATCCTTTACCAGGACATGTTGTGAATTGATGTGATGACGTGAAATGACTAGTTCCTTTGCAAGAAGATTTTTTTAAGTCCTAACACAGGTAGAAGAACATGATTTACATTGTTAGAACTATTTGGAGCATTTATGCAGAAATAGAAGAATTGGAAGTGTAAAGTAGGGCACAATGAAGTGGAAGCTGTTTCTGGGTCAGGCCATCTAGTTGGTGCTCTCAAAGCCTGATGAGTTGCATGCTATACAGGAATTTGCTCCATTCCTTTGTCTAGCCTTAAGCCTTGTTGCTTGAGAAATCTGTCAGCTCTTCCTCCAGAATGGATGTGTCACCTGAGCTTTGACTCACCTAAATAAATCTCATGAGACTCAGCTGTAAACTATAAATATGCCAGACTGGTGCTTTCCAAACGGAACCATCACTGACAATGGAATCAAATATACTTGGTGCAGTCTCCCTATAGGCAAGGAATGTAGAAACCCGAATTATACTCAAGGTGTCAGTTTAAAAATTTACTGATAAGGGGATAGCACATTCGGTTCGGCACATGGGAGGACAATAACACGCATAGCTCTGTGTCTTTTGCATAGAATCAGGATAAAAGAAGGGGGGATAATAATCTGAGTTTAAATGTTTAGTGGCATATGCATGAGATAAACTGTGGATAGTTTCATACAGAGCATCTTAGTAGAGATAAAAGAGGCAAAGCCTAGGGCCAGCAGCACCTCACAGCTCAGCACAGCTCTGGAATGAGCATTGCAGAGATTCTTCTATGTGAGGCTCTTTGTATTCTATGCCCTACAAACTGTCACACCCATTTAGAGAGTGGATTCTTTTTTAGAGATGATAAATAATTTAATCAAGTTATAACTACATCATGCTGGCCTGTGAGCCATCAAGTCTTTTTAAAATTCCATTTCTTATCTTTTCCCTGATTCATTGTCTGCTGATGTCTGTTTAATTAGCAAAAACCAGCCTTAGAGGTCTTCCCTCCACCTCCTGTTTCTAAGATCCTGAGGATTAGCACATTATAATAAGGAAGGACTGAAAATATGAGCAGCGGCCATGAAATATGGAATCGGAGGATTTGAGTTCCAGTGTTGATTTTGAAACTTATTCTAGGATGAGAGTTCTTACTGTACCTGGTACACATTAATTATGCAAATGGAAATATTTTATTATGGCATCACATACTTATTTTGATAATCAACTAGACAATGTATGAAAAAGAAACTTGAGAAATATGAAAATCTGTACAAATTACATTTGTTTAGCTCCCAGAATATATTGCACACACCTATATTCAGCTAACATTCATTGAATGGATAAGCAAATCAAAGAGTCATCCACCTATCAATCTTTGTGTTTTGCTGTACTGGGAGCCACAGGTTGGAGGTTCCTATTGTGCATAACTTTACTCATGGGTAAAGTGAAAAATAGCAGTAAGACTGTAGCAATGTACTGTCTTCTATGTATAAATAGCCTTCCTTAAGAAACATATATTCAGTCATTGATTTCAATTGACCTTGTTGCTCAACACTCTAGCAGCAACAATGCTGCTTAATCACTTAACTGTTCTATCTGTTCTGCAAGCACCTGGTGTGCAGGTTGGTCTCACTAGTAAATAACTTACTCCCTGTCAGCTGTGTCACTGAAACATAAACCTCTGACACTGTTTTTCCTTAAACTCTCATAATTTAGGATGCATTAGTTTGCTCTATCATGAAGAAAAAAAAAAACTCATCTATCTTGGACTTCAAGGGGATTTGAAGTTGTTTCTTATGACCTAGGGAAAGACCATATTGTGTGTGCACCCTCTGCGATTTATTCAGAACTTTCATAAAATGTGGACCCTAGAGATAGCTGTCACCTCAGTTTTTGGTTCTCTCTTTCTCTTTTGCTCTCTTTTCCCCCCCTCCTTCTCTTCCAATCCTCTCCCTTTCTGTGTGTCTTTTCTCCTTTCTTCATTTATTTTCCTTTATATTATGCTATTTTGATTATATTTTGTAGGGCCTGGATGATTAGACTCAGAAATTCAGACATGCTACAGTAGGCAAAGGAGAGACATACAGTGTGCATCTCTGAGAAATATTGAGAATTATCTTCTAAATAAAGAATCTTGCCTTTGTATGCTCTTTTGAGTACTTCCACTGTCAACTGAAAATAAGGGTGAATGGCAACAACTGTGGTCCTCTGTATCTCCTGGATGACACTGGAGACCTGTAGAAGGAAGTGAGGAACCAGGGGTGAATGTGGACTTGGTGTGCGTCGTCATCTGCAATACTTCTAGAGATCACTATAGATACTTCATAACAATCTCTCTTTTCAGTTGAGTGAATACTGAGTAAGTGAGGACCTCTGAAGCATTAGTGCTGTTATGCAGTGGTTGAGGTGAACACTGAGGGGAAGAAGTGTTAAAAAGGAAGTTGATGTTTAAAAAGACCAACTATAAAACTACCGATTAAAATCGGGTAATACATGTAAAGACCTCAGTATATAATAGTTGCTCAATAAATGCTATTTTAGGGCGCCTGGGTGGCTCAGTTGGTTAAGCGACTGCCTTCGGCTCAGGTCATGATCCTGGAGTCCCTGGATCGAGTCCCGCATCGGGCTCCCTGCTCAGCAGGGAGTCTGCTTCGTCCTCTGACCCTATCCCCTCTCATGTGTTCTCTCTCTCTCATTCTCTCTCTCTCAAATAAATAAATAAAATCTTAAAAAAAAAAAAAAAATAAAAAAATAAATGCTATTTTATTATTTCTGTCGACTTACAAAATATTTTGTATTGCATCATTTGCATGGATAAACTTGAAGGAAAGAGAACTATGGCATTTTCTTTAATGTACCCACATTAAGAAAAGAGAAACATGCATTCAGCACAAGGTGATAAACATAATGGCAAAACCAATGATATAATTAAGACTTTGCATTATTTTCTTTAATATTCAAAATCTGTCTAGTAGGCGCTGTAAATAAGCTTGTTTTACACAAGAGAAAGCTGAGACAGCTTTAGTAACTTGCTCAAGATCCCAATAGTAGGCAATGAAAGTCAGGATCTAAACTCCGGTCAATTGACTGTGATCCAGAAGAAAGGGGAAGCTGTAACCTAGCCCAGAAACTTACATATATGCAGATCCAAAGTCATTTTCTTGCTATTCAGAAGATGATCTACAGACAAACTGTCAGTAGATTCAAAACTTAGAATACATTTTTAATATGTAATGATCAGTTTTATCTATATTCTCCAGCATTGCCCCATCCTTGCTAAGGGACAGTTAGTTATGTTTTAAGAAAAGCAGAAAATTATTTGTATAGGAATTGAATTGATATTATATTTTAATATGATTAAGTGGCTTAAAAGAAATGAATTTAGCTAACCCAAGAGACTGTATCCTCAGGCCAGCTTTGAGGATGGCAAGTGCCTCTTAATGGAGAACATTTTGAAGTGTTTTTAATTTTCCCATGTATCTACATGCTAAAATTAGGCTTGAAGTGCTTTGGTTTCTAGAAATTAGAGTAGTTTGTGGGGGCAACACCCATTTTGGTAGTCATTCCTATTTATCATATATTTTAAAGAAATAGGACAAATAACAAATAATTTAAATAAACAACTAACTCAGTTGCTTTTGAATGTTTCGAAAAATTGAGTTTATCACACAGATAATCCAGTGGAGGGAACTTCTATGTCTGTTTAGTAATATTCAAAGGACATCAGAAGATAGCACTTTCATATTCTCACTGTTCTCACTGTCAAGAAAGGAGCCTTTCTCTCTTTCATAATTTCTCCTTAAGGAATAATGTCTTAAATCTGCATCCAAGGAAATTTTTGCCAGGACAGCAAAGTGGCTTTCTTCCTTACAGTCACAAACTATGCCTTAACAGTTTTGAGCACCCACGTATTAAATGGCCATTTTGGTCACGGTTGATCTCAACCTTCTAATCCTATGACCATAATTCCTATAACTTTTAACAGTAATCATGCTATAGTCTATCTAAGGAGAACGCATAATCTTGTGATTTCCATATTAAATGACACAGGTATAATTTAACCAAGGTCGTTAATAAAAGATTAAAAAAATCGGGCGCCTGGGTGGCTCAGTCATTCAGCGTCTGCCTTCGGCTCAGGTCATAGTCCCAGGGTCCTGGGATCGAGCCCCGCATCCGGCTCCCTGCTCCGCGGGAAGCCTGCTTCTCCCACTCCTCCTGCTTGTGTTCCCTCTCTCGCCCTGTCTCCCTCTGTCAAATAAATAAATAAAATCTTTAAAAAAAAATAAAGATTAAAAAAATCATGGGGCACCTGGGTGGCTCAGTTGGTTAAGCATCTGCCTTCGGGCTCAGATCATGAACCCAGGGTCCTGGGATTGAGCCCCACACATCAGGCTCCCTGAGCAGGGAGCCTTTTTCTCCTTCTCCCTCTGCCACTCCCCATGCTTGTACTCTCTGGCTCTCTCTAGCTCTCTGTCAAATAAATAAATAAAATCTTTTAAAAAAATCAAATTAAAGAATAAAACATTCTGGGCTTTTTCCTTCCAGAAACAAAATAAATCTGTACTTTTTGCATGTCACAAGTATGTTTGCAAAACTTTCTTTTCCTTCTATGCATACAGATCATATTTTCCAATAATTTTAATGGAAGTCAAGCCTGTACAAATAATTATCTGCATAGTATGTTTTTATATTTTATACTATTTTGTTTCATGAATGTTGATTTTCTTTTCTGTTGAAGGAAATGCATGATTCCATTTGCTTTATTTATTATTGAAGGAGGAAAATGGTCCATATTTATGATTTTATTTTCACTTCAAAATAGTGTAAATGAACTAGTCAGATCTCTTCACTCTTAGCATATCTATTGCTAAGATATTCTTTTTGGAGTTTAACAATTGACTGATGCAACTTTATTTGGTGTGTCAATGATCCAGAAACCTAAGAGTAGGATTGCCATGGCAATCCCGGTGGGGATACTTTGAAACTTGACTTTCTTCTCTATCCTTACAGGGACTAGCTTTTCTCTTCTACTTATCTGTATTCCACAAATAAGGAGTGATGTGCCCTGCCACCTTCTCTGTTGCTGGTAACACCATTAAGAGAGGGGTCTGTAGCATCAGGAGAAACTCTTAGCAAACAGAAACAATTGATTTCAGTTTAGTGTGGCCACATTTACACTTGAGCCTACCAGTTCAGCTGACTTGGAAATATTTTCTTTTTCTTATCTAGGATGGCCAAAGAAGTTCCTAGAGGATTAGTTTCATTCTTTCCCTCCAGTTCTCACCTTTCTAAAATTAAGGCACATTGGGACACCTGGGTGGCTCAGTCAGTTAAGCATCTGCCTTAGGCTCAGGTCAGGATCTCAGGGACCTGGGATCCAGAATGCCTTGGGCTCCCTGCTCAGCAGGAAGTCTGTTTCTCCCTCTCCCTCTGTGCCTCCACCCCCCCCAACTCATGCCCTCTCTCTTTCTCTCTCTCTCCCAAATAAATCTTTAAAATAGAAAAAAATATAAAATTAACCCACATTTATCAGATTCTTTTGGCTTTTTTTCAGAAAGCAAGTGACTGCCCTTCAATTTGGTTCCATTTCAGTTGAATTAAGCAGAGATCCCTTGAAGATTTCAAAAGTGGGTATCTTCCTTCTCTATTAGCAGTGCTGATGAAAGTTGTCTCTACTTTTATAAACCTTTGTTCATTTCAGTCAACTTCTAACATCAAAGGAAGAGTTTTAGTTGCCTATTGTGAAGCTATCACTAGTCTCTGAGGACATTCTATAGAGTAAGCTTTTGATCTTTGGCATCCTTAGATTATTCAGTTAAGTTACTCTATCAGGAACTGATATTGTTATGCTTCACTGGACAATACAGAAGGATCGTATAATCAGAAGGCAAGATAATAAATCTCAAGTATTTTCTATTTTCATCTTAAATCCCTTTTTAACCTCACAGCTGCAGTAGGAGATGGTACTTTATTGATTAAAGGAATAATTTAAGGTCTAAGAAGTACATCAGTAAGAAATAAAAGGTCTGGGGAAAAAAGCTTTTATGGGGACTGGCTTTACTGAATTTTCATATAAAATACTTCTAAACCGGGGGGTCAAGTAAAAGAAGTTTATTTATTTTTGTCATTCATTTAACAAACTTTTAACAAGTACCAACAGTTTGCAAAACTGTGCGTAGGCACTGTGGGAGATATAAAGATAAATTAAACACAGTTTCTACCTGTAAAGCTCTTAGGGGAGATGAGAAATATGCATAAATAGCTTGAATACAAGCTCAAAAAATGATGAATGTCATAAGGAGAGCATAAACAAAGTCTATTGAGTTTAGTAGCTGTAGAGATTACTTTCCTGCTGAAGGTAGATGTGGAATACATATGCATAGATGCATGTATGTGTACACACACACACACATACTTATAAATGTTTGTGAGGCTTTTTTATGTGTCAGCCTTTAAAATGTTAACCAGTCGTTAACATGATAAATCGTTTTGGTGGCTTTCATATATAAACCAACAAAATTACGCATGTCCTAATGATAGAATCTAAATGATTCAAAACATGACCCTGATTTTAATAAAGTTCAAAGAAATGTTTCAGTACAAATATCAATTACAAGACATGAAACATATGAAATGATTAATAATGAGCAAAATTAACTTCTCGTCTCTTAGCAAATATCATAGAAACATACCCATTTATATCTAATTATTTTAAAGTGGTAAATATTAGGAGGAAAACAAATCATTTAAGAGGAAAAAAACCCTAAGAACAACTGATACAATACCGAAGTGGATATTAAGTGGATGCTAAAACATCTACACATGTTGTGAGTACTTTAAATAATTTGAAATAAGGTCTCAGCCCAGTGGACTTAAACCATAGAAGTTTTGCAAACAGCACTGTCCAGCTAGTCTTATTTGTCTCTGTGCATAGACATGGAGCAAATATATTTTAATTTTATCAACACATTATATTTAATGGATTTTCAGAGAGAGCAACCTAAATATGGAGGACGCTTCTGAGCAACTTACTAATAATTGTCAACTTATAAAATCCTGTAAGTTAACCAAAGAGCCTTGAGAGAAGTTGTAGATGAGGTGGTCTTTTCATGGGGATTGGTATTGTAGCTTAGTCAACATGATCTAAATTCAAGCACTGGCTACTTTGGAATCTAGCTATGTGATTTCAGACAAATTTTTAACCTTTCTGAGCCTTGTTAGAAAGTTCCAGAGTAGATATATTAAAGCTAGGGTAATATTAATACCTACCTCAAGCATTGCTTTAATAATTAAATGAGTTTATATATGTAAAGTTTAAGGCTAGTGTTTTCTCAGATATTAATTCTCAGTAACTCTTCCCTCCAAAGCAAATGAGAAAAACTGACGGTAAGGAAGAGATAGAGAGAAAAACACTGGTATGAAATTGATTGTCACAATATCATGATAATTCTTGACTTTCCTGCATGAGAATCTGCATGAGAATAAAGATTAAGTTCCTTGAATTTTTTATTCAAATCGATTTTATTTTTACACAATTAACTTTCCTTTCCTCCAGTCTTTCCTTGCCCTAGATTTGATTTTTCTGGTATCCTTGATTTAAAATTATGAATTATATTAAATGAAACATAAACTTATATCCATGATAGAAGATAAAGGGGATTCCTGAATGTCGTAAAAATGGAGGTACTATATCCAATCCTTCACTGCAGGGTGGTTGCCAGATTAAATATGGGAGTCCTGGTTAAATTTGAATTTCAGATTTAAAAAAATGAATACTTTTTAAGCATAATGTCCCAAAGTTACATGAGACATGTTATGTTAATTGTCTGTTTATCTAAAATTCACATTTAATGGGCATCCAGTATTTTTATTTGATAAATCTGGCAACCTGAACTGTTGGAAGCCCACTAATCCCCAGTGTGTCAACCCTAAAACAGGTCAATCAACAAGTAATTCTGTACATTCATCTCAGTCTCTGCTGCAACCTTCTTCCTTTAGACCGTAATCATTCCGACTATAATAATTCCAAAAGCCTCCTAATTGTCTCTAGCCAGTCTATTCTTCATCCTGTAGCAAAAGTGATTGTTCTAAAACGCAAATCTGACCACAGTGACTTGCCGCTAAAAACTTGTCAATGGTTCCCCAGAGCCCTCTGGATAAAATTTAAACTCCTTAGTAAATAATGCACAGGAAAGCCTTAGGTGATCTAGGACCTGCTTTCCTCTCCAGTTTATTCATTGTAAATTAAACTCCACCTACAGTGAACCTCATTCTGTCTTGAGTCCTCTGACTGAGATTTTCCCCAAACTTCCCTTCCTCCTTGGGTTAGCTCCTGCTCACCAGTCTGAGTTATGAGTCTTTTCTCTTAATGTTATCTCATAGTGTTCCAGTTCTAGCACTTTCTAACAATTATCAAATAATACTGCAATTGCCATTTTCCCCATTAGTACCCCTGGTTGACTCTGTGCTCTGGGAAAAGGGACTGTCTTTTTTAACTTTAATACACACCGTTTGACACATTTTTGAAGTATGTTGAATGAAGACAGAGCTCTTTAGTTTAATAATATATCAGGGCAGCAGTTCGGATGAAATGAGAGTGTTTCTGAAAAGCTGTAACAGCAAAACTAAAGTAAGGCTCTTAGTCACCCTTTGTGTTTTGCCCACTTTTGATTATTCATAGCATAGTTCTTAACATGCTAGGTAAGTGACATCCAATTACTTGTTTAAATAGTGTATAAGATTATAGGTTATAATCTTTTTTTTTTTTCCATTGAAGACAGAAGTGAACTAACATGACCTGAGAAAGAATTTCCTTACTTTTAACCAAGGCCTTTAAAAAGTTTTTTTTATTTAAAAACAATTTAATTTTTTTAATAGGTAACTTATACACAATGTTAAAAAGTATAGTAAGCATCTGCTTCATCCACCCAGTCACCTACGTCCCTTCCCAAGATAACCATTGTCTGAGTTTCCCCATGTGCCCTTCCAGAGACATTTTATGCATACACAAGCAAATATATGCAAATAGAAGCACACATACATTTCTGTTGTTTCTATGGGTAATTAAATCTTCAACCAGTAAAGAATATAAAGTTATAAAGCTATCATCTGACCTATTCAAGCAGTGGATTTCATGAGAATATTTTTTTTTGCTCAGTTTCACTGTTTCGATCAGTTAATTAAGTAATTAAATATTCGTTAATAAAGAATTTGTAATGTCCTGATTGCAATTTTAAGTGGGTCATGTTCCACAAAAATATGCTCCATTTCCCTGTCTTAAGTTTTTAAAAATTTAAACAGGCAGCCTCTCTGAAGATTATATATTTCCTTTTGTTTTCAGTTTATTTTATTCTCAGTATTGCATTTTTGAATTTCCTATTTCTTTAACAGTCTTTGTACTCATTTTCAATGCCCAAAAGAATTAAAAATTAAAGTAGGATTTGTTTACAAAGTTTACAGAATTGGATATATCTTAACAAAAATAAATATGTAAATAAATCAAAATATTCTTAAAACAATGACATTTTTCTTCTAAATTATTAAAAATTATATTTTATAATTTGTTTTGTCTCTTAATTACTATAAATCAAAATTGTAAATGATGTTTATATCTAGATCATTTTATTTAGCTTTTTGAGAACTTAAATCAAATTTATAACATTTTTATAATAAAACTATTTGCAATTTTAGCTTTCTAGAATGTAAAGAACATTCTGGTTGCCAATGGTAAGAACAGGGATCACGCTTCACACATATTATGTACGAACCTTCATATACACTAATTTACCAATGATATGAATTATTTCATACTGAAAAATTATTCCCAACTGCTATGTACAGCTTGTATGTGTGATGTGTGAGGAACACTGGAAGCACAAAATGAAATAATAAGAAAAAAAAAATGGATGCTCCACCTTCCTGGGAAATAGTTCACTCTACAAGAAGCTATTGCCTTCAAGCTAATGTTAGAAAGTAAATACATGTTTATTCTCTTAGCTAAGCCCATCCACTGCTCACTTCTCTCAACAGTGTCCAAAACATCCATCTTCCACTGCCATACAACACACAAATTTTTATAGCACTCTGTTAAAGTTGTTTCATGTTTAGAAGGAATAGGGCTAAAATGTGAAGAGGTGTTTCCTGGGTTCCAAACAGTATTATTATGAAAGTGGATGTTTAGAATTAAGAGTTTCCCTATGCTGGACCTGAATGCTAGATTCTGAGTGACAAGGCAGCTGTGTTCTTTAGGACATGTGTGTGAGATATGCTGAGCCCTCTAAAGCCCAAGACTCAGAGCAGGGACCCCTCTTACCCAGTAGCACCAATATAGTTCTTGAACTGTCTGCCTTTCCTAATGATGATTTCCATAAAGGCTCCCCACTGAATTCACAAAACGTAGCACAGGAAGGAGGGAAGGGAGGAAGGGAGGGATGGAGTTAAGGGAAGGAAAGAAGGAAGGTAGGGAAAAGAAGGAAGGAAAGGAAGGAAAAGGAAGGAAAGGAAAGGGGGCTCTTCTATGTATTTTGTTCAGGCAGAGAATGGTTTCTTCTTGTGGGGTGATGGGACAAGTGGGGATTTGTTAGCTCATTCAGCAGTATAATCTTGAAATAGAAGTTTTAAGTTCCTTTTGGCGGTAGATAGTTTGAATATAAGAAAGTATCAATCTTTAAAAGATGTTCACCCTGGAATAGATTTAAAGTACCAATTGACTTGGCTAATCAGATAGCATTTAAGGATTCACAAATATCAAGGCCTTTTAAATTGCTTTTGTGTTTTGGTTCTCTATCTAGGTCTAAACAGAGGTGAGGAGTAAATAATCACCTGATAATCACTTGTTTGAAATTACCCACCTACTAGTTACTTTTGGCTTCTTTTTTTTTTTTTTTTTTAATTTTATTTATTTATTTATTAGCGAGCGAGAGAGAAACAGCATGAGAGAGGAGAGGGTCAGAGGGAGAAGCAGGCTCCCCGCTGAGCCGGAAGCCCGATGTGGGACTCGATCCCAGGACCCTGGGATCATGACCTGAGCCGAAGGCAGTTGCTTAACCAACTGAGCCACCCAGGCGCCCTACTTTTGGCGTCTTAACACAGTTGAATGGTTCTACCTTATCACAACTCTGTTCACTTTTTTTTTTTTTTTTTTTTTTTGCTCCTGGCTTTAGGAAGATCTTCAGTACCTTTCCTGCAGGTAGAGTTTGATAAGTAATTCAGTCCCTTAGATTTTCCAAATTTCTTTTTGGAACAAAACCAAGCAGTTTTCAGCTCTTTGAATTTTTAACTCTCTTCTCCTGTAAGTATGTTAAAATATAGTTACAATAAAAATGTAATTAATTTAGGGGCTCCTGGGTGACTCAGTCCCTTAAGCATCTACCTTAGGCTTAGGTCATGATCTCGGGGTCCTGGGATCCAGCCCGCATTGGGCTTCCTGCTTAGTGGGGAGTCTGCTTCTCCCTCTCCCTCTGCCCATCCCCCCATTTGTGCACACTCTCTCTCTCAAATAAATAAACAAAATCTTTAAAAACTGGAATTAATTTGGTTTGGAATGCCAGCGTGATTGACACCTATTTAAACACTGATACTTTAAAAGATTGTGAAATTTTTACATGGTATTTTTTTTCATGCTCAATTACATTTAATTTTTTAATAAATTTTAAGATAGGGCGCCTGGGTGGCTCAGTTGGTTAAGCGACTGCCTTCGGCTCAGGTCATGATCCTGGAGTCCCTGGATCGAGTCCCGCATCGGGCTCCCTGCTCGGCAGGGAGTCTGCTTCTCCCTCTGACCCTCCCCCCTCTCATGTGTTCTCTCTCTCCTCTCATCCTCTCTCTCAAATAAATAAATAAAATCTTTAAAAAATAAATAAATAAATAAATTTTAAGATACTTGTGAGTACACCAGTATATTATTGGGCATTGTGGGAAATCCTCCATAGTTCAGAATGTAACTCTATAAAATCGATTATATCCTTGGAATGTTACAATATGTTCTAACTTCTAATGAAATAGTTCTATTATATTTATTGGTATTTATATCACCTAAGTGACTGTTTATAAAACCCTTCTATTTATATATGGAATTTAAAACTAAAAATATATGCAATAAAGTATATGTATTTATATAAAATAGCACATATAAATATTTGCTGTTTTGCCTATTCATTTATGCATTTTTTATATAATCCATTGAAATGAATTAATGGCATAATGAATTAGTGACATAAAAAACATTCACTAAGGTGCCTGCCTTGGGAAATGTTGACAAAAAGAGAAAACATCCAACTAAGTTCCAAATTTGAAATACAGTTGACACCAAACTAATTCCTACTATTTTATAACTACTACTCTTTAATATCCACTAAAAATTATTTGATATGTAAATAATTGTAATAGAAATAGAAACTCTATAAATTAGTGAGAAACAGTATTTATAAATCTCAAAATGCTTACATTCCATGAGCCTGTAACACAACTGCATGAAGGAATAATAACGGCCCCACAAAAATGAAAGGAAGAGACCAAATGAGAAAGAGAAACACTCTCAGATTTATTTTCCCCAGACCAGGGGCTGCAAACTGCATCTGTATTGCTGTCACAGTTTTGAATGTCTGGTGTAGAGAAATAATATGCTGGCCTTGTAGTTATAAGATCTGTGTGCCACCAATTGCAGAGTGTGACCTTGGCCAAGTGACCGAATCTCTCTAGACTTGGACTAGATTATATTTATGGTCTGATCCAGCTTTAACATTCTGTATCTAATCTAATCTTTTCTGTGAAGATTCATTTCAGTCACTTCTCTACACACAGGACCTGAATGACTGTTAACTTTCAGAAACCCTTACTTTTTTTTTTTTTTTTTTTAAGACTGAAGTTACTAATCTGACTTCCTTCCCTGAAGATGGGCATGTCCCTTAGTCTTCCATTACACCGTCAGGTAAATCAATTTACCACACAGCTACAACAAAGGCCTTCATCTAGTCAGGAATAAAATGGCTGCAGCAAAAGAGTAATTTGAGCAGAAAAAGAACAAGGACCTGATCTTACCCCAGGTCCTGTGAAAATACCAAGTAGAGAACCATTGCAAATATCCTGTATCATATTTTTGTTTCACTGTCAAGTGAAGTGGTATATAATACAAGTTTGAAGACATTTTGATATGATGATCTCTATTCAAAAACATAACACGGTGAAGTAGTTTTATTAACTATTAGCCTTATGCTTTCCAACTCGTTACCATGTCCCTAGTTTTTACATAATTTATCTCATCAGGTAGAATGACTTCCCTTTAGGTAAGCTAGTCCTTTTTAGAGCACTGTGAAAGGCCTGAGATGTTACCTTGCTTGCAAGTTACCAGGTTAGCCTACCACACCTTCATGGGAGGTGGCAGAAGGTGCATGAGGACTCAAGGCACTGCACACAGCATAAGCTTCATGTTCATACGCTTCTTTTGCCCCTGACACCCCCTGGGGTAATATGGAGTTGTCCAGCTTGGTGATGAGTAAGCGATCAATTTGTGTGACAGCTAAGAAACAAGCTTAGGAAGCTCCAATCTTTTATTTTATTTTATTTTATTTTAGATTTTTGGGGCACCTGGGTGGCTCAGTTGGTTAAGCGACTGCCTTCGGCTCAGGTCATGATCCTGGAGTCCCGGGATCAAGTCCCGCATCGGGCTCCCTGCTCAGCAGGGAGTCTGCTTCTCCCTCTGACCCTCCTCCCTCTAACCCTCCTCCCTCTCATGCTCTCTGTCTCTCATTCTGTCTCTCACAAATAAAAAAATCTTAAAAAAAAAAAAAGATTTTATTTATTTGTCAGAGAGAGAGAGACAGAGGCAGGCAGAGGGAGAAGCAGGATCCCCGCTGAGTAAGGAGCCCCATGCGAGACTTGATCCTAGGACCCTGGGATCATGACCTGAGCCAAAGACAGGCACGTAACCGACTGAGCCACCCAGGCATCCCAAGCTCCACTCTTTTAAAGAGGGCTAACTTGCAAACCTGTATGACTTTGCCCGAAATGGAGACATCTTAGACAACAAAGAAACCTATGCTTTGCTTAGAGGACAGGCAGAAACATGTGGGATCCATGGAGAATTCTCCGCCAGAAGTCCTCATAAACAAACCAAAATTAGAACAAGAAAACTTATAAAATTCACCTTTGTATATAAATCAACATGATTATAAAAATTAGTATATTTCCTCTTTCTTAAGGAAAAAGCAGAAAGATGACATAATCAACCAAATCTAGTCATATCTAACATCTATTAAATGCTTATTATATTCCAGGCATTTTCATATATATTTTTGCTCTAATTCCTAAAGCATCTCTATGAGGATGTACTATCCTCAGTTGCATAGGTAAGGAAATTTAATGTTCATACAGGAATATTACCTGCTTCTTGGTCATAAAACCATTCCATAGCAGCACTGGGGTTTAAATCCAGTATAACACACTGAAAAATAATATATACGAGGCCTTAAAATGGAATGGAAGTAATAACCACCTTCTAATTACAAAATTCCTTTGTTCTATTGACTTATTAGATGCACTAAATTTACATAATCACCTTGTTAAAAGGCAGTAATGTTCACTATATAAATGTGCTAAATTAAGACCAGATTTATAGATTTATGAAATTAGTCACTCTTACTCATGTCTGATAACGTATTGAAATAACCTCTCCAACAACACTATTTCCTCTCTCTTTGTTTTTTAGTAGTTTTAGGACAACTTGATGAGGAGTTAGTTTCAATAGCATATCTTCAAATATTTTCTCTTGAAATAATCTATCTTCTACATCAGAACTTCTAAAATTTTAATATGTAACATTTTAAATATATTCTAGATATTTATTTTTAAGATTGGAGTTTACTGATTAGCTTGGTACATCTGGTAGTATCAGTGGAGTGAGAGAGTTTGAGGTTCATACATTTCCAAAGCATGTTTTAAAGTAATCTTTCTGATCATTTTAAGAATATCATAAATCATGCTTATTCAACCTGAAGTTTTTTTTTAGGAAACTACCCTATTCCAAAGCTCATGATTGCCGTAGGACAACTGCCCGAGTAGACAGTGAGAGGGTTAATCGAGGAGCAAAGAATTACACTACACAAACATTTTCAAAGCCAACAATAGCTAAGAGGATTTGTTCTTTACCAGTGAATCTACTTCAGAAATCTCTCTGGAACCACGGTAAACACAATTCTACTCCCTTGCCTATTGTTAATGTTGTTGTTAGTTAACTTAATTTTGGCTAAGCCCTAAGGATAAAAGGTTGAGAAATGTACAGTTAGTATTATTAATGGAATTTATAAAATCTGATGGGTCATTAGAGTGCAATCCACTCTGATCCCTTTTGAAGAAAATCTGTTTTCTATTATCTCTTGATCTGTTTCTCAGGCTCAAATTTTAGCCTACTGAGATCCTACTGTGAGTGTTACCTCTTAAAACGCATTGCCCAACAATGTGATTTTTTTTTTTTTATGTTACAGTGTTTTCATTTTTCACTTCATGCTTCCTTTCTAGGAGCACTTTTCACTGGGTATGGCATTTAGAAGATTAAAAGAAGTCCAGTATAATTGGGGATTATTAGATCTTTGTCAATGCCTACAACTGGAGAGTTATAATTTTACAGTTTTGCTCTAGCATGTGAAATTTGTCCTTAGTGGAGATGAATTTTACTTTATAGCAAGATAAAGCCCACATATATTAACCTGAAATCTGAGCTTGTTCCATCTTCACCTAATTCCCTTCACCAAACTGTTGCCTCATCAAAACTGGTTTATTCACTTCCCTAGAACTATTCTTTCAAAATTCCTCTTTTTACCAACTTCTTTTCCTTTTCACCAAAGGGAGATAAAGACAGATGTGGCTGAACTTAGGTTCCATCTTTTCTTTAAACTTCTCCTTGAACACACCAGTCCTCAGTGATCTTCACATCTGGTCAACTTCTATTAGTGGCCGGAGAAGTTGTGATAATTAACATTTATTGTGAGTTCAATATCTGTTAGTCGTTGTACAAAACACTCACTTTCTCATAGTGACTTAATTTGTTAAGTTCTTTCAAGGAAAATTGAGAAACGGTATTGGAACAGTCAAATAATTTGGATAAAGTCACACAGCTAGTCAGTGTTGGAATAGGGATTCAAACCTAGTTTTTCTAATTCAAGACATCACATTCTAAGCTAAGCCATCAAGGTATATATAGTGTTTTTAGTGATCCCTGTTTTTTAATCTTTTTATCTCCCTAATTATTTATCACCAGATCTTTGAGGGAAATGACGTCTTACTCGTTTCTTGCTCCTTCATACAGCCTAATTTCTTGTACACTGAAAAGCCTTAATGAATATTAAGTCCTTAGTTGAACAGCTGATGTAGTGAATTATAAAACATGTTGTTTAACAAAATACAAATATTAAGAGTAACAATAAAATAACCAACGGTAGCATATTTATTCTAGCATATCTGTCATTCATTTACATCCACCTCTTGTTAAATTAAGCCCTGCAACCGTGCAGCTGAATGTAGTGGTCCTCATATTTGAGCTTGCATCAGGATCTCTTGGTGGGCTTGTCAAAGCACCGAATGAAGTCTGCACAGAGTTTCTGATTCAAAAGATCTGAGGTAGACCTGCTCATTTACATTTCTAACAAATTTGAAGGTGATGTTGATCTTCCAGAAACCACTCTTTGAGAAATCACTATTAGTGATTCCAGAATCAGAGTGGCAGAACTAAAACCCCAACTCTATACCTTACATGCTGTGTGAAATTGAGCAAGTGATTAGTATCTCTGGACCTCAATTTCTTTATCTATGCCAAGGGAATATCAGAGTTTTTGTGTTGGTTAAATGAGGTAGCATATATAAATTGCTTAGAACAGTGGTTGGCACATACATATAATAAGGCTCAATAATTATTGACCATATTTATTTCTTACAGTAACTAGAATTACAAAGTTGCAAACATCTAGATTACCAGCTCTTGGACTGCCCTTTGTGTGTAATATAAAAAGCAAAGCATTGAGAAGTAGACTCTGAGCTGTGATTCTCAGAATACAGAGAAAAAAAGAATGAGGAATGAGAAAAGCGTGAGAAAAGGCCTTAGTGGAAAATCCAAACAGTGGTACAAAGAATACAGAGAGCCTCATAGGGACAAAGTATCTGGGAGAAGAAGGAGAAAGCAAGATGATTTAAAAAGGGACAGAGTAGAGGTCAGAAAGTCAGCTAATTTTTAATAAATATGGGACCTAATCTGAAATGTACGAAATCTAAGATAAAGGTTTTTAAAAACTATCACTGCGTTGGGGCGCCTGGGTAGCACAGTCGGTTAAGCATCTGACTGGTGATTTCAACTCAGGTTGTGATCTCAGGGTCCTAGGAGGGAGCCTTGCATCAGGCTCCATGCTCAGCGGGGAGTCTGCTTCTCTCTCTCTCTCTCCCTCTCCCCCTTCTCCCACTCACACCCTTTCTCACTCTAAAAATAAATAAATAAATACATCTTTTAAAAAATAATAAAAAAAAAACTATCACTGCTTTGTGTGTAGTTAACAAGTTCTGTAGTTTTCTGTCATTTGACATTAGGTTATGGAACATGAAATTGGTATAATATCCAAAAATTAATTTGAAGTACAGAAATGTCTCAAATGTTCTCTCTATTCCTTATGAACATGAAAGCAGTAAAATTAGAAACTGAGGGAATTTCACAGTTAATTTTTCCAAATGGAGAATCTGCTTTAAGTTTGGTATTTTATTTAAAATTGTGGGGCGCCTGGGTGGCTCAGTTGGTTAAGCGACTGCCTTCGGCTCAGGTCATGATCCTGGAGTCCCGGGATCGAGTCCCGCATCGGGCTCCCTGCTCGGCAGGGAGTCTGCTTCTCCCTCTGACCCTCCCCCCTCTCATGTGCTCTCTCTCATTCTCTCTCTCTCAAATAAATAAATAAAATCTTTAAAAA
>NC_138378.1:81209296-81245463 GCF_054177405.1 Leptonychotes weddellii | reverse complement strand
ACGTGCCCTCCTCAATACCCACCACCAGGCCAACCCATCCTCCCACCCCCCTCCCCTCTAGAACCCTCAGTTTGTTTTTCAGAGTCCATCGTCTCTCATGGTTCGTCCACCCCTCCGATTTCCCCCGCTTCATTCCTCCCCTCCCGCTACCTTCTTCTTCTTCTTTTTTTTTCTTAACATATCTTGCATTATTTGTCTCCGAGGTACAGATCTGAGACTCAACAGTCCTTCCAGAAAGTGGTCGCTTTTCTGTTCAGAGAGTTGTTGCGATTCTTTTCTTCGATCTCCTGTTGAGTTTGTAGGTGTTCAGAATGGTTTGATCCCTATCCAGCTGAATTCCTGAGAGGAGACGAAATCCAGGTCTCCTACTCCTCCGCCATCTTGCTCCGCCCCCCTTGGTAGTGTTTCTTAAAGTCAATCTATAACAATAAAAATCTTAGAAAATTTAATATACAAAGGATGTTTTTTAGCCTAATTATGTGTTTCCATGGAATATTTGCCCTTGTTATATCTTAAGCATATTATTTAATTAGCCGTAAGTTTAAAGATGATTGCTAAGAATCATAACTTAGTGTGCTGGCTTAAAAAAATATTACCCAATGAAATAAGGGCCACATAGGCTCTTTGTTCCTTGCTATCTGCATATAAACACACTATTATGAAACTCTAGACTATCAGACATGAAATGAAAATGTTTAAAGTCACTAGAAATAAAAGATATATCCACTACAAATTAATAACAATGAGACTGAGAGCAGACTCCCCACATTCAGCATGAAGGTCAGGAAACAGTGACATTATACTTTTAACTTGTTGAGAAAAATAACTGCCAGCCAGATGAACACCATTAAACAAAGATGACAAAATAAAAGATAAAACAAGGTAGAGTTTATCACTTTTCCAAAGAACTCTCACAGAGGTATAACTCAAGAAGAAAAAAAAAAACTCATTAGAAAACATGGGAAAATAACAATTATGAGCAAAGGAATTGATAGTCATGTAGGGAAATCTTTGTATAATTAACCATATATATCAATATTAATAGCAGGAACTAGTGGAAGAGATTAAATTCAAGGTGGAGGTAAAATGAAGGACAACAATAACATGCAGTGAGTGAGAAGAGACACTGGGGTTAAACTAATATAAATGCCAGATGTTACCAGAAGGGAGAATGGAGTTGGTGTATTCTCCTAGATATCGCCATGCCAAATATTCATGTTAAAAATATACACATGAACTTTAAAATCACATAAGGTGTTGCTTGTGAACTAGTGAGAAGAAAGGGAATGAAAATTAATAAAGAAAATTCCATCAATGAATACTCATCCAGAAAGAAAAGGGGGGAAATGAGTAGGCACTGATAATAGAAGCACAGAATAGAGCAAAAATAAATCTGAAAATATTAATATTCAAAATAGGGCAAATAAAATCTACTCTTAAAGGATAAAAATACATACTTAATGGAAATGTGTGTATGTATACACATATCTTTTAAAAAGACCCCTCTGAACAATATAAAATTAAAATAGATTAAAAGCCAAAAAATGGGAAAATATAGGAAGCAGTTACATATAAATGAGAGCAACATTAGACACAATGAGGAAAAAAGCATTTTGTAGTGACAAAGAACATCATGATGCATAATGAGAAAAGGAAGAATATATTTCTGAGCCCTTGAAATGTGTAATGGCAAACACTATGTCTCTTGATATATTCCAGACAAGACATAGGTACTTCACAAACATTAACTTGCTCAGTACTTATTAAAACCAGATAGGAAGGTTCATTATACACAGGAGGACACTGAGGTGGGTGAAAGTTTAAGTGCTCAGTCTGAGCTCACACATACAGCCATGCTTGAATCCAGATATGTACCTGAGTCTGGTTGCAAAGCCCAGGCTGGTGCAGAACATACAAAGAAGCTACCACAACTACAGCAAGAAACTTTTACCTCAACATCTGAAAGAATGAAGATTGAATCCAAGCATCTGTGGAACTTTTGACACCTGATCAGGTCCCAGGGTACAAAAAAATATTCAAAATACTCAATAGTTTAAAACATAGAAAGCATGTTCTTGATGTACCCAATTATCCAGAAAAAGATATGATAGCTCCCAAAACATACATATGGAGAAATTTTTAAAAGGCAAACATATAGGGCACCTGGGTGGCTCAGTCATTAGGCGTCTGCCTTCGGCTCGGGTCATGATCCCAGGGTCCTGGGATCGAGTCCCACATCGGGCTCCCTGCTCCGCGGGAGGCCTGCCTCTCCCTCTCCCACTCCCCCTGCTTGTGTTCCCCTCTCTCGCTGTCTCTCTCTCTGTTGGAAAAAAATAAATAAAAATATTAAAAAAAAAAACATATACATACACACTTTAGATAAAAATTGCTGTAAGAAGAAATCATAATAGAAATATATTGAAACAAAATATATTGTTTTTCACTTATTTAATTCATTTACAGATGTGGAATGAATTTAAAGCAGCCTTTCAAATAAAAATTATAACCATAAATATATTAAAGATAGAAAATCATTCATTTTATTTATTGCAAAGAGACAGAGATACCCCAAAAGTGGGAAGAAAATGATAAAAGTAGATTTAATAAAGCAGAAAATGAATTGAAATAGAGAATAATTAATACCCTCAAAAATTATTTGAAAAATGAAATAGAAAAATATATGGCAGAATTACAAAGGGAGAAAAAAAAGATTGAAATTTCAACAAAATAAATTTTTTTTTTTTAAAGATTTTATTTATTTATTTTAGAGACAGAGTACAAGAGGGGGGAGTGGGAGACGGAGAAGCAGACTCCCTGCTGAGCAGGGAGCTCGATGCGGGACTCGATCCTGGGACTCCAGGATCATGACCTGAGCCGAAGGCAGTTGCTTAACCAACTGAGCCACCCAGGCGCCCCCAAAATAACATTTCAATGAAGTGGGTAATAACAATTACAAATAGTTTTTAAAATTATAAATGTGTACTGTGCATAATTATAAACTGGTAAATCTGAAAACTTGGGCAAAGTGGACTTCTATAGAATATTCTAAATTATCAAAATATGTTTAAAAGATGTAAAATTCTGGGGCGCCTGGGTGGCTCAGTGGTTAAGCGTCTATCTTTGGCTCAGGTCATGATCTCCAGGGTCTGGGATCGAGCCCCGCATCGGGCTCCCTGCTCAGCAGGAAGCCTGATTCTCCCTCTCCCACTCCCGCTGCTTGTGTTCCCTCTCTCGCTGTCTCTTCTCTCTGTCGAATAAATAAATAAATAAAATCTTTAAAAAAAAGTTGTAAAATTCTGATAGGAATACAGACATTAAGAGATAGAATTTTTTTTTTATTCAAAAGTTTTAAAAGGTTAGTAGGTTGGGATGCCTGTGTGGCTCAGTCAGTTGAGTGGCTGCCTTCAGCTCAGGTCATGATCCCAGGGTCCTGGGATTGAGCCCCACTTTGGGCTCCCTGCTCAGTAGGGAGTCTGCTTCTCCCTCTTCTCCTCACCCCTGCTCCTGTGCTCTCTCTCTCTCAAATAAATAAATAAAATCTTAAAAAAAAAAAAGTAGATTTTTACGTTAAGAAGAGAGATGCAAAAATACAAAATAAAGTGTTAACATGTTCTGTGAAGCAATCAAAAAATAAATATATCCTGACCAAAAAGGTGTATCTCAGGCAAGGATGTGTTAGTATTTAAAAATCAATTTAGGGGCGCCTGGGTGGCTCAGATGGTTAAGCGTCTGCCTTCGGCTCAGGTCATGATCCCAGGGTCCTGGGATCGAGTCCCACATCAGGCTCCCTGCTCCTTGGCAGCCTGCTTCTCCCTCTGCCTCTCTCTCTCTCTCTCTCTGTCTCTCATGAATAAATAAATAAAATCTTTAAAAAAAATAAATAAAAATCAATTTATGTAATTTATCCCATAAACTGATTATAAAATCCATGTGATCTTCTCTATACATTTAGAAAAGCATGTGAAACTGTTCAGTATGCCTGTAAGATTTATTTGCTTTTCCTAGCAGTTTGGGGATAGAAAGTTTTCTCTTTAACCTGAGAAGTAGCATTATCAAAAACTTGCAGAATGCATAGCACTTTATAGGAAGCAGCAGAACATTCGTTTAAAGTCAGATATATGACAAAGATGCTACAACTTAACATTGTCCTGGAGATACTATCCAAAACAGCAAAACTTAGAAAAAGTAAAAGATGTAAGAATTGGAAGGAAGGATTAAAATTGTCAAAATAGTATTATTCATATAGAAAATCAACTATTATCTGCAGAATAACATTATACATAACAGTTTACATCTAATATTGATAGTTGCAAGATCAATATATAAAAATCAGTAGTGATCTTGTGTGCTGTAAATAATCAGAAATTGTAATTTAAAAAAAAATTGCCCAACCTGTGCCCAGATCTTGGTCACTAATACCATTCTCCAAAAAAAAGGAATCAGAGATCCTTGGGGAAATAGTTGATGCTAGGGCTGGGGAAGGAAATATACAAAATAAGCCTGGAGGATCTTTTAATGCCAGAAAGTAAGGAAGCGCTCAAAATACAACACAATGTTGTTGAAACATCTCAGTGGGACACAGGACTCAACCTGAAAGAATTTTCAGTGGACAAAGCTGGAACAATTTGAACAACCAGATAAATAACATATTAAATCGTAACCCAAAGTGTAAAATAAATCTAAACTGATATAAATAATGGATACAATAAGTAAATATAAATGTATGGTAGAAGAGACAAATCTCCCATACAGAAGAATTCCAAATATTTATTGGAGACCTTCCCCCCCACACCAAGGAAAAGAAGTTTAGCTCCTCACTCCTGGAGTATGAGATGTCCTTAGTGACCTACTTCCAAAGAGGAGAGTACTGGAAGGGGAGAAAAAGTAACTTGGCAGTGGAGAGACTTCACAAACTTTACCTCAGGCAGGCAACTGAGGCTAACATCACCAGTGATAAATCATGTTGATAGCATGATAAATCATAATAGTTGATAACCATGAGGATAGCATTTTATTTCTGTGGTCTTCCATGAGAAAAATGTAAGCTAAAGTTTCATTCAAAAAAACAACTGACCAATTCTCAGAACTGCCAAGGTCATCAAAAGTAAAATCTGAGAAACTGTCAAAGACCAATTGAAGCTAAAGAAACGTGGAGACAAAATGGAATGTGGTATTCAGGATGGAATCATGGAACAGGAAAAGGACATTAGAGAAAAACTGGTGAAGTCTGAAGAAACGGTAGTGTTCAGTTATTAGAACATAGCGATGTTTTCTTGTGACAGCTGTAGGAAGGTATCAGAGATGAGGGGTATAGGGGAACTGTTGGTAATATCTTTATCACTTTTCTATAAATCTAAAACTATTCTACTACAAAATGAGATCATTTAAATAATTTGTTAAAGGAGGAAATTGCTCAGAAAAAGATCCCTAAGATACAAGATACCTAAGAGTACATCTAACAAAAGAAGCATAACTGCTACACAAAAAAAATTGTTGAGCCACATAAAACTTGAATGATGGTGATGTTTATTATTTGGATGGACAAGACAAATCAATATTGTAAAATTTTAACTATCCCTAAATTAATTTATATGAAGGGTCATAAAACTATGACAAACAGGACAAATCCAGCCTATGGCCTGTTTCTGTACTGTCCCATAAGCTAGAGATTGGTTGAGTTTGTGTTTGTTTTTTGTATTTTTAAGGATTAGGAGAGGAGCGGGGGAGAAGGAGGGATGGGGGGATAGAAACAGGGAGGAAGGAAGAAGGAAGGGGGAAAGGATCTATAGTAGGGACCCACAAAGTTTAGAATATTTACTATTTGTCCCTTTATAGGAAACATTTATAATAATGATAACAGTTATTTACCATGTATAGAGCACTTATCATTGTCAGACAATTTTCTAAGGGCTTGTTTCAATTTTTTCCCCTCTCACAAATACTCCATAAAACAATGACCATGTTTTCCCATTTTACAGAGAGAAGAACCAAGGCACAGGGTCAGTTACTTGCCCAGGATCACAGAGCTAGTAAACAGTGGAGCATACATAATGACTCAAGCTGTCTCCCTCTAGTGTTCATACATTTGTAAGCATTGATTGAATGATCACACAGACTTTAGGGTAGCGGCCATATATGGGGTTAGGCAAAGGGAAAAGGCCTGGAGGCTAGAGGTTTAGCTATAAATACAATGTGCTTTTTGCCGCTTGCTTTGTTTTTGTTTTTTTTTCTTTACTAATATTGTGTCCTTTCTTCCAGTGAGAGCTGAAGGCAGCTGTAGCAAAACATAAATTCTGTTTGCTGTAACATCTACATTTATTTTTTAAAAATTAAAAGATTCCTCTTGAGTTTGAAAGGTGGCAATTTGGAATTTGTACAATTTGAACTCTCGTTGAGTGGTGAGGTTTGTACAGAGAGAAAACACAGGGTGGAAAGAAGAGTGAATGGATGCATGACATATAAAGTTTGTTTAAAAAAAAAAAAAGGCTTGAACTAAGGTTTAGAAGAAAATTGGGAAATAAGGAACCTAGGAAGCTTAAAAGTTTTAGAATAAACTGAGGAAACTGAGAGATTGGATCATGCAATAATCTCTGGAAGAAGTTCTCAAGATTAAAAATTCATAATAGAAAAAGAAAATTAATACTTTCCCGCCTTTCTCTAAAGGAGACTAGAAAGTTTTTCTCTCCAAAATGACTTTGAAACCTAAAATTTATAGCAATTAGATCAAGTAGTGCTACAGCCACAGAATGTGTGATACTGCATTTATAAACTAGATACAGATAAATCTTTGGGACCAGATGGTCTAATAAAGAGTTTTGAATGCAATTAAGAATGGCATTAAAGTTTCATAATAAAAATAAATAGCCATTGAGAGTAGTCACTCTGTTAGGACCATCCCAGCCCAGGGAGTAAATTGATTCTGATCCCAAAGAAAAGTCCCACTATAACCCCTACAAATGTCATCTGATCACTTCTCTTCCATATTAGAAAAGATGATAAAATCTGTACAAAGATGTTGGTTTCACTCACATTTAAACAAATACTTCTGAGAAAAGAAATAGTGGGGGGGGGTTGTTGTTTAATTGTTTGAAGAAACCATGTCTATCTAATATGGAAACTATAGGGAAATGGGTAGTAGGTTTTAGTGCTTGGATTTTTCTTATTTAACATCTTTGTAAATTATGGAAAGATGAAGTTCCTGCCTAATTCCCTGCAAGTCAGTCCCCTCTTCTGTGCAAAATGTATTTCCATTTGCTTTGAAATTCTTTCTTAGCCCCTTGATCTCACATTTCATCACAGCTCCTCAGTCTTTTCTTTCCTGTGGCAATTTCCTCCAGCATCACATCGTCATGTAATCTTCTGAGTGTGCCAACCTTCCTAACATTTTATATTTTATTTAGCAGCAGAAACTGTGGGTAGGCAGGATGTGGACATGAGCTTGTCTTTTAACTTCAGGTCTCAGCATGTGGAAGAGTGTGTGTTGAAAACTTCCTGTCCAGTTCCTCAGTTCTAGCAAGGCTTTGCCTTGTTTGACTCTGTAACTGACCACATTCACCTCCATTTTCCACTAGACAGTTCTGTGGTCCTGTCAACTAGTGGGCATATTCAACAAACAAACAACCAAAGTAGACTTTACATTGTGCAGTGACTCAGGCTATTTCCCTTCCTGCCTGCACTTTTCTGGAGCTATGTGAAGAGCAGTGTCCCTTGCAAAGGGCACCCCTCCACCTCCATTCCCACTGCATTCCCACTATGGTCCCTGAACAGTTATTTTCTGTGAGCTGTATATCTGAATATAGCTTTAAAAATGAAGGGAAGGGCAATAAAAGTAATGAAATACAAATGAAGTCTATAGTTTAGTTAGTAGTATGGTACCAAGTTCAATTCCTGATTTTGATGCTCTGTGCTTAGATTGAAGGAGGCTACCGGCAGGTACCTGGGAACTCTCCATGCTACTTGTACACCCTCCTATGAATCTGATATTTTTCAAAATAAAAACTAAAAAAATGAGGGGAGGAGATGTGAAGCAGTGAGTGATCCATAGACCTCAAGACACAGTACCAATGTTGTAGAAAGATAGCGGTTCCAGTTTGTGTTTTGTACAAGCCTTGGATATCTGAGTCTGGAGACAGACAGAAATTGAAAATAAATCCTTTTCTAACAGTTTTTTTTTTTTTCCCAAGTGAGTTTTATTTCATGGAGCAAATCCTGGTTGTCTAATGCAAGTATTCAGATTATTTGTTTTCTTCTTCTACAATCTCTATTACTCTTAAAGTTAATGAAATATCTCCAAAGAGCCTCATTATAAGTTGTCCATCAGCCTAAGTTTTAGCCATTTTAAATGACTCTTTATTTTTTATTCTCTATGTAGTTTTGTTTGTTTTTAATTTTTAAATTTCATTTTATTTTGTTTTCTTATTTGTATTTGAGGACTAGGGAAAGTTGCATAAGGGTTTATAAGAAGATACCATTTTAAGCAGAAAGTGTCCCCAATCTGGTTGATTTTCCTTATGACCCTTTTTAGTAAGCCTTTTTTCTTCTCCCAGAAATCATTAAGTTTATTTTTATCAGCAAGTAAATTGTGTTTGACCAGCTGTTCTATTGCACTCATTTCCAGAAAGAATTGATTTGCTTCTGAACTCTGAACTCACAATGCTAAACTTGGCAAAATATGTTTCTTCATTTCTACCCCAAAAGACCAAGCACACAGTTATTTAATATAATGTGATTTCAGCTGTTGGTTTAAAACAAAATGGAGGATTACAGCAACTATAATAGTACATTTTCCAAGAAGCACCATTTTTGTGTCTTATGGAGTGAAGAAAGCACTGTTAATGCTGTAATATTATTTGCAATGTATTCTTCTTTATTGGATCAATACTGATGTATGTGGAGATGTTTTACCAGACCTCAGTGCTTAGTAACCTTTCAGCAGTTTGTAATGAAATGACTATGTGTGATTTATGATTTATAATTAAGGGCCTTTAAAAATCACCATTATTCCTAAAATGTGCAGTGAGGTTCATTGTGTCTATTAAGAATACAATAGGATTCCTCAAATATGGTACTGTGCACTACATCTTTGTAACTCCCCACTGAGTAAAATGGCTAGGATATAGAGAACATTCAGTAGACTTTTTTTATTAATAAGAATATAAATAAATAAAATGCAACCTGTTAAAGAGCAATTCTCTATGGCATTTCTACATGTATTGGGACAGCTTTTGTCCCAGATTATATTTTCAAGGATGTTTGTATAATAGAATGCCTTGGAAAATAGAGATTTTCCTTCTAGGACAGAGGGCACATTTGTTCCTGACCAGAATAACAAAAATATTGTCTTCTCCCTGCACAAAGTTGGACAAATCTGCCCACAGCCTAATACAATATTGGGGTTTTTCTAAGTGTGGTTGGTTCCTTAGCTATAACATAAGCCCACTGTGTGCACAATAGCCTCTCGGCCATATGCATCACTTCTGTAGGACTTGAGGACACAGAAGGGATCAAAGCAAATATAAAGCCCACACTTCTTGCTGTACCATAAATAATAACATCCTGTGTCTCTTACCCATGAGTTTTGCTCCAACCAGTATGTATGAAACTGTGGCAGACTAACTTGCTAGCCTTTAAGTGGAGTAAAATCTCCTTCCCTTCAAGGTTGTTGACATAACCATTTAGCATGGAGCACAGGATGACCTTGTGAGTAGCTAGGGAGACTGTGAAGCAAAATGAAGATCTATAGAATTTGGAGGATTAACGTCAGAGTGAGGAGCCAGTGGAAAAGAGTGGTTCAAGGTATGTAAAGGAAACATAACTGATGTATTAGGTCTTAGAGCATTAACAGGAGAAACTCAAAGAAACAAAAGTAAAGTGTGATTTAGAGCAACTGGAAGGCCAGTTCATCCCATGTGATTGGAGAAAAGAAAGAAGGATAGCAGTAGAAAGTTTAATAAAAAGGTGGAAAGTTGAGGGAAATCAAGCCTGGTGGCCACAATTTTCTAAGTAGTCGGGCTATCTGCCGAGGAGTGGGGTGAGAATTGTATATAAAGTTTGAGAAAAAGGGATAGTTCTGAAATTGTCAGTAAGAGAATGGGAAAAGTACCTGACTAAAGACAGGTAATGGGATCAATAGGTGGTACTGAAGGCCCATCTGAGTTCAGAAAATAAAATCTGTACAGTTTTTAATACACACTGTGACATAATAGTCTCAGACACAGAATAATATCCATCTTGGGATGGATAATTATCCATAATTATTATCAATCCATAATTATCTTGGGATGAACCTTAAAGTTACATGCCTATCCCAAGTCTTAGCTAATTTTACATCCAGAGATACAGCTAACCATTGGGATGATGGATGAGTAACGTCCCTTCAACAGAGGACTCACCTTTTAATTCTCCAGTAAAAGTTGAAACTAACATACATGTTCTAATATCTCTTTACTACATGATACAGTCCTCCCCATCCAACTAAACATATTACAGATTAAATCCACCTTGTCATGAAATCATGTATTAATGAGGGGCCTTGTGCATGCAACTAGAGGTAATTTGCATGGATGTCTTAGTTCTTTTTACTATCGAGGTCTAGTCATACCATGTCACCGAAGAACTGTGAGTGATGGGGAACTTCAATGAAGCACTTGGCAAATGCATGTCAGAGAAATTCTTAATAATAATAAATCCTCTGACAAGACAAGAGCACTTAAGTCTGATGGTGACATTTTAGTTTACAGTAATAAAGCCAAAGTTCTCTGCTCCATTTTCAGGGTCTGAATGGTTTTAATCATGCTGTTTGGCAGATAGCTGCATCAATCCATCTCATCATATCTAAATTCTGCCATCTTCGGCTAGTCATTCATAGACCTATTTCTAAGCTTCAAAAACAAATCAAACCTCTTTTTATTTTTCATTTTTGTTCAGCAACTATGGGAAAAATTCTCTCATTTACCGTTTGAATATGAATGGAGCTCCTAAGTAATGAAACAATGCTTTCTATGTCCCCCAAATTAGAAACCTAAAAATTACTCTCAAATCAACCTTATGCTAAGGTTGAGGCTTTAGGAAGTAACATGGCTAGGAACAGTAGTTATACTTTGACTTGGAAACTTGATGGGCTATGTATCTAAAGTCTTACATCAGGTTTTTTTTTACATTTTTTGATCCCTCTCTTCTGCTTTCTCAAGCCAAATCCAGCATCTTTCCTTGCCTATTTCCAGGCCTGAATTTGGATTAGCCTTAGTGGGGAGCAGATTTGTCTTGATTTGTCCCCCAAATCCAGTCTGTTCAACTGTTCCTGGTAACTTGTTTGCATTGATCAGAAAAGTTTGGAGATGACCTCAGTTTCAGTCTTTTCCTGGAATTCCTCTATATTGTGCATACAGCCCTGCCTCAACATCCTTAATCTCTGTTCCTTTCCTGGAGCTTGACCCATAGTAGATTAAAAATAAAATTAACCAAGCACAATGCCTTCTTTATTCTTTATTCTCAGCTTTTAGAGATTTTATTTATTTATTTGCCAGAGAGAGAGCACAAGCAGGGGGAGTAGCAGGCAGAGGGAGAGGGGGAAACAGACTCCCCACTGAGCAGGGAGCCCGATGCGGGACTTGATCCTAGGATCCTGGGATCATGACCTGAGCTGAAGGCAGATGCTTAACCGACTGAGCCACCCAGGCATCCCTATCCTCAGCTTTTAGTACAGAGACTTTCACCTTGCAAATATTATAGCATAATGGAAATATGACATGTTTTCAATTCACATAAACCATACAGATTTTAATTCAGCTCTATTTTTTTAATAGATTTTATTTATTTATTTGATAGAGAGAGGGAGAGCACAAGCAGGTGAAGTGGCAAGCAGAGGGAGAGAGAGAAGCAGGCTCCCCACTGACGAAGGAGCCCAACGTGGGGCTTGATCCCAGGACTCTGGGATCATGACCTGAGCCGAAGGCAGCAGCTTAACTGAGCCACCCAGGCGCCCCTCGGCTCTATTACTTTTATTGAACTCATTGAACTATCCTCTCCTCATCTGTAAATAGAAATATTAAAATATACCTCATGACTTATTATGAGGATTAAATAAAAGCTATTTAGGCTAGCTTATATTTTTTAAAAGGTAGCTTATGTTTAAGTATTCAAGGGTAGTTCATAGTACCCCAAGAGCAAGGATAAAGAAAGGACTTAGAACAAGAGTGTATGTGAATGCTACCATGAATTTCATTTTCCTTCCCATATTTGGTTGACAGCACATCTGCTATCTTCTTTATTTCTTGAATCCAGTTCCTTTTCCTCTCTAAAACACATGATAGAAATAGGTGAATCACCTGGAGAAAAAAGAATCTTTCTCTCCTTCAGTTCCAAATAACTTGGGAAAAGACATGTTGCCCTAGCTTGGACATTTGCCCACACATGTTCCTGGGTGAGAGGGGGTAGTGAATATTGGCAGTCATACAAGAGAAAGCTGTTTTTTTAAAGCCATCATTGGGAGCACATGAATCAGGGGACAGTCTAAATTAAGGCAGAAGAAGCAGTATTTTCCAAATACAGAGTTTATGAATTAAAACACAGATTATAGAACAATATTGTCTAATGAAGCTTTGTATGATGATGGAAAAGATCGCCTAAAGTATAGATATTGCAAACAAAGAAATAATACTTTATTTTAATTAATTTAAATGTACATAGCCCTGAATGGTTGGTGACTACTCTCTTGGACAGTGCAGCTACAGAATCTTGTAATCACAACTAGAAGCTGTTATTTAATGGATGTATGAATGAATCCCTTCCAATCTAGACCAGTCTAGACCTGGAAGGCACACTTACCTGTCATCTCTTACTATTCAATTCTGCAGTTTTTTTTTTTTAACTTTAATTTTTTTTTTTTTAAAGATTTTATTTATTTGCGAGAGAATGAGAGACAGCATGAGAGGGAGGAGGGTCAGAGGGAGAAGCAGACTCCCTGCTGAGCAGGGAGCCTGATGTGGGACTCGATCCCGGGACTCCAGGATCATGACCTGAGCCGAAGGCAGTCGCTTAACCAACTGAGCCACCCAGGCGCCCCTCAATTCTGCAGTTTTTATATTTTCTATAACTTCTCCTGTTCTTGGGATACCTCTAAGGAGAAATATCCTGGGAAAGGTGTGTTAGCATTGTTCTGAGAGAGTAGACCAAGTTGGAGTGTGCACTGGAAGTCACTGAGCTTCTACAGGTGAGGGAATTGCTGAAAGTTGAATGGGGGAGTAGGAAAGTAGGAAAAAAGCAGATGCATTAATGATTACCTGCTGCACAATTTCATATGAGATGTATCCTGTTCAGAAGTCCTTTAGACAAGTTATTCAATTCCAAACAAGTTACAACCTCAGGTAGGAAATGAGCTACGCACTCAAAATTAATCATTGTCTCATGTACCCATTCTCATGGTAGTAGCTAGAGTTGCAATCATGAACAAAAACAGACAGCTCCTGCTTTCACATGGCTTGTTGTCTAGTAAGTGACAGACACAAAATAATGAAAGAATGATACCAACGAGTGCAGGTGCCATGGAAACCTTTGTGTGAATGGGGAGAGGCACTGACCTATTTTGGAAGGACTGGAAGGCTTCTCTGTGGAAGTACCTTTTTAGCTGAGAGCGGCAAAGGATTTTATCTTCATGTAAGAGTGATTGGTATTCATTAATAATGGGGAGGAAGAAGAGCAAGAAATAGACATGTGACTAGGTTTGTGATTTTTAAAAGGTCACTTTGATTATTATTTGGCTAGACAGATGGGAGGGGGAGAAGTTAAGTGGCTAATGCAGTATCTGGGGGAGAGATGGTAACTTGACCTAGGATGTTGATGGAGATGGACATTGATGCATAGAAGAATGATAATAGTACAGCTCTTGAGACTGGAGAGGGTACTGGATATTGTAGATAAGTATGAGATAAATAACATTGATGACTCTTCTGTGCATGGATGGTGGTACTTTTCATTAAGATAAGGGACACTGGAAATGGACAAAGTTTGAGAGAAGTAAGAGCGATCAGTGATTAATTTTTTATGAGATTGGCCTTTGAGACACCCAAGTAGAAATACCAGATAGAAAGTTGATATAATTGCTTGGAGCTCTTAGGAGTAGTCGGGGCTAGAGATATAAATTTCTGAGTCATCTGCTTATTTAGGGACAAACAAAGCTTGGGGTAGATAGGAGAAAATCCAGGGTGAGAATATAAAGGAAGTATGGGAAGCCACCTAGGGATAAGTCTTGAAAGATATGAAGAGTTTATGAAGGGGTAGAAGTTTAATGCAGGTAATATGGCGCAAAGGCAGAGAAGAAGTAACTAGAGAAAGTGAAGTGAGAAGATATGTCTTGGAAGCATGTTTCCAAGAAGAGGGAATGATCAATTGAGGTGAATCCAACTAGGAATTTAAGTAAGTTCAGTACTGTGAAATGATCTAGGGACCTTGGTGAGAGCTATTGTGAAGGAGACAGTATACGAAGCCAGATTGGTCTGGGTGAATGTTTGGAGGGAGGTAAAAACAATACCGGTAGAAATTATGAATGATGTTTTAACAAAGTTGGCCATGAAGAGGAAATTCACTATATTTTTTACTTAACTTTCAAAGAGATACATCAATCAATCTGGCATATCTATCTATCTATCTATCTATATGAAATAGTTATTTCTCTCTCTCTCTATGTGTGTGTGTGTGTGTGTGTGTAGTCATATTGTTCCATCAAGTAGGGATTTATTGTTTATATTAAAAATACATAGAGAAAATGAAGATGCAAAAAAAAATGTCCACAATCCCACCACTCTTAACAGATTTTATTTGCATGTATTAAAAGGTGATATTTATAGTACAGTTGACCATTGAACAATTGAACAATGCAGGAGTTAGGGGTGCTAACTTCTGCACAGTTGAAAATCTACATACAACTTTTAACTCCCCCAAAACTTAACTACTCATAGCCTACTACTGTTGACTGGAAGATTTACTAATAACATAAACAGTCAAGTAACACATATTTTGTATAAGTATTATATACTATATTCTTTAAAAAGTAGGCTAAAGATAATGTTATTAAGAAAACATAAGAGAAGATACATTTACAGGTACTATACTGTATTTATGGAAAAAAATCACCCATAAGTGGACCACACATTTCAAACCTATGTTGTTCAAGGGTCAACTATATTAATAAAAGTAACTCAAGCAAATATTCATTACTTACCTTCCATCTATTTAGGTGGAGGTCTAACAACTTACTTTAGAGACATGCCAAAACTTAAATTACTTACCTTTATGAAAGAACCTGTGTCAAGAGAAAAATCATGACAGCTTTTCTGATTGCTTGATTAATAAATGACTCCTTAGTTTATTCATAGTTTCCTCATGTAGTTAAAAAAAATACTAAGTGTTTCACAGAGCAGGACACAGACTTATAGGAGGTAATTAAGAATTATATTCTGGAATTATGCCTGAATTTTGTGATATTTGGAAAGTAGGTGATAACAAGACTGTTTTCATTGACTATGTAGCATTTCTCTGAAACCATCAATATTCCGTAAACCTGTTCTTGGTAAATTTCATTCCACTTAAGGCTATTTTTTAATATGAGTCAAAATAGAGCTCTAGCCTACTGGTGAAAAGAGAATATGTTACATTTTCTTTTCCTTTAAAGATTATTAGTTCGTACATCTCCTCAGTGTTCAACTTCCCCCTGAAAGTAGAGGCAGAGGTTTGGACCCTGAATGACTTGATAGGATCCATAAAAGTGAAATCCTTCTCACCGGAAGGATCAATGTGGTTTAAAAGTTTGATTTAAATAAATGTTGTTTGTTTATCTGCTAAGAGGTAGGATTATGTGATTATCGGGGATTTGTTCTACTCTGGTGAATCTAAAAGCAGTGATTTTCCCACACAGAAATTACTACAGCAATGATAATAACAAAAATAATAGAGGTGGTTCTGGTTATTATGGTGATTCTATGATTTTGAGGCTCATTTTATATGCTTCCCTTACTGTAAAGATAGCTATTTATTGGGATGGATTTAGTTATTCTGCTCTCTTCCATCTGGGTATAGAGGCTGCGCTAGAGGCTCTTGACTCATGGAGGGTGGCCAGCTGCCAGGAGATGGGGCTGTAGCAAAAGGAGGGAGTGCAAGGGCATGATGGGAATTACAGAAGGAGCCATAGGAATTCAGATGACTCTATAAATTCAGAAAGCAGTGTCTCTAATTTTATTATGGCTGCTAAGCTGTTAGAGAGTTGTCCCTTTAAAAATATATCCAGGTAAAGGTTTTGTCTAGGAGTTAACATTTAGTCCTCTGCTGGCAATTCTTCCTTTCTTGTTTGGACTTGAATCCACAATTTCCTATAATTCTCTTAGTCCTTTAAAAAGGTATCAGTTTTGTAGCTTTCTCTAAATACAGCCCCTATATATAGCAGTTAGTTTGAAGACCTAATTTTTAGATGAATTCTAAACAAACGTGCGCTGAAGAGCAGAAGGTAAGCATTCTTGTACTCAGAAGCCTCTCATCCTACTACAATGTGGCAGGTGTGCCGATGCTGAATGCAAATGAACGTTCGTGCAAACACAGACAGGTAAACAGAAACTTCTCTTCCCCTGGCCATCCATGGCATTCTCTGCCTCTAAGTGTATGGTTTATAAGAGAGCCTTCACCAATAAGTTTCCCTTTGAGGTTCAAATTCAGGTATGTTTAGAGGGAACACATAGCTTGTTTATCTTTAGTGATTTTGTCACTGTGGTCAATGTGTCAATCATATGTGGAATTATATATCACTTGTAATTGAAGCTTTCCATTATACCGAGAAGTTACTCTAGTTCAATTATTTTAAAGAGTTTCTTTTCATTTGAGAATTCAAGAGAGTTATGTAATATGTTTAGTTAAAATTCCCGAAGCATTCCTCCTAATACCTTTTTGAAAATGAGGAGATGAATCTCATATATGCACTTTATGTTTCAGTTAGAGCTGTAGTGTATACATAGGGGATGCAATTATTTATGGTACATTCTCCCCTTTTTATTGAGGACCTGATGTTAATGAGACAGCATTTTGAAGAGTACATTCAAATTAGTCATTTACTATTTATGTCACAGTTTTGAGTCAGAATGGAATTTCGGGTTGGATGCAAGGCTCAATAAACCATATCAGGATGACAAGACACAGAATTCATGAAATTGTGCATGGCCCTGATTCCTTAAAGGACATAAGGGAAATTACCACCACTACTCCTATTCAGTGAAATGACAGTAATAATACCCGGCTTTGTTAGATTCCATCTCACTGCTGTCATTAGGGACAGTGCTGGAGTCTGTGTCGGTTTAGGACGATACAGTATATTCTTAGGAGTACATTTTGCTTTTGCTTTTACTTCCCTTTACTTTTCAGTTTCATTGTTTTTCTTCCCTACCTCCCACTTTTTTTTTTTCTTTTCACTATTCCAAGGACTAAAAGTATGTGGATAGCCTGTGACAACTACACAAGATGAAATTTGGAGGCATAGTATAATTTTTATTACGAACCAAGGTAAAGTTTACTGTGGATTTTAACTGTGGACATAGTATAAATTCTAAAGGGACAAAATAGCACTGTGGTTAAGAAGATGGATTCTGGGGACAAACTACATGGATTCAAATCCCCTCTTTGCCTCTTCCTACTTACCTTAGACAAGTTACTTAACCTCTTATTGCCTCAATATTCTCATTTGTAAAATGATGGGCAGTAATAGTGTCCATATGAATTCTTATGAAGATCCTTTGTTAGATACACTAAAAAGTTGTTAAAATTTTCATACTTTTTAAATTGTGAAATATGCTAATATTGACTCTGGACCAGCTTTTGTTTACAGGCAGTTTTAATACCACTGGTCTGTTTTGTCTTATGAAATCTCTAAATCAGACACCTAAAAGATTCAGTTATTTGGTTGTTATGGACAAAGGAAAAAAAAAAGTAGTCATAATCTCCTATCTTAGGATCCTGATACCAAGGCAGAATCAGTCATATTATCCTTCTCACAACTGGTCAGATTTTACTTTTCATAAAATGGGCTCTTCTGGGATAACAGCTGAATTAGGTCAGTCCCCATATTACTGTTCATGGGGAAGAAGGAAGATAGGGTTTTGAGGTAAGAACTCTGAAGACAGCCTGCCTGGAGTGAAATCCAGGAAATGCTACTTTTGGCAATTTAACTAAACTTCTATGGCTCAGTTTTCTTACCTATGAAATATCAATGGCTGTAGTGATAGAAATGAAGAAAGAAGGATGGATTCAAGAAATAAAGAGGTAAGAAAATGTGATGTTGAGATGGAATGGTCCTATATGACATCCAGACTTAGACTTACGTCACAAATCTTAAGTTTACAAATTGTTGCCAGTTTTTTGTGTGTTTGTGTTTGTCTTTTATAGTTAGTTTAATGGATAGTTTGAAGGTAGATCAGCCATAATCAGTCCACTGAAAAGGTAAATGGTATGTCTTCTAGATTATTCTTTCAAATACTTTAGCTTTGAAGGGAATATATAGAACCATAGTTGGCAGAAGATGTGGATTTGAGGAAACATTTTCTTTTAAGATGAAATAAAATTAAGGATTACCATTTACCTAAGATAATAAGCCAAAGAAAATGAAGGTAGAAAGAATGCAAATGATTGAAATAGCACAATGTCTCAAAAAGTAACAGGAACAGAAAGCAGGATAAAAGGATAAATTTTAGTTTATTTTTTTATTATGTTAATCATCATTAGTTTTTGATGTAGTGTTCCATGATTCATTGTTTGCGTATAACACCCAGTGCTCCCTTCAGTACATGCCCTCTTTAATACCCATCACCAGGCCAACCCATCCTCCCACTCCCCTCCCCCCTAGAACCCTCAGTTTGTTTCTCAGAGTCCATAGTCTCTCGTGGTTCATCTCCCCCTCTGATTCCCCCCCTTCATTTTTCCCTTCCTGCTATCTTCTTCTTTTTTTTTTTCAACATATAATGTGTTATTTGTTTCAGAGGTACGGGTCTGTGATTCAACAGTCTTACACAATTCATAGACAGAAGATGTCTTCCACTAAAATGGGAGGGAATAATGGAGGAAAGCACAGTTTGATTCGTTTGACAGTGGCAAAAAGAGGAAGTGTAGAAAGTTCTTGCCTGATTACCTCCCACCCCTTTTTCTCCAATGAAGGAGAAAAGATCATTTGCTGAGAGGAGGGAGGGGATGAGGCATATGGCACTGGAGGAAGGAAGTCAATATTTAGAAAAAAATCCTGAGAGAGTTCATAGAGAACTTACTAGGAACATATTGAGGAGGATCTGGCAGAGTTTAAGATCTGGATGAATTTGGATATTTCTTGAGGCTATAACAAGACTGGGAGATTTTTCTTATGTACTGTCAACTCTTCAAGACTGGAAACAGAGAAGCTAAATGGTTGGATTCATCCCAGCCTGGGACAAAAGGAAGGTAACTGAACAAGAAAGTTAAGTCCATGGGTGAAATAATGGTGGCACATGGGATGGATTCTGAGTGAAATATTGAGGGAAAATAATGGATTGGGGATATTAGTGTAGGAAGTATAACTTCTAAAAAATAGATAATAGAATGAGAGTATGCTGAAGGGATCAATGTGTATTATTAAATGTTAACTTGCCCAATTTATTTATTGAATTTCATTCAGTCTATTTGGTTACATCATAATGCCTTGGACTATTGGAGAGCCAGGAATTCAAAGTCCCAGTTCTCCTCTGCTGTTGTCTAACAAGGGGATGTTATGGAAGTCATTTAACTTTGCTGGGCTAATATATCTGCAAATTATACACAATTTATGTTTTGGTAGGCATTCAGTTCATATCAAGTGAATAAAGTAGTAAATAGAATCATTGGAGTTTAAGGATAAAATTGATATGAGTTATTTTAACACATTTATAAAGCAATCCATTTCCATTTCCTAGATATGTAAATATATATCTTGGGTTTTTTTAAAGAATACAGAGCAGAAGAATTCATATTCTATTATAGTAACTAGGCTGGAGCTTATAAAAAATTTCACATCGGTAATTTTTCCTTTAATTTAAATTGGACACAGTATATTTCAAGTTAATGTACCTTGTTGAATAGAAGTACAAGGGAATATATAAAGCAAACATTATGTGCCACATACTTTACATATCTTATCGTTCTCCCTTAATTTGCACAACCATAATTTGAGGGAATTATGACTGTCCCATTTTATAGTTGAAAAAATGAAAAACAATGCAATTGTATATAGTGGCAGATCCAGGATTCAAACCTCGGTCTATGAAAGATGTGTGACTCAAAATCTCAGTCATCCCTACTACTACATTGCTCTTAGTTTGCAAAGAGATTCAACAGTTTTCCTAATGATAATACAATTTACAGCAGTATGTTTTATAAGACCTAAGCATACTATGTTATAAAAACCTTCACATTTTTCTCTAATTAGAAAAATGCTCAGTCAGAACATTGAGACAATGAAGGAGAGGGACTGGGGGAATATGAGGTGGTAATTTTTTTTTTTAAACTGTAGTAGTTAACCTAATGTAGCACTGATTAAAATAGAATGAAAAACTCAAAAAGAGACCCCAAAATTTGCAAGAATTTTTATATATGCCATTTTATATGAGAAAACAGATGATTGATTATATAAAAAAAATCTCATTTAAATAATTCAATTAGAGCAAGCAGGGGTACTAAAAGTCCCCAGACTTAGACAACAAAAATGAATTTTATTTAGATTAAAAGGTTAAAGTTGAAAACCAAGAATATAATATAATTACAAACCAGGGTTATAGTTACCTGATTTTAGGCTACAAAATTTTATGATTAAATCTAAATATAAAATAATAAAGAAAAATTTGATACATTTATTACATGAGATTTAACAAAAGCATCAAAAACTTAAGGTAATAAACTACTTAAATATTGGAATTAAATGAAAATAAAGGACTAGTATAATTAAAATATGAAATGCTTTCATCAATCAATAAGAAAAATTTGAACAACCTAGTAGGGAAAGGGACAAAGTATTCAGAGAGGTAATTCACACATACTCAAAAAGATGATTTATTAACCACAGTAAATGATTGACCCTTGAACAACATGGGTTTGAACTTCATAGGTCCACTTATATACAGATTTTTTTAATCAATAAATACAGTTCAGTATTATAAACGTATTTTCTCTTATGATTTTCTTAATAACATTTCCTTTTCTCTAGCTTACTTTATTGTAAGCATGCAGTATATAATACATATACAAAATATGTTAGTCAACTATTTATTGATAAGGCTTCAACAAAGCTGTTAGAAGTAAATTTGGGGGGAATCAAAAGTTATATACAGAGTCAGCTGTGTAAGGGTCTGTGCCCCTAACCCTTGCAGTGTTTAAGGGTCAGTGGTATATTAAATGTTTGTACCCTGTTAGTAATGAAAGACATTTTTAAATTAAATTGACAAAAATTACAAAGTTGGTAATAAATGTTAACAAAGCCATGAGGCAATGGACAATCTCATGTATCACCATTAGATAGAGATAAAAAAATCTCAGGAAGGGAATTTATCAATTTACACTAAAGCTTTATATTCTTTAACATAGTAATTCACCATCTAGTAATTATCTCATTGGAAAATATTCAGAGATGTGGAACAATTATGTATGGAAAGGAATACTTTTAAAAACTGAAAATAACCACAGAGTAGATTTTTTTCCCTGATATGAAACATCATGTTTTAGGGGAAAGGTTAAGGAAATGATTTCAGTTTATATTAAATGGGGAAAAAATCTGATGCTAAAGCAGTATATAAAGTATGATCCTATTTTTGCCTAAAATATTATATATTCCAACATACTACTCATAAATGTAGAAAAAACATAAGAAGGAAGTACATTAGAAGTCTGAGTGATGAGTTATTTTATTTTTCACCCCTATCTGTTTTTCTTAAGTCCTCATAATAAACATTCACTACTTTTAAAATGAGGTATACATCTGTGTTATACTTATTAAAAATTAAATTTTTAAAGATAATATTGTCTAATGCAATAAATCATATGTCTTCTTTGTCTTAAATTTATATAAATTTTAGTCAAGTTTCTAAGTTTGCTGTGGTGACATGCCGTCTTTTAATTGTCTTTTGTCTTCTTAACACCTAACGCGTCTCCAGGAATAGAGCAAACAATCAAATTTGGTTTGGCAAATGAATGAAGTTCATATTTATATGCATAACTCTGGGGAAGATTTGAAGCAGACATTTAGCCTAACTAGATACTTTCCATTTAATTAGTATTCAGGAGGATCAGGAATATTGTGGAAGGATTTTCCTAAGCAATGATTAAAATACCAATGTGGAATTGAATATGCCATGATTCTTGATTTTTCTATAGAATATTCCAGCTGTGCTAATTTATAATGTGTTGTGGGAAATAGGAAAAGGTCAGTATCATATTTGATCATTTTGCTACACTACGCCACTTTTTGTAAATGGATGCTCTTTTCATTTTTTCTTCTTTAAAAACTTGAAATTAGCCTTCACTTCCACTACCTAAACAAAAGTAAAATCAACTAAACATTTTGAAGTTAGAAAGAATATGAATGTAAGTTTACCTACATATAATATCTCAGGCAAAACACAATGTAATTCTAGTTCATAACCATGTAACACATTATAAAGCACAACATCTAAATATTATTTTAAGTCCCTAAAAATTAAGGATGCTTAAACCTCTACAAACTGAGAGGAGAAAAACATGGTAAATTATGAGGGATCAGTGTTTCATAATTATGAAAATTGAATGGTACATTATACTCTTTCAGAAAATTCAAATGTGTTAATGAATTTGATCTTCATAGACATTATAATACCTAGACTATAGCAATACCCTCTTTTTGCAGGTAGAAAAGATGACACATGAAAAGGTTGAATGATAACTGTAAAACCCCACCATCAGTCCTAGTGTTAAGATTGGATTTCAAGTCTTTGGTTTTACCATGATTTCAAGTGGAAATTTGTACCTAGGTGGTCTGTTAGCCCTGTGGTCATTATAAATGTTTATGTGACTGTGTGTTCTAAAGTGATAACATAATGCCAAGACACTGCAAACCGGTGGACATCTTGTGTTACTGATTCCTTTTCGTAGGATTTCTCAAAACAAAATTGATCCTTGTTCTCATTTCTAACCAACTAAGCTGAAGATTCTTTTTGCCTATTAGGTGATTTTCAGTTATCATTTACCATCATGTAGCTAGCAAGACAAATAAATAAAACTATATTTATTTATTTGGCTTTTTCTCTACTCATGTTACAGGCTTGTCTGTAACCTCAAGGACTTTTCTTGCCCTCATGCAGGGAAGGAAAAATAATCAGACTTCTCAGCCCTGTACTCCTAAACAAATGATGAGCAGTTAAGATCATAAGTGGCTTTTGCTTACTAGTTATTCTCCTTCTCTCTGTTTTTTTTTTCTTTAAGAATCAAAACAGTTAAAAAAAAAAAAAGAATTAAAACAATTCAAATGAGATATAGTAAGAAATGAAGTTATCTTCTAAACTTATTTTGTTCTAACAATTTTATGAAAAATATTATTTTACCAACTGATGAATGATTTAAGTGACTGGTAATTAGTTTTAGATTGTTCTTTTTTTATTATTATTTTTTAAATTGTATTTATTTGAGAGACAGAGCACAAGCAGAGAAGAGGGGCAGAGGTAGAGGGACAAGCAGACTCCCCGCTGAGCATGGCACCCAACGCAGGGCTAAATCCCAAGACCCTGAGATCATGACCTGAGCTGAAGTCTGACACTAAACCGATTGAGCCACCTAGCTGCCCCAGTTTTAGATTGGTTTGATTTTGTTACTTGGCATTTATGTACAATAGGTACAATATCTTGAGAACTTTGTGGTGGGTGCTGTGTTTTATCATAGGAATTATCTCAGTCGTTACAGCAACCTTGACAAAAGGACTATTCTCATACTCATTCACAAGAGAGGATACCCAAATTAGGAGAGATTAAGTAACTTTCCCAAATTGTTTACTTTTATGCAAATTTATACTGGCCTCTAGATTAGAAAGAAAATTTCAGACATGGCCAACTTGTGTATTCTTTAAAAATTCATTTATAGTTTTAAAGAACTTAAAGTTAAAACTCCAAGGAGATTTTTAAAACTAGGAAAAGTGAGTTTAGACAGCATTTGGCAGAATAAATAGGGAAGAATCTTAAATATAAGATTATATAAATCTTAAAAATAAGAATGAAGAATGACTTACTCTGATACCCAATAAACTCCAAGTCTATAATAAGTTAAAAAAAAAATCAAAATGGAACCAGAACAAACACTAAAGTGGATGGATTAGTCAATGGCATATGTATCTATACATATGTGCATGTGTATAAACATGTTTACATATATGTGTTGCCTGAATATGTAACTATACATGCACAAATATAAATATAAAAGTATATACACAAATACATAACATGTGATAAAGCCACACTTCAAAGCAGTAAAAGTGAATTGTTCAATAAGTTATATTGAGATGTGTAGATAACAATTTGGTTTAAAGGTTAAGCTGTGTTCTTACACCAAAATACACTTCAAAAGGTAATAAATGATAAATTTAAAAAAATGCCTAGATGAAAATACACACTTATATATATATATATGTATATTATATTTCAACATGGTGTCATCTCTATGTATATCATTCAGAAAAGATATATGTATAAAGATGGTCCATTATAGTTTATATGAAATAAGGAAAAAATTGAAACCATCTGAATATCTAAAAACCAAGGTATGAGCTTTCTATGCTATGATTTAACCATACAACAGTAAACTATTTAATCTTTAAGTATGGCATTGTAGAGTTTTTAAACATGAAAAAAATGTTTAAAATATACCGTGAGCAAAAATATACACACTTTTTTTTTTGCAGAGAAAAAAGAATAAAGCTTTGAAAAATATACATCAAAAGTTAATATCTATTGGAGCGCCTGGGTGGCGCAGTCAGTTGAATGTACGGCTCTTCTGTTCAGCTCAGGTTGTAATCTCAGGGTCATGAGATCAAGCCCCCTGGGGCCTCCACACTCAGTGCAGAGTCTCCTTGAGACTCTCTCTCCCTCTGCCCCTCCCCACTCCATGGGTGCTTGCTTTCTCTCTGTCAAATAAATAAATAAATCTTAAAAAAAAAAAAAAGAGAGGTTAACATCCATTAGCAAAGACACTAAAATTGTAGTGTTTCCTACTTTGATATTTAGGTCCTTCTGTTTCATTTTTCGTATTTCCTAGTGTTACTATATCTAGACTATATATTGTGATATAAATAAAAGCATTTTTAAAAGAAAATAGTTTGAATTTCATTTTTTACATGTGTGTTCAACCAGTACTTAAAAGTTATAAAATCAGCATTTTATAATGCTTAACTTACATGTTGTACAATTCAAGCTCATAGAATAAAATTAGTCATGAATTTTAATTATTTAAAATGATTAATAAGGAAATATGTGTAAAATTAACTCATTTTGATTTGTTTAATATTACCAATTAGGCTTCTTGCTGAAATTCTTTTTTTTTTTTCTTCAAGATTTTATTTATTTATTTGACAGAGACAGACACAGCAAGAGAGGGAACATAAGCAGGGGGAGTGGGGGATGGAGAAGCAGGCTTCCTGCCAATCAGGGAGCCCCATGTGAGGCTCCAGCCCAGGACCCTGGGATCATGACCTGAGCCGAAGGCAGATGCCTAACTACTGAGCCACCCAGGTGCCCCTCCTTGCTGAAATTCTTGCAATTAGGCTCCTAGTGTTTATGTTCTTTGTTTCTCTATCAATCAGCTTACTCTGAAAAGACACTTGTAATAGTATGCACTAAGGCGCAACAAAAATCACTCTTCTTTCTTATTCTCCCTAATCCCTTGGAGTTTCCAATCCTGGTTTCAATAAAATCTTGGTTTGGAAGATGGAATTGTTGTGAGGCTTAAGGGATCCCCGTATTGTCATATTTAGACCATGTTAAACTAAGCTCTATCAAGCAAGGACAAACCTGATCTCTCTTCAAATGTAAACACCTACAACAATGAGAACTTCTTCTATTCATTCATTCATTCATTTAATTACAATGAGAACTTCTCATTACAACTCAGTTCCAAGCAATCCCTGGGATAGCAAGTATTTTAAATAAGGTAGGTCATGCATAAAATTAATTGCAATTCCTGGAGTTCACAAAATGATCCATGGATACTGCAGATCACTTAATAATTGCCAGAATAATCTGTCTTCAGTGTGTTAGGTCACTGAGGGAGACTAGAATTTACTCTTCATTGCAATCAAATGTAGGAAACTAACACATTTTCCTCTGGCCATCTGGTGAGTTGTACATCAAATCAGTAATATGACTTCACTCCTAAAATCTAATTGTTATTCAAACATTAGTAAGGGGAACTAAACAAATAGCTTTAAACTGTTATTCCATAAAATGGAAGGTCAGGCTCAGCATCAAGAGGAGAGTGAACAGCTTCTCATGAATGCTGAATAGAGGAAAAGAAAGTTGTCCTGTAATAATAGAATCTTCCCTTGTTATTGATTGAAGTTCACGTGATTGACTAGGAATTAGGACATGCTTATGTACCTTGATCCTTCATTTCTCATTTTAATTTACACTGTCACATATTTCACACGTAATAAAGGTGAGCTCATTAATTGCACAAAATGAAGCAAGGAGAATATTCAGAGAATGTAGACAAAAAATATCCACTGTTCCTAAGTGTATGTCATAGTAATCACTATTTCATTTTAAATATATTTTTTATAAAATACACACATTCATGAAGGAATTCTATTGTCCTATATACATATTTTTCATATTTTTTCTTCCTGTTGCTGTTTTTTGTTACTGTGATTTTTTTTCTAATTTTCTTATTTCCTGCCTTCCTCGTTGCACACGGTGACCACCAAGTAGTCTGAGTTAATGACTTAATATAAGTAATTCTATATTTTTATGTGTGTGTGTGTTTGTGTGTATGTACACACTCATGCACATAAATACATATATATAAAGGTTTGTCTTTCACAAAAGCGTATTATTTTTTGCACCTTGCTTTTATTCAAATATATCTCATGGAAATATTTCTAAATCCTTTGATTTACTTCTTTTATCTTTTAATATTCCGTGGTATAGATGTACCATAAGGTCATTAGCTATACTATTACTGATGGGAATTCAATTTGTTTCAAATCTTTTACCATTATACTGTAATAAATACTGCAATGAACATCATTCCACTTACATCATTAAATATAGTTATTTCTAAGAAATAGAATACTTAGATTGGGAATATCTTGTCAAAAAAGATATGTATTTCTGAATTTTATGGGTTTTGACCACTTGATTTCATTTTGCACTATATCAACCTATATTTTCACCAGTAAAGGTTTTGTTTGTTGTTAGCCTTTAATTTTTTTTTCAGTGATAAACTTAAAATGATGTATCACTATAGTGAAATAATTTTATTTCACACAGCATATTCCTGAGTGCTTGTGAGTCTAAACAAATTTTCATGTATTTTTGAATATTTTGTAGTTATTACTTCTCTGCTTGCTGGTGGAAATAAATTTTTCCACCTCTATTATTTGTACCTTTAACTTGTTTATGGTTTTTCTACAAACTTTTTAAATGATCTCTATAATCAGATATATCTCCATTTTTTTCCCATAGTTTTGGGTTTCAAGTCTTGGTTATCCCTTAATGATAGATTTTATGTATACTTTCAGAGAAGTCTTAAAAATTTATAAAGAAGCATGTAAATATTCATTTTTTACCATTTCTAAAATTCTTTTAAATTCATTCTCTGACACCTCAGCATTATTAGGCTCTCTGTAGGAATATTTATGAAGGGAGGAGTTGAAGTTCCTGTGGTTAAGGTCTCTATCATTGAAGAGTCTACACCTAGTACTAGAGGGATAATTAGAATTTATTGTTACATGTGGTGTAGGATAGATCTAGAATCTCCTAGATAGCTACCTAGATTTCTCAATGACAATAAGTAATTTATAATCCATTAATTACCTACTGAGTTGGGATAACACAACTTTCCTAATTTATGTTCTCATATACACTGGAATTTTATTTTTATGAATTTCCTATGCTACTCCATTGGGTATTTCTTTTACAATTTCCATATATATTTTATTGTTGTAAATGTGTAAGCTTTCTAATACCTGGTGAAGTTTGTCTCCTCTTTCCATTGTTCTTTAGCAAATCTGTCTTTTTTTTTTAATGTACTTATTCATTCTCATAAACTTTAAAGTCATCTTATCTCCATCCCCCCACCCCAACAACAACAAACAATGGCATCAACAACAAATACATAACCAGTGATTGTTTTCATAATTATTTTAAATGTATAGTAAATTTGGGGAAATTAAATCTCCAATTAAGTGCATAGTATTACTTTCCATCTGTTTAAATGTTATTTGTGTTCTTCAAAACTATGATTAGAATTTTCTTTACCATTTCTGCTGGACCATTCTTATAAAATTCATCCATAAGCATTATCTAGGTTTTGTTTTTTTTTATAGTTGTGGATAGGAGATTTCTTTTTTTAAATTTCCATCTGCTTTTCCAGTAACTATTGCTAGACTAGAAAAGAGGTAGGGTTTTATTTTTTAATGTATTTACCTTGTATACAGCCAAAGTATGAAAGTGAATCAGTTTTAACTGCTTTTCAGTAGTTTCTACTATAATTAACATAAATAGGGTATTATCTCTCCTTTTCTGATGTTATTTCATTTTCTTATTGCATTCATGAGATCCTCCAAAACATCGTTGATTTAAGAAAATAGAGCTAGCCAATATCCCTTTCCACCTCCACATATTACTGGAAATGCTTTTAGTGGTTTGACATTTATAATCATATTTGCTGTCAGTTTTAATGGTCATCTTTTTTTGTTTTCTTTGGAGTTTTTATTTTAAGTGGCTGCTGTACTTTATCAAATGCCTTTTCATTTAATTTTCTCATTAATTTGTGAATGTAAAATTATGTTGGTAGTATTTTTTTTAATCTAACCACCTCTGCATTCATGTAATAAATTCTATTTAAACACAATCTTTTAAAGATAGTCTTTTATTCATTATTATTTTGTGCATTTTTGATAACTGTTCATAAGTAACATTTGTTCTATAGTTTTATCTCTGTGTTTATTTCAAAATATAGGCTCAGTGAAATTTCAAGATGGTATATAAACAAAAGGATAAATTAAATAAATATCCTCATCCCTCTAACAGAAATCACAGCTTTTAACATATTGTTTCTATATTTTTCCATATATAGAGATATGTCAATTTTATATATATACTTTAAAATTTGACATTCTACTCTGTATACTTGTATGTCATATTTCTCTTGCCCCCCCCAAAAAAAACTTTTCCTGACATTATACATGCTTCTATAATTTTATTTTATTTTTTATTTTTTTAAGATTTTATTTATTTATTTGACAGAGAGAGAGAAAGCACTAGCAGGGCAAGCAAAAAAGGAGAAGCAGGCTCCCTGCTGAGCAGGGAGCCCAATGCAGGGCTCAATCCAAGGACCCTAGGATCATGACCTAAGCCAAAGGCAGACACTTAACCAACTGAGCCACCCAGGCACCCCTCTATAATTTTATTTTTTATTGGCTCTGCATTGTGTTCCATCATGATTTTATGAAAGCGTTTTATTTTTTTTTAATTTATTTATTTGAGAGAGAGAGAACAGAAACAGGGGGAAAGGCAGGGGAGAGGGAGAAGCAGACTCCCCGCTGAGCAGGGAGCCTGATGCTGGGCTCAATCCCAGGACCCTTGGTTCATGACCTGAGCCAAAGGCAGATGCTTAACTTTCTGAGCCATCCAGGCTCAGTTTAAACATTTCGTTTTGGTTGGACATTTATTTGAATTTTTTGATTTTTCTTGACTTGTGAATAGTACTATAGAACTTAATAATCAGATCAAAAAATATGCTTATTTAAACATTTATTTATTTATTTATTTATTTATTGGTTTTGCCTATCTTCAACCCCCAGATAGTATATGAGAGAGTCCTATTCTCTGAAACTCTAGTAATCAAAAAGATCGCATGTATATTTGTGTGTATTCTGCATTTTGTTAACTGTTTTTTTTTTTAATTTGTTCAGGTATCATTAACTAAACAGGTATAGATAGAGGTACATGTAAGTAGATTCAATTATAAGGAAATAGATATCCTTTTATTTGTTGATTCACTTGATCATATTTTAGACCAATGACTCCAAAAGTGTGTTCTGCAAACAGATGCAGGTTTATAAACACTACATTAATTGAGATTAAACTATTTAGAAACTTTATAGCAATTTAACAGAGTATTTTTTTTTTTTAAGATTTTATTTATTTGAGAGAGAACACAAGCAGGAGTAGCAGCAGAGGGAGAGGAAGAAGCAGGCTCCCTACTGAGTAAGGAGCCCAATGTGAAGCTCAATCCCAGGACCCTGGGATCATGACCTGAGCCAAAGGCAGCCACTTAACTGACTGAGCCACTCAGGCGCCCCAATTTAACAGGGTATTTTATGCCTGCTGAATTGAAATGTAAAAATTGTAGGCTTCGTATGTATTTTAATTTAATTTTCCCAATTCATTTCCATTATATTTTATAAAACTGTATATGCATGACTGAATAAAAACACAACTAATCTTTCACCACAGATAGTTTGAGAAACATTATTTTAGTAAATTTCCTGTTTTCCCTTTTGAAATTACAAAAATCCATATAAAGGTAAATGATACACAAAATGCATACATAAAAGTAAATTTACATAAACTAACATAGATATATAAATAGTATTCCATAGCAAGGAATAACCTGTAATATTTTGGTGAAATTATTGTTGAGGACCCCGGCAGGAAATGCCTGGTAATTAAAATGTGGCAATTAAAGAGAGAATTTAACAAAAGTACTACTTACAAAGGCGTGAAATTATGATGAAAAAGAATGCTGAAAAACTCCTGGGTGTGGACCAGGGTGAAATCATCCTATCTCCTGGGTTTGTAGAGGGGGCAATTGTTACTGAAGGTCAGTGGAAACTCTAGCTTTAGGGTTTAACTGTTCGATGGGAGATATGGCCTATGGTCAAGGCATGTAACCACTATCAGGTCACAGTCTGCAAGGAAATAGCTGAGGAATAAGCACTTTCAGTACCCTTCTGCCCTTCCAGTTATGTCTATGCGTCACATAGTCCAAACCAACTAGACGCCAGAGTGCGAACGAGCCAGAGTGCAAAGTTGCCCATCGAGGTAGTTCCAGAGCAGGAAGAAGAGGGTAGAGAGAGTATCTGTAGAGGAGGGTGCAGGATATCCTAATGTACATGATCTGAACTATTTGAGGTAGTGCACAAATTAAGAAATAAATTAATATTGTTTAGAAAATATTATCAAACCGTTCTTATATTCTGTAACTCATTTTTTAAAAATCTGTTGGGGTATCTTCTTTTTAAGTAAGTATACGTCTTAACATCATTTCAATGGTTGTGTATGTACTGTTTAATCAAACCTGTTATTGGTTATTTACATTTTTATTGATTTATTCAGTATTATATGTAATGCTACAGTTGAAAACCCTATCGCTGTATTTTTATTTACATCCATGATGATTTCTTCATTTCATTTCCTGAAGTAGAATTCCTCTACTTTTTGGGAAATTTTTAAGGTTAATCATAATCATTCTAAGGAATATTGTAACAATTAAAACAATTGTAACTAGCAGCATATCTGCATGTCCGTTTTTCTGTAGCCCAGTTGCCCATGTCCACATACAAGTGCAGGTTCCTACACACACACGCACATGATATGTGCACTTGCACACATCTGCCTCTCTCTCGCTCTCATTTTGTTAAACATATGTACTTTCTCATGCTTCTTAAATTTGTATTCGCTAGCAAAATGTAACATTTTTCATATCATATTAGCCATTTGTATTTCATTTTCCTGTGAATTGCCTTAAATGTCTTTACACATCTTTATATGGTATCAGTTTTTTTAAAAAAAATCAGTTAGCAAGAGCTCTTCATAAAATCAGGTTAATTAAAACCTTTTATAGTCATGTGCACTGTAAAATTACCCCTGAAGTATATAATATGCTTTCATTTTTTTTGCATTTATTTGTCACAAAATGCTTCAATTTTCTTTTAAATTAATATTTTCTAATGCAATTTCTGCCTTTGTATGATCTTCCAACAAACATAATGAACAATTTTTTCATATTCTTTAAAATTTTTTTTTTTTTAAAGATTTTATTTATTTATTTGACAGAGAGAGACACAGCGAGAGAAGGAACACAAGCAGGGAGAGTGGGGGAGGGAGAAGCAGGCTCTCTGCTGAGCAAGGAGCCCAATGTGGGGCTCGACCCCAGGACCCTGGGATCATGACCTGAGCCGAAGGCAGACATCCAACGACTGAGCCACCCAGGTGCCCCTTTAAATTTTTTTCATTTGTTTTCAGTAAGACTAACATTTTTTGTTTGCTTACCACTCTATGAATTTTAACACGTAGTTCGATCCATGTAATTACCACCATGGCTGGTATATAGAATGGTTTCATCACCTTACCTCGTACTACTTTGTAGTAGTATTCTCCCCTATGCCTAACCCCTAGCAACCATTGATCTGTTCTCTGACCCTACGGTTTGGCATTTTCAGAATGTCATATAAAGGAATCGTACCTAATGCAATTTTTGAGAATGGCTTCTCTTACTCAGCATAATACCCTTCAGAGTCATACAAGTTGATATGTTTAACTATACTTCATTCCTTTTTATTGGTGAATAGTATTTCATTCATATGTAAAAGTACCACAGTTTGTTTATCCCTTCATTTGATGGACATTTGAATTCAGTTTGTTTTTTTTATTATTCTAATTAATTATTTATTACTTATTATTATTTATGTTTGATTATAATTATATCTGCTCTAAACATAAGTTCAAGTTTTGTGTGAATATAAGCTTTCATTTCTCTAGGGTAAATATCTAGGAATGAGATCACAAATTCATACAGCAAATATATATATATAAATATAAAAGAAACTTCCAGATTTTAGAGTTTTTAATATATTTTAGGTACAAGTCCTTTTTCTCAATTTTAGATACAAATCTTTGATTTGAAAATAAATTCCCAAACCCGTGGCTTGCTTTTTCCTTCTCTTACCACTTCATGTCTTAGAGAAAAAAATTAACTTTAATAAAGGTCAATTTACCATTTTAAAAATGTATTTTGGCAGTCTGATGGGTTTTTTTAAGATTTTATTTGTTCATTTGAGAGAGAGAGAGAGAAAGCACACGCGCACAAGTGAGGGGAATGGCAGAGGGAAAGAGAGAGGCAGAGAATTCACACACTGAGTCACAGGGCTCAGTCTCACAACACATGAGATCATGACCTAAGTCGAAGTCACAAGTCGGACACTTAACTGAGTGAGCCACCCAGGCACCCCAGCAATCTGTTTGTTTTTTTTTAATTGGTATGATTGCACAGTATACATTTAATATGGTTATTGATATGTTGGGAGTTTACTTTTTATTTTTTATTTATTTTGCAATTCTATTTTATTTCCTTCCTTCTTTGAATTATCTGTATATTTTCATTATTTCCTTCAGTTTTTATTGAGGGTTTTACTTTTGATTTTTTTTTTTTAGTAGTTGCTCTAAGAGTGTTGTGTTTTTAGTTTTCAGTGTTTTGATTGCAATATATCTTGGCATGGATTTCTTTGAGTTAACCCTATTTGAAATTCTCTGAGGTTTTGGAATTTGTGAATTCATCACCTCACAAAGTTTGGAAGTGTTCAGCCGTTATGTTTAAATATTTTTGTTTTGTACCACACTTTTCTTTTCTTCTGATGCTACGATAACACAAATATTAAACTTTTGGTTTTGCCCCGTAAGTCTCTATGTTCATTTTTTTCCTCAATATTTTTCCTCCCTGTTTTTCAGATTGCATAGTTTCTATTGCTAAATCTTCAAGTTCACTCACATTTTCCTGTTTAATTCCTATACTTCTCTGAAGCCCAATCCATTATTTTTAGTTCAAAACTGCCATTTACTTCTTTATTTCTGTTTCTGTGCCAAGATTTGGTATTGCTCAATTCATTTGAAAAGTGTTTATCTTACTTCCTGGAGCTTCATTTTTATGGCTGTTTATAGTCTTTGTCACCTAATTCCAGCATCTGAATATCTAAGAATTAATTGGTTTCTGTTGTCTTTTTTATTATGACATATCAATGCAATATGACATATTTAATATGTATTATGATATATATCTTTTGTATATAGAGTAATTTTGATTTGTATTCTGGATATTTTGAATACTATGTTCTGGAACAGTAGGTCCTATTTACATCATTTTGAGAATGCTGATTTTTTTGCTTGCTTGCTTATTTTTCCTCTTTTAGGTAGGTTGTGTGAATACCACTCAATGGTGAGACTGGCACCAATTTTTAAATTTTATCTATTTTTTATCCAAATCTTACATACATTTTTCTATCCATTTTTTTCTATTTCTCCACTGCAACAAACTAATTCCTTAAAGACCTTTATATCAAATATTCAAACTTCTTGGAATACTCTTCCAGCAATCCTACCTGCCTAACTTCTTCTCTAGTTTCAGATATCAGCTTAAATATTCCTTCTTCAGAGAAGCATTCCCTGACCACTTTCATACTTATATTTGTATCGCAATTTCTTATTACCTCATAGCACGAAATACAAAGATATTTATCTTACCGAGTATTTGTTTTTACCATTAATATAAACATACTAGGTTTTCACCATAGTAACTGGCACATAGTGGGCACATACCTAATAAACAAATATTTGCTAAATATAGCTTAAAATTATTTCATTATTCAATCTTCAGAGTATATTTCAATTTCAAAGTCATGACATTTTCAATTGTTTATGTGATTTTTTTTGCTTTTCAAGATTTTTTGGGGGGACGTCAGTATAAGTTACCCAAGTACTAGTGACCATAAATAACTAAAATTGTAATCTAAGTTTTTAAAATAGAATGCAGAATAAAATATTTTATTACTACAAATTTGAGATCGACTAGTCTTCAAAAATTAATATACACTGGATGAAATTCAACAACTAAATTGGGGTTTGGGAAGCCTAGTGTTTTAACTCAATAATATGATTTGCATTATTTTCTGTGAAACATTTTAATATTTTTTTCCTAGAGCAATCTATTTTATTATGGGATCAAGACACTTACTTAGAATAACATTATTATAATGTATGTTAGAAAACGTAAGAGCTCTCCATTTCCTACACAATAAACAATAATTGTATCTGTGTTAGTTAGGACTCTTTTGCTTGCAAGTGACAGAAACCCAATGAGCTAGCTAAAGAAAATAGAAGATATATTGGCTTCTGTGACTTCAAATGACTGGCTTCTGAGCTGATTGCTTTCAGGGCTTAAATTTGATCTTTCCATCCACATCTCTTAATGCCAGATTCAAGCTTTCCATGCTTTTCTCTCAGTGCCAGCTTCAAGTTCTCTTACTGTAAAAGGGCTTTAGACATGTCAAATACAACTGTATCATAGTCTCTTGATAAGGGAACAAGAATGTTATTTTCTACCAAGTTTGGAATCCTTAGGAAAAGCACTAATGACCCAGTTTGGGTCATCTGCCCTTCTTTTTTTTTTTTTTTAAAGATTTTATTTATTATTTGACAGAGAATGAGAGAGAGAGAGAGAGAGAGAGCACATGAGAGGGGGGAGGGGCAGAGGGAGAAGCAGACCCCCCGCTGAGCAGGGAGCCCAATGCGGGACTCGATCCTGGGACTCCGGGATCATGACCTGAGCCGAAGGCAGTCGCTTAACCAACTGAGCCACCCAGGCGCCCCATCTGCCCTTCTTAAGATTCTAATCGTGCCAGTGCAGCCACTCTGGAAAACAGTATGGAGGTTCCTCAGAAAGTTGAAAATAGAGCTACCATACAATCCAGCAATTGCACTACTGGGTATTTACCCCAAAGATACAAAAGTAGGGATCCGAAGTGGTACGTGCACCCCGATGTTTATAGCAGCAATGTCCAAAATAGCAAAACTGTGGAAAGAGCCAAGATGTCCATCAACAGATGAATGGCTAAAGAAGATGTGGTATATATA
>NC_138378.1:81164604-81208796 GCF_054177405.1 Leptonychotes weddellii | reverse complement strand
CTCCGATACCTGGGAGCTCTGCTGCACTCAGGCACCCCCAGTCTTTCTGTGACCCCGAGGGTCCTGAGACCACACTGTCCCGGAGGGTTCCACCCCCCGCTTAGCCACCAGAGTGACGTCCCTCAGCGGAGCCGACTTTTAAAAGTTCCGATTTTGTGCTCTGTGGTTCTATCAGTTGCCAGAAGCGGCCGACGGAGGCCCCTCCCCCGCCATCTATCCTCCCGAATATCGCCTCGGATTCACTTTTCCACACGTCCTACCTTCCAGAAAGTGGTCGCTTTTCTGATGAGAGAGTTGTTGCTCTTCTTTTCTTCCATCTCCTGTTGAGTTTGTAGGTGTTCAGAATGGTTTGATCCCTATCCAGCTGAATTCCTGAGAGGAGACGAAATCCAGGTCTCCTACTCCTCCGCCATCTTGCTCTGCCCCCCCTAAATCTGTTTTCTAATAGCATGAAAATTTTCTTTCTTCTTCCATGGCCAGTGTCTATTAGATGGGAAATTAAGAGTGTTAGTGAGAGCACCTTACAAGTCTCTTTTACCAGCTGAAATATGGGAAAACACAGTTATTTTTATTATTATTGTTTTTGCCCTTTAGTTCCTTGTTAAAGTGCCTTTTGCCCATGTGTAGTGGTCATTTTATCTCTCATTTTTGACATGAGCATGAATAAAGTTAGTTGATCTGACATTAATAAAGAAAAGGGAGGAGAGAGGCACTAGGGTTACACAGTATCTGGGAAAGCTCAGAAAATAGCCCAGTAAGAGTAATGGAAGGTAAATGGGGAGACTGATGTTACTGGGACATTCTCCCCTGAAAGAATGCACGTTGAGAACATTATATTATTTCCTTTTCCTTTTCATTAAAAGTTAAAAAAAACAAACAAACAGAAATTTATCTTCTAAGTGGCCAGTGCTAGAATGTATGCTCTATGATGATTTTCATACAAGTCAACAAATTGTATAAGCCTGGATTTTGAATTCCTGACTTAAAAGCATAAATGAATTTTCATTTTGGGGAGGTTAATAGCACATCTTCCATGGATAACAAGTCTTGATTTTAGTATAATCAAAATCTGTATATTGTAGTTACTCAAAATGTAGATGTCCTTAGTTTGAAACCCAAGAAGTAGTTGTGCTTATTGTGAACTGTGCTGAAAGTGTTGCACTTGGATAACTTACACTCATATTTCAGGGCTTCTCACTACAAAATCAGACAGGTTTAATCTGGAATCCGAAATCCCAATTGGCATTGCTCCTACAAGATACAGGAGAAGGAGACATAAGGACAAGTTGAAAGCATTCAAGAACTCTTGTTGGTCACTGGGTCACTGACCCATCCTCGCCAGCAGGACTCACCACAATTCCAAGGGGCAGAGTGAGAGAAGGTTGGTTGGAATCAAGTAGAAGTTGGGTTTTAGCTAAGTTATTTGTCTCTTACCTGGACTTGGGACTGGTCCACAGCAAAACAGGAATTTGTGAGTGCACCAAACTCTACATTCATTTTCTTTACTTGCAGAACATAAGCTGTGTCTATTAATACTGGGCTACCTTCATTTTAAAGAAATAAAATGCACTCAAGTATACAAAGGGAATCTAGTTCTTGGGTTGGGTAATGGGGGGGGTGGGGGCTTTCAATAGTAAGAGTGATAGTAAAATATAAAATACTAGAAACATTTCAATTTACCCTAATTTACACTGTTCTTTATATTTCATTTGAGATTTGGAGAAATGCTTTTGAAAATCGGTTCTTTTATACCCTACTCACTTAACCAAATTAGACATCTTTTCAAATTCAATATTAGATCTTTGACTTAAATCTGTATAATTATGAATAGAGTTCTTGGAGTTGCTATGAATGAATATAAAAACACCAGTCACATTAATTTCCCTATAGCTTTAAATTCACACAATTCTTGGTAAACAGAAATATATGTATATAGATAGATAGATAGATAGATAGATAGATAGATAGATAGATCTCCTAGTAGTTTCCCCCTCCCCTAAAGTCCCAAATATCAACACAGAGATTTCTCTACTGAAGATGCAGCATGTCTAGTTGTTGTTGTTTATTTGTACTCTATATTAGCCTCACTTTCAGCTTCATAGAAAGATGTTGGTATCTGTAGATTGACATTTAAAAATGAGGAGTTAACTTCCAAAAACATTGATATTTTTTTCTTATTGATAATTTTTGATCAGGCTTCATAGGCATAAATAAAAATTATTCTGTCTGGACAACATTTAGGGATAGTCACTTGCTAACAGTTACCTCTGTGATGTTTCCAAGGACATACCCACTCTGAGCAGCAAGGATACAGTAAGTCAGAATAATATGTACCTCATGATGGGATGCCCAGAGAATGGCTCGACATCACTTCTGTGCTGTTCTTAGCAAAAAATCCATAACTTCAATATCAGGTAAACCCAAACTGAAGGACATATAAAATAACTGACCAGTATTCATCAAAATTGTCAAAGTCATGATAGAAGAAGGAAGCCTGAGGAATTGTTATAGATTGGAAGAGCCTGATGAGATATGACAACTAAATGCAATGTAGGATGCTGATATGAATTCTAGACCTGAAAAGTATATTAGTAGGAAAACTGGCAAAATTCAAATAGTGTCTGTTAAGTGAGTTTAAAATATTTTAGCAATGTAATTTCCTAATTTCTATCATTGTTCTATGGTTTTATAAGCTGTTAACAACAGGGGAATCTGAGTGAAAGTATAAGGGAACACTGTACTATTTTTGCAATTGTTCTATAAATCTCACATTTCAAAATAAAAAATGAGCAGGTAGGTATCTAAATAACCCATAGCACTCAGAATTTTACAGAATTCCATCAGATTTACCTTAGCTCTCAAGTGTTTATTCTTAGAAATCTTTAGATCAGTCTAGCTTCAAATGAGAGCCTTTGGGGGGGGGGGCGTGGAAGCCTTGTCATCCTTAAGAAATTATCCATTCTAAAATTATAATTATCACTATAGTATTAAAGAAAATAGTATACATGCTACATAAATGAATTGGTACACCCTGTTTCTTTATACAAATTAGATAAACTATCCTACTTCAAGCCAAAATGATATGAAGTAGGGAGATTATTAGATTTGGGCTCTATCCCTTCAAAAGGGTAGTTATATTTTCCAGGTGTCATTTTAATTTTCAGCCAAAGGGCAATGTGATCTGCAGCACTTCTGTGGAAATTTTGGGTCTGTGTTTGCTTTTCCATGGTCCTTATAAGTCTATCAATGTTTAAAGTTTCCTGTGTGTCTCCATATTAGTTTCATGTAACAATTTAACCATTTGCCATTTATGCCAACTAACTTAACCATATCAACATGCTTCAAATAAAACTGAGTATTAGGAATTTAAAGGAAAATGCTAATTTGAAGAGGAAAGCAATGATACACTAATTTTATATCTTCTGAGCAATAAAATCCACCTTATGGTCTTAAATTAACAGCATCACCAACCTATGATAAGTCCATGTTATTTTGATAGTTCTTTGATGAGAGATTTTATGATTTTGTTTTTGCTTTTTCAGTAGGCAGTATGCAGTCAATGGTTTTAAGTTTTATCTATATGGAGACTAGAAATAAACCAATAAGTCAAATACATTTATTAAAAGAGTCAAACGAAAAAAATTGTCTTCCAGGTTCCTGCTAGCCCCCCACCTCAGCAGTGTACTGGGTGAATTGACTGGTGGTTTACTGATTCTATGGGAACGTCAAATAGTATTATCTAATTTTAGGAATATTATTTGACACCTAAATGAAGAAAATGCATAAGGAAAATGCATATTTAAAGTGTGTCTTACCAATAGTCTTACAAATATAAAATATAGTGAGAAATATTATATTAATTGAGAGATAACATAATTTACTATAGACCTATGTAAAGGAGTTGGTGAGTGTTTATAGGAGTAAAGTAAGAAAAAGCTAAAAGAGCAGTAAAGAATGCCTAAAAAGAAGACATTGAACAATATAGAAATATTTATTTTGGGGTGCTGGGTGGCTCAGTCGCTAAGCATCTGCCTTCAGCTCAGGTCATGATCCCAGGGTCCTGGGATCGAGCCCCGCGTTGGGCTCCCTGCTCAGTGGGGAGCCTGCTTCTTCCTCTCTGGCTCCCTCTGCTTGTGTCCTCTCTCTCACTGTGTCTCTGTCTGTCAAATAAAATAAATAAAAAATCTTTAAAAAAAAAAGAAATATTTATTTTAATGCTTATTAGAGAAATAATGGCCTGAAAGAAATACTGCTTTTTAAGTAGAGGATAAATGCCAAAACTGATTGATCATTTTTGCATATTTTGTGATTAGTTATGAAATGGTAGAAAACTGCAAAGATGATCACCATTGTTAATGTTTTATATTATATATTTTAGGCCACTAGCTAGCTCCCTTGGTATGGAACATATGGATTACAATGTATAAGTTACTTTGTTTCTTTTTTTAAGATTTTATTTATTTGAGAGAGAGACAGCGAGAGAGCACAAGCAGGGGGAGCTCAGAGGGAGAGGGAGAAGCAGGCTCCCCACTGAGCAGGGAGCCTAATGCGGGGCTTGATCCCAGGACCCTGAGGTTATGACCTGAGCCAAAGGTAGACGCTTAACCAGCTGAGCCACCTGGGCGCCCCTATAAATTGTTTTACTTTGTTTTTGCTTCATTTTATCTTGAAATTTTTCTAAACTATAAAACATTCTTAAATATGATTCTAAATGTGTATATAATATATTCACTTGTGTATTTGCACAGTGATTTATTTAAGCTATCTCCTGTAATTTGATTTCTTAGGTTGGTTTTATTTTTCAATATTAGAAATAGAGCTGGGATCAACATTGGTTTTGACTAATATTTATCAATGTGAAACTATTTCTTAGCCCTAAAAGCAGGATTGCTAAGTAGGCACAATTTTAATATTCTTGATACTTGTCATATTGCCCTCTAGAAAGATAATAGCAATTTATATTTCTACCCCTGGTATGTGAGAATATTTGCTTTGCCAATCACTTGCCAACTCTGTAGAAACATTAAAAAAAAAAAATCTATGCCATTTTGATGATGAAAACTAACATTTCATTGTTTCAACTTGCATTTTAAAAAATTTACAGTTGACATGGAACATTTTTTCAACTGTTAACTGGCAGATCATTTTTGTAATTGCCTATTCAAACCTTAGACTCTCTTATTTCTAACCTTTATTGAGCACTTCCTATGCATTATCTTCTTTGTTCCTGACAACCACTCACCACTCTGCTCGGGAGATGCTGTAAATTCCTATTTACAAATCAGAAATTGAAATTTAACCATGTAACTTGCTCCAAATTAAAAAACAAGCTGTAAGAATCCAGAACCACTGTGCCTCTGTTAAAAAGAGAGAGGGAGAGAACTCACAGGACAAGATAAGAGCACAAGTTGATTTTATTCTGATAAGATTGCTGGAGATGGAACAGATCCAAGTATGGATAAACCAGTTCTGCTGAAACAAAAGTTTGGAGAGGTTTTAGCAGCTTGGGTTGAGGAGGATCATAGGTCATCTCTGTTTGCTAATTGGCCTTACCTAAAGGAAAAACATTTTACAACTGGGATTAAGTCTCTTGGCAAAATTAGGCTCCTACCCTCACACAGAAACTAGCGTATTGGGGCGCTATCTTCATTGATGATTACAAAGAACTAGTTCTCAGGGTCTTGAGAAGGACAGTTCTGGTTTATAAAGGCAGGAGACTTTGGGTAGAGAAAAAATTCACATTTCCATTGCCCTTGCAATTAAATTGCTCTAAGAAAAAGGAAGTTAGGGGCTTAGAGTCAGAATGCAGCCTGTCTAAAATTTAGTCAAACTGCAGGGAACTTCAAAGCCTTCTTGGTCACTTACAATAACCTTTGATATTCAAAGAAATTAGCTCTGCTCACTTTACAATTTAGTAAATTTTATGGTACTAGCAATCTCTATTTGTTATAGAAAAATGGAAAAACAATGTAGGAAACCTTTATTTAGACTAGTTATTTCCATGTTATGCAAATGAGTTGCCTACTGCTTCCACTGAACAATGTATTTTAAACATTGTTTTTTTGTAAATAATGACATTCTATAATATCCTAAACTTCTGACACTTCATCAGTTTTTTATAATTCAAGCAAATCCCCCTATTTCACATAGTTTTCAACCTAATGAAAATGTGCACATGCCATATGCTATTCCAGAAAAAATGGTTTATGTTCACATATGTTGTTATTATTGTTATTTTATAGTACAGAATATTTTTTAGTTTCTTTGTATTTAATCCTCTCAAGAGTCCTAAGAGGAAGGTACTATTTTTTCTGTATTTCCTCTGTATATTTTGGATAAGAAAACTTAATCACAGTGATAGTAAGTTATTCCCTTACGGTCACACAGCTAGTAAATGATCTTACAGAATAGCTTTTGATTAGTAAACCTGTCAAGCATAGAGTATATAAAGTTAAGTGAAGAAAAACTGGTTGAAAAGCAGTAAATATGTTATGATCCTATTCTTAGAAAACTAGCACAGATATATGTATAAAATACATAGAAGACTATAAATCAAGATCTGAACAGTGTGCTTACCTCTATTTGTTAGATTTTATATTATTTTTGTTAATCAATATTTGAGCATGGTTTACATTTATAATATTATACAAATACTTATTTTAAAAAGGTATGATAGATGAAACTTTGTTTACTGAACATTAAAGTAGAGCAAAATATAAAACAATCTAACAAAATGTACCTAGAAGATGAGAAATGCTATAATTATAGACACCCTCTATTATACTTTCTATGGTATTTGAACATTTAAGAAAATGAAGTAAATAAAAATCTAGATGCTTTGAATATTACGAATAAGCTTGATCTAAAACATGTGTGACAATTTGTTTACTACAATCACATGAAATATAGACATCCTCTAAAACATACCTCTTTGGCCACAGAGTATATTATAAATTACATTATCAACAGTTTAGAGATAGCAATGGGACTCTGGTTCAAAATCAAGGGCAGCAATCCTACTACAATGTTTTTGTTTTTGTTTTTCATTTTACTATAGACTTTTGTAATAAAACAATAAATAACAGATTTTTGTTCAAAGGGGATGTAATAATGCATTAAAATACTTTGATTTTGAGTGGAGTATGGTTTCCCAAGGAATTTGGTTGTTACTGGGTAGCGTATGAGGAATCATTGACATTTAGGTGTATTTTTTTTTGTATTCAAAGAGAAGTGTATTAGCATAATTTCAGGAGGAACACTGTCAACAGTATATGGGATGAGCCAAGGTGGAGGAGAGATTGGAGGCAAGAATAACACACAAGTGAGCAGGATAGTAACAGATAAACAAGAAGGATATTCTGTGTTAGTCTTTAAAGAAGATGAAAAAGAATAAGATAGGAAGGATGCTTGTGGATGCCAGGATGAAGGGAAAAGGTAGAGAAGGATAACATAGCAACAGTTCCCATGTGGCTGTTTTGTCACTGAAGGCAGGTTTGATATAAACAGTCTGACAAATCTATCTCTATGATATGAGTTAGATTTTCCTAATGATGGGAGGAAATAAAACAACTTAAAGAGATGCCTACTTTTTATATAAATTTATTTACCCTAATTTTAGGCATGTACTGTTTTCATTCCCAAGAGTTTTCTTCTTCATTTCCAGGCACTCTTATCAAAGAAGAGTTGTTGGTACTGACTCATTTAACCTTATTCATTCACTTCAACATCCAGTTAATATTCTCCCTTAAAACTGTATGATTATAGAAGGGCCATATCAAAACTTTATTTGGTTTTAGAGTTATATGAATTGGTATTTGTTTTTCTTTTTTTTTTTTTTCAGAGTAGGTCAGGATTAGATGATGAATTTTCCTTTATTAGATAAAATTTTGGAAATGACTTAAGGTTTAAGGCACATTATGGAAGCATGTTTGTGTGTGTGTGTATATGTGTGTGTGTTTTAAGAACCACATAGGTAATTATGCAGAGCTGAAATAATTGAAATATAGGATTTATAAATCATAGGGAAACAAGAGGTTATTTATATATTATCTAACAAATACTTAAATTGAGAATCATTTTTGTCTTCAAACTAGATTTTTAAAGTGAGGTTCAAAGTGGATAATTGAAGCTCTGTGTACTGAACTGAAATCTAGTAATGTCACCAAAATAAAATCACATTTACATAATTGGTTTGATACCTTGTTGATGTAACTGAATGGGATTTAATAATAGCATTTTTCACTGATTGAAACAATCACAGTCCAGAAGAGGCTGAAATGCAGCATGAATAAGCAGGCCGATTGTACATCATTAGGAGGATTTAAGTGACATCTAATTAACACTGAGGAATTATATACTTTTGTAGAATAGAATACGATATTGAGAAATAAATGGGAGAAATTCATATTAATGACAGAGATATGTGGGCAGTGAAATGGATTGAAGTCAGACAACTTTTAAAAGAAGCATCACATGTTTCAATAATTTGGGTGTCCAAGGTGTGGATTTGGGGTACAAGCAGAGATTACAGGACGATAAAAAGGCAAAACATACTGTGCCTGGTAGTTATTTGTAGAATAATAAAGAGGAAAAAAAAAAAAAGGGAATCCAGTGTCCCCTACTTCTATTGCCTCATATCCGTTTAAAATGGCCAGGATAAATGTAAAACAAAGTTTACTTATGTTTCTACTGTCAACTCAGTATTTTGTGAGACTCTCTTCTAATTTTTAGTCTATCTTCTTTTTTTTACCAAGGCTAGAATTTTCAACCACCTTGTGTCTTTTGGAATTTTTTTTTTTAAGTCTGTGTCTGGCTCATGCCTTAGCTTACAAGCAACCTTGTCTTCCCTTCCCCAGTGCTGTTGCTTTCCTGCTCACTCTTCTTAGTGACTATGTTGGTAGCCCACTGTGGCCTTTCAAATAAGCTTCACACTTGTCACCGTTTACTTAACCAATATATAATACATGCAGTCTTTAATATATGCCATCCACTTTACAATTATTAACCCATTTGATTGTCAAAACAACCTTACCTTATGAGGGAGACAGGTAGTCATATAGTTGCCTGCGCTTTGAGCAAACTGAGGACTTGAAACTTGCCCGATTTCCCATAGCCAGTAAGCAGAACTCAATCCCAAATTTTCTGACTCCAGAGAGTATGCTTTTACCCCAAATACTCTTGTTTGTTTCCACATCAGCACTCACCCCTTAGATGCCCTAAGTAGAGTAATTCCTTGTGAACTCCACATTTCACTTATATTATTCTTTGTAGTCTTCAGAAAATGGGACAGTTTTGTTAAATGCAAAAATGATATGCAGAAGACATTTTTTAAAAAGGGCCAAGCATCTAGAGTTTGTCAAATTTTTGCTTTATAATCTAATTTGTTAATGTTGAACACTGTTTTATACTTGCATTTGAATTCACTTCAGTTTTTACCAAAACAAACAAGCAAACAAACGAACAAAAAACCTCAGTACTCTCAAGTAATTTGAGGATATTCTATGGCAATATTGGAAACCCCTACTTAACAATAAAAAGTAGACTTTGTAGTCCAAGGCTTAAATTCATACTGAAAATGAAACTCATGAATTATGAGAGAGATTTAAATATTTCAAATATATTATTACATTCTTCCTTTAAGAATAAGTCTATTTTAGGTCAAATGACAGGCTAACCACAAATGCATGTATATACATATATATGTAATACAAACACACACACACTATATATGTATATATAGATGGCCATATTTGTTATTCCCAATGCTGCAATGCTTAATGTTATTAAAAACAATTAATCATCATGGTCTGGTATAGGTATTGACGTATTGGTTGCAGTTGTCTGATTTCCTTTCCCATACAACCCCGGGGGCTCTTATATCAAGAACAGCCTTTGCTGCCACATCAGACAGTAGTCTGGTGACAGATGTTCCATGTTTGATTGAAGGAGCACAGATGAAAGTAACAGTTGAAAATGAGCAGTTGTCCCCCCTTCCAGACAACTGCTATCAAACTCATAGAACCTTGAAATAATTTGCTGCCTGTCCTGCCCTGGAAGGAGGCCCCCATAGTCCTTGAGGGTGGTGAGCTCCATACTACTAAAACACAAGAAAGGGCCAAATTCCTTTTCTGAAAATTCAGCTGTTAGGACCAATGATTACAAAAACAATGATAAAGCCTGCCTCAATGATTTCACTCATTTTCTATTTTAAAATATCTTTTTTGTTGTTGTTATATAGGCAATATGGTTTCTTATGGATAAACTTTAAAAATCGTTAATAGTGACAAAATGGAAGTCACCAATAATCCTATCTAATAGAGATAACCATTGCTAACATTATGGTGTTTACCTTTCCCTACATTCACAAATGCATGCATGCACAAACACACACATACATTTTTAGATACACAAAAATAGATATAGTTTTATAATTTCCTTTTTCACTCTGTATTACCTCACAAAAATGTCTCCATGTCATTAAAAATACCTCTTTTTTACCAGGAGTTAGAAAACCTTTTCTGTAAAGGACAAGATAACAAATATTTTAGGCTTTCCCGGACAGATGGTCTCAGTCACAACTAATCACCTCCACAATTGCAGCTTAACTGCAGCTTTAGGCAGCAGTTATGGGTGTGGCTGTGTTCCAATGAAACTTTAGTGACAAAAGCAGGAAGTGTACCACATTGACCTGTGGGTCCTAATTGCCCGTCCCTGACCCACACTATTAGTTTCATATTGAAATAAACTTCCATGATATGGGTATGGTATGGTTTACTTAAGTCTTTTGCTCCCAAGGGGGATTCTGTGTGTTTTCAGCCTTTTGTTATTGAAAAACCTGCACTGCCAAGGATTCCACTGCATTGGTCCTCTAGGGACAGTGGTTCATGTCCCTGAGGGGCTAGTTTTCCCATTAATTACTAACTCTCCCAGCCTGATTGGACTTTCAGGCTTTCTCCTTCCCTACCAGAGAGCTTCTGTGGTCTAGATTTCCTCCACTAAACATTGTCTCAGTGTGCCCCATTTTAACAGAGAGGTTAAATGGCAGCCTTTGATGAGCGTGTTGTTTTATTATGGTTGTAGCTGTACCTCGTTCTGTAGAAGTTCTGCAAAATCTTCAGCATTAGGATGGTTCTTTCACATAGCTTGGAAGATCAGTGAAGTTTATTTCTAATATTTTCATATTTCCTAAGTCCTAAGAAAGAAAAGAGAGTCTGATGTTTGTCATTCTGCCCTTCCTGCAAGACCTGTTCATTTAATTTTTCAGGACCTGTTGCTATTCTAATATCATTTAAAAGTGCATTGTTTGAACTGTATTCCAGCTCCCGCCTTTCTGCATTGGAAAGGGTGAACAAAGAATCATCATTAAGCAGTTTTATTTTTGCCCTCTCATTTCATTATTCTTTTTTCTTGAATTTGTTAGTGAATAGAAATGTTTGGGCTTTGTTTCCCTGCCTTTTATGTACATTTTTGTTTTTGCAATTCTGAATTTGAAATTAGATTCTTTTGTGATTTTGAGTTTATGTTAGTAGGTTTTTTTTTTTTTGAGTCAAAACTGGTGCATTCTATAGAGATTTAGGATGTACTTACCCAACACCCAAAATACCCAAATATAGCATAATTTGATAGAAACTGCTAGAAAACAGTTTGGCTTAAGAGAATGGGTTTTCTGCCATCAAACTTTCTCAAAGTACATGTATTACTATGGTTTGATAGAGGTCAGGAAGTGGGGATGATGGAAGAAAGGTGGGAAAATGTAAAAACATTTATTTCCTCTTAAATAGACTGGATTAAGAGACAGTGTCCCAAGTGACAGAACAACAGGGGTTTATGTATATTACCTAAAATGATAAAGAGGTGGGTAGAGAGATGCTTGAAAGAGATAAAGGGGAGTAAGAGTTACAAACTTCCAGTTACAAAATAAATAAGTCATGGAGATGAAAAGTACAGCATAGGGAATATAGTCAATAATATTTAATAATGTTATATGGTGACAGATGGTGACTACACTTATTGTGAGCACTGAGTAATATATAGAATTGTTGAATCAGTATGTTGTACAACTGAAACTAATATAATAGTGTATGCTAATTATATGTCAATTAAAAAATATAGTAGGAATGAAAAATAAAATTTATTTTTTCCACATGACACAAGAAAAGAGATGAAGAAATACCTTCCTAAAAAACTCACAAGAAGAAAGTGATTAGCAAGAGAATATGCTAAATTCCTCAAATTAAAAGGGGCTAGTAAGTTACATTATTTGAAGTTAAAAATCAAAAAGTTGAGGTCAGCCTATTATTGAGAATTATAGCAGTAACCAATATAATAATCAAAATAGAATTGAAATGGTCCTCTTAGGGATAGAACTAAAAATAAGAAAGGGACATATTAGTGCCTTTCAATTTTCATTTAGTATTTTTTTTTACCATTTGTATCTTTTTAGCATGGATTTGTATCACATTTTATTAACAATAAAGAAAATGTCCTATTTAACATCAAATATTTTATTATAATTATTCTTTCTTTTTAATCTCTTCTCTATACAGAAGCAAATAAAATGCCAAAATCATATTATCACACGCATCTGTCTGTGTATGTGTAATGGAAGCATGTGTGTGTATGTATATATAAGACATTTATTAAATTTTAAAAACAAGCACAAGTCATAAACATTACATCATATACAGAAAAAAGTCTATCTCACATGTGTTAAATGAAATCTGGGATACTGGATGGATAAATATAATAAGTATAGATGAGAAGCAAAAAGTAACTAGTAATTCATATTTCAGAGAAAATTTCAGATTGGTCTGCTACCCATTTATAGTCTGTAGAATTTTAGTATCCAAAGTAGACTACAAAATATATGAAAGCAGAATATAGCTACTATTTAGAGAACTATATGAAATTGTTGCCAGATGAACTGGGGAGACCCTGGGGCCCTGAGGCCTCAACGCAGCCTGTCCTAAAGATGTCACCGAAAGCCCTTGGTCTAGTCACGAGAAAGAATTCAAGGATAGACACAACACTGCTGAGCAACACAAGCAGGGAAGTTATTAGAGTGAAAATACACTCTTGAGATGTGAGAGATCAGGTGAGAGAAAGAGAGGAGAAGCGGGGAGAGATCGAATGCTGCAACCACGGGGTTCAGGTGTCTTTTATCAACAGTTGTTAACAAGGGGGTGAAATAATCATTCCTTAAGGTGGGGATTTCTTGGAAGCATGGTTTCCCGCTTTTTCTTCCTTATTTGGTCAAGAGTTTCCCGTCTTGGCACCCACCATCATGGGCCTGTCTGGTTTGATCTGGCCTCTTTGGAGAGCTGCCAGGACAGGCTGCTGACTTTCCAGGTAGTTGGCCGTGACTTCCTCTTTGTGGGCCTTCAGGCATCCTGTTAGAACCTAACTGCCTACTCTAACAAAATGACAGTATTTAATTTTACTTTAAAAAATGATTAAGAAGATTAGGGATTTCATCTAATCAATTGCGGTTCACTGCTTGGCATTTAACTTTTTTTCTATTTCATTACTTTATAACCTGATTGAGGAACAACAACAAAAAAAGACTTTATTTGAAGATCAGGGTCACATGTATTGAACTCTTCTCCAAATATAGTTGGAGAGAATGTAGTTTCTCATATCCTCAAAGTTAGAAAGGTAACCACATCACAGAAAACTGCATTACATTTATCCCTAATTGGCCTCAGGTTAACTGCTTTGGGGAGGAGAAGAAGAGAGAGATATTATGGATTTATCAGCTGCAAAGCTGAATAGTCATTTGAATACTAGTGGTGTCGCATTTGCATACCATTTTGGGATATGTCTGTTCCCAATGCCTCAGGTGTGACTTAATGGAAACTATCAAGTTTAAGGTTTTGCAACACAAGGCTGATCAGCAATATCTGAAAGCCACGGTAAATTGCAATAGAGCTATTGCAAGGGGGATACAGACCATCCTGATGTGAGCCATTGTCCCTGCAAGCTGTCATTGTTAAGTGACCTGTCAGATGCTGCAAGATGCAAAAGGACACAAAATGATATCTCTGTTGTTAGTTAATATATCACATACTAAAATTCTCCTAAAAAATCACACCTAGCATTTCACCTGGCAGTTTCACTTCAAATAATGTATCTTATGTATAATCAAAAATTACAGAATTGACAATGACAATATGAATAATTGAACCTATATCCCAATATCTGGGACTGAATAAATAAATTATGATGCATCTGTGCAATGGGTCATATGCAGCCAACAAGAAGAAGATGTAGATGTGGACACATGGTCATCACATATGGTTAAGTTTAAGGGAAATAGAGATTTCAGATGATGTGATCCATTTTCCATACACAAATACATCCACATGCTATTATTTTAACTCATCTATACTTTCAGAATAATCTATACTGAATCATGGTAATGACTTTATAGATATGTTTTTTAGAAGCTTAGAATGTACAGGCTTAAATGGGAGCATGAAGGAGATCAGTCTGGTCATACTATTTAAGCATATCAATTTGCACAATTTTCAGAAAACACAACATCCACCTTTTTTTTTTTTACTTTAAATGGAAGGTATCATAGGAAAGAGTCATCTTGCCAACTTTTAGTAGCATAACAAAGCAATGATTTTAAGAGCTCAGCAATAACACATGGCTATGCAATGAAAATTTTGAAACATGCATTGACTTTTAAGATGATGCCTGCTGAATATTAAACACCTGAAATTGCTAGTGCCTAAAGCACTTCATTCAGCATAATGTATATAAACTTTCAAAGCATTTTCAGGCACTAGTTTTAATAAATGAAGAGCAAGACAGAGAAGGAAGTTTACTATAAAATATTTGGTTTTACAATAAAGTGTTTTAGCTACTACCTGTATTGAAACTTCGTCACTAAGATGGGTGAAGTTAGAAAGAAGTTATCAGATTAGTATTTGAAGGGTTTGAGAATTTAAATTAAGTTCAAGCACACTTTTAAACAATTTCAAAAGCATTTACAATTCAACTTTTATTTAGTATACAGGGTTTGCATTTATAACATAAAAAAATAAAAGAAATTTGGTAAGAGATAATCAGCATGAAATCATCTCAAATAATTGAGTTTTACACATATCTTTTCAACCTTAGTTTATATGGTTCAGTGTTCTCAGAATGATGTGCATTACAAATGTTCCTTTCTTTCATATATGTACATGACATGATGTCCCTAATATGAAGAATTAATCCATAATGAATGAATAAAAGGATGGTTAATTTAGACTACATAATTCTTGGTATATTATAAAAGGAACTTAAAAGACAATGTTTTAACAAAGTTTAGCATACCATCTTAAGATTTGGAGTCAGAAAGGCATGCTTTGCATCCTGGCTATACTATGTACTAACTGTGTGATCCAAGATAAGGCGATCACTCTGAGCCTCAGTTTATGTATATGTGAAAAGGACAAAATAATACCATTTCTACAAGGTTACTCTAAAGAGTAAATGAGATCATGTTGGGAAAACACTGAGTATAATACCCAATGACATGCTGTTTGCTCAGTGTTTGGCACTTAGTACATTAACACAATTATTAGTTATTGGGGCATTAGTCCACGCAGTCTGGTAGTCGTTGTAATAAACCAGAGAGGCAAAAGCTGTCACCCCCTAGTTTTTCTGACTTCTATTCATACTAACTCTCAAGAATTTTTCAGATACATCATTTGACTATTTTTCCCCCATTCATGCTCACTCATTTCATGGATAAAAGTAGCTCCATTAAAGTAGCCTCGATGATGGACCATTTGCCACTTAACTCTACACTTCTTCCCTCTGGATTCAGAAACTTGGAATTCACTTCCTATGGACCTCATTTCACTCATTCAGCAAATTTTTGTTGAGTGTTTACCACAGGATCAGCCCTGTGGCAAGAAGTCCTAAGGTTAGAGAGGTATGGGCTTCTGGACACTAACCTGAGTGTGAGAAAGTCTGAGCCACGATCAGGCTGTGCCAGGATCTCAGCACTCACTGTGGGCACACTTATTCTTATTCATCACTTGTCTTTCTTTTCTATCAAAAGAAGCATATAGAAGATCTTCTTGGAAATATGAATTACAACTGCCTTCTCTACTAAAATTTGGTGACTTCAGTCAAATCCACTTTAAAATATATACCTACCAACCTGTGACAATTTTAATTTATTCTAAAGAAGAAGAAAAGACATGAGGGTTTTGAGAAGGTGACTGAAACTTTCAGGCTTATATTTTCCCTGGTAATGTTATGAAAGGGGCAGGACAGATAGATAGCATTGCAGTCATCCAGGAAAACAGGGCCTGAAGAGTGACAGAGCCTAGCATATATACCCTACCCTACTCAGTATCTAGAAGCTTCTGCGAATTGTTCCTCCCTTTTATCCTCCCACCCCCCACCAGATATAGTGGCTAGATTATATTAAGACAGACTGTATTACCCTACCATCATTTCCACATGAAGTGGTCCTGTCCCATCCCTTCCCTAATATCTCTTTGATAGTAATTCCCCCAAACTCATTCCACAGACCTAAGAAGGGGTGTGTGTATAGACATTTTACTCAGAACTCCTGCAGAAACCTCATCAAGGGTGTTGGAATAGTTTGCAGTGCTCCACATACTATTGCAAACACAAGTCCCCCTCTGCTACTAAATGAGTCTCCATGGGATATTACAAATCAGAGTACAAGTGAACAAATATTTATTGAGAATACCTCCCTTCCCCGTAAAGTGCTAGGTACTAGGATTTACTTGTTTTGTTTAATCCTCACAATAATACCAATAGCGTATCGTGACTTCTAATCCCATTTTTTTTTCATTACATCAAAACTGCCTCAGAGGAAATCTTGGGGTCCCGCTATTAATGATTTTGAGATCCATTTGCAAAGAAATAAACATCTGAATGATCAGGTTCAGTTATTAAAAATAAATATATACTCAATGGGGCACCTGGGTGACTCAGTTGGTTGAGCACCAGACTCTTGGTTTTGGTTCAGGTCATGATCTCAGGGTCATGAGATCCAGCCCTGCGTCAGGCTCCCTGCTCAGTGCAGAGTCTGCTTGAGATTCTCACTCCCTCTGCCCCTCATGCTCATGCTCTCTCTCTCTTTCTCTAAAATAAATTAATAAATAATCTTAAAAATATAAATATATATAACAAAACTTTAAATTTAAAAATAAAGTTTAGATTTATCTACTATTTCTTAAAATAAAATGATAGGTGATCTCATGATTCCACATTGAATCAAAACCGAATAGTATTGTGAGACAAATTAATTTTTGTATTAGATATATATTCTATTGCTCTAAATGTGGAATTCATTTCTGATTACTTCTGATTACTCTGATGGAAATTTTACTGCCCTGATGTGAGTTTGCAGTGATGGCTAGGGAAGTATGTCTTTATTTTTATCTATTCCTCAGTCACTCCTCTGATGCATAGAAAATGAGCCTATTTCTGCTTAGCTCTCTTTTCCTACCTAGATGACTTAAAAACTGAGAAACTATGTCTAAAATAGTTTTTAAATGATTTCACCTGTTCTCATTTCTGGTGAGTTGCCCATAGCTTTCATTTTTTGAGGTGTTGCTAGGCAATGTCTTAACATATTTATTTTTTTATGATTCTTTAGCTTCTGCATGTTACAAATAAGTTTTGAGTAGAGGCCACACACACACACAATATGCCATTTTTACCCTGTGTTTGAATCTCTCTGTGGCCTAAGAATAACCAAGTTTACTATGACTCATTTTCAGTTCTATTAGCAAAAATCCTGCCTAACAATTCAAACATAGGGAAAAATATAATTACATGAGTGGATTGCCACCTGTCTCTTGCATTCCTGTTGTGTCTCCTGGGACAAAATAAAAGTGACTGAAATTATAGTTCAAATCTCAGAAGGATATTACTGTGATAGTTTTAGCCAGAGTTTTCTTATTTTTCATAAAGTTGTGTTAATGAAAAAGATGGCTCTGGTAATTTGTGCAGTTATTACATTTTGTTAGTAGTTGTTAGTACTTAATATAGTCTGTGTGACATAATGACATAAAAGAATCTTTCTGGGATGTATACCATTCCAGAGTAAAACCTCATGGAACATCATTCTTTGTTATTAAATATTTTCTGATAATATTTTATGCTAGTTGAGCCTACTTATGTTCTTCTTAGCAATAATTTATTTCTTTAGTAATGGTATTATGGTTTTCAAATTTAATTACTTTATCATATAAACTCAAAATTAGAAGTTCTCAACATTCAGTGGTTTTAAAATTAAGAAGCATAAATGTTATCCATTTTCCTACAAACGGGTTTAAATATGTGAAATTAAACAGAATAAGTAATCTTAAAAATTTCATGAATTATCTACTTCAGAGTATATTGAAAATGTGTAAAGTGTGTTTTCTATGATAGGTTTATATTTGTACTGTTAACCCTAGACAAACCAAAAAAGTCCAAGTAGCTTTAAAAGAAACAATTGTATGGCCTTATATCCTGTTTTTTAAAAAAATGAACAAGTCCATCTATGTAGAGTCAAAGTGCTTTTCCATTTGCTATGATTGGATTTTCATTATGATTTATAGCTTCCTTTTAATTTAACTATAAAGGCATAGAAAGCCCAGGATGCTATTAGAATGCAAGTTGATGTCCTTATCAAGTAGATGAAGATAATTAATAAGCACAAAATGAACATATGAATGTACACATTAAATATATGTTTCAAATCCTTCTATAAGAAATAGTAATCAACCATAAATGATGATATGCATGCACGTTGTATGTATCTGATTTACATACAACAGCAGTAGCTACCAATAATTGAGAGCTTTATTTGTGCTAGATGCTATATTAAATAGTATGCATTGTTTATAATTTATTCTTCACCACAACCCTATGTGCTATTTATTATAAATTCTATATCACAAATGAAGAATTGAGCCACATGTTTAGTAAATTAGCCCCAAATTACCCATCTAATCTTTGATAGACCTCAGCCACAATTCTAGGATGTAAAGCTATGTTGTCTTAACACTTATTATTTTGTCCCCTGCCTTTTATATAAAGATACTTTAGAAATCCGGCCCAAGTTTCAAATATTTCTATTTCCATCTAATAGTAGCACCAAAAATTAGTACAGGTGTTCTAGTTTTAACAGTTCTGATTAAAGAAAAAGGCTTGTGAATAATCATTTCTACAAATTAGTTATAAAGTAACCCCATGTCTTCTAGAAGACATCACTTTTATGTAGTCTAATAGACTACATGTACTTCAAAAAAACTTTAAAAAATCAACAGTATCTGACATTATATCCTCACATTTGGTGACAGTGTGTTGTTATGTTTCCATATATCTGTCAACATGTTTTCTTTGAAAGATTAGAAGTCTTTCTTTTCAATAAGTTATAATGAATAAGCTCTTCTAGATTTCTTGCCCACCTTTTAGAGTCTCAATGTATCTTACAATGGATGGTGGGAGCGTTTTACTTAGTCAGGCTTTTATTTTTTGTGCTCATGATTTTAGAAATAGATGACTGAAAGTAGCAAATATTCTGCTACCACATGAAAACGAAACAATGTTCTGGGTCTTCCAGTCATAAGACTGAATTTTGAAGTTTATCATTTAGTTTAGGAAGCTTCTGTGAATTGTTATGAAATTGAAATTATCTTTCATCATTCATGTGGTAATGAAGAAAACAATTGTGACCTGGGTGTGTATATATATGTGTATATATATATGTATGTATATGTATATATATATAATGACATATATGTATGTATATAATAACAAGTAGGAAGAACCATTGTGCATTTCTCTTCTCAACAAAGCTGGTTTGCATTGTTGCAAACAATCATGTAAAGTGTCATATTAAAAACTTAATTGTTAAAACTAATGATGTAATGTATGGTGATTAACATAAGAGTAAAAAAATAAATAAAAAAAATACAAAAGAAAAAAAAAAAACTTAATTGTTATCCCTATATTTGTTTTCTTAAGTTGCACTTCAGCCACATTGGAAATCTCCCTATATTTGATTAAAAGAACATTTTTATACATTGTATGACATTTTTGTATAATGTTTTATATAAACACTTTTTTAAAGACTTTATTTATTTTAGAAATAGAATGCACAAGGGGAGGAGAAGAGGGCGAAGGACAAGCAGACTCCACACTGAGCACAGAGATCTATGCGGGGCTTGATCCCAGGACTCTGAGATCATGACCTGAGCTGAAACCAAGAGTCGGATGCTTAACTGAGCCACCCAGGCGTCCCTATCTCAACATTTTTATATGTCATCTTCTGAACATTTTAGAAATCATGTTAGGTGCTGCTCATAGACCTTAATCAATAATAAATGTTTAGCACTATTAGGTTAGAGTTACAATTAATAGAAAGGCTAGATAATAATTGAAAGTGCCAAGAAAATTCCATTTTTACTGGAAAAAAATGAATACAAAAATGGCATTGTTTTTATTCAAATTATTTTTCTTCCATAATGATAGTAACAGGACACTTTGATAAATGCAAGATTAGTCAATTGTAAACTTCATGAGGTTAAACTGTGGAGAGAATTGGCCAGTGCATTCTTAGTTCATGATTTTGGTTTATTAACTATCACAGTGATTTTCAGTTCTGGCTTTGCATAAAAATTATCTCCAGAATTTCCAGAAAATATCCATCCTTGGATATTTTGGAGTGAGATCTGGGAAATGATTTAAACATTTTCTTAGTGGTTCTCATATAAAATAATTTTTAGAATCACTTTTCCATCTTAACTAGATTGTCTTCGTTTGATAATAGATCCATGTAGAACTCTAGGTGATGTTACTCCCAATGATCAATTAATCCACTTGTCTCTTGATCTTGGATTATTTATTGAAAGGCAAAATGTGCTCTCTTCTTTTTGTATGGATCACATGCTTATCCATCATACTTAATTCCTTAGGGTTCTGTGTATAATTAGAAAAAAATAAAAGGGGGTGGGGAGGCAAACTGTAAGAGACTCTTAACTATAGAGAACAAACAGGGTTGCTGGAGGGGAGGTGGGCAGGGGATGGGTTAAATAGATGATGGGTATTAAGGAGGGCACTTGTGTTGAGCATTGGGTGTTATATGTAAGTGGTGAATCACTAAATTCTACTCCTGAAACCAATATTACACTCTATGTTAACTAACTAGAATTTAAATAAAAACTTGAGACAAAAAAATTAAATCATATCACCTTCGTTGGGGAATGATAAAAGATTATTTTAAAATAGAGAGAAAAAAAGAAGAAGCTTATTTTCTTTTTAAGTATGTAAGCTTTTGACCATGTGATCTTGTGTCATTCCTAAGGTAGCACTATAATCACAAGGTATTGCTAGTTTGGATAATTGGGAGTACGTAAAATTAATCGACTAAGAGCAGGGATAACACTCAAGTGGAAAACTTCCCTCATTATATTATTATTAATTTATTTTAAAGTTCTGTTCTCTTTACTCTGTCATGAAGGCAAAAAAATTTAAGAATCCTTGGTATGACTGCCTTCAGGGACAGCATCTTGGGGCTTCTGAAAAGACTATAGCTAAGCTTGTTAGGAGAAGAACCCATAGATATAGATCAAAGAACAAGCCAGGCTTACCTAACCTCTGGGTCCAAGGTATAGAAAGAGAGAAGAAAAAAAGAAAACACTGGCTAGTCCATGTATGAGGAAGGTCCCTAAGATCAACCTTCTAAAGTCTGTCCATGATTTTCTCTTTCCCCTCTCACTTTATGATACCCCTAAATGGAAGGCACTAACCTTACCAGATGTGAAACAAAATGTGGTAACTATAGAATGACTAGCATGATTTCTGCAAATCAAGTAACCAGTCTCATTACATTTTAGCAAACTTTTTATAGACCTACATAGGTCAAACTGTTCGTTCTTTTTATTTACTATGATGTAAGACTCATACAAAGGATAATTTTTTTAAATAATAAAAAGTAGGAAAGAATTTCTGCAGCCCCTTTATGACATTTGAAATATTTGAGGAAAATCTCCATATAGACACAAAGGAAATACGTAGCACAACCAACCAACCAACTCCCTCCCCCCCTGCCAAGATTTACTAATGCCAGAATGCATTCCCTAGTAGAGCTGTGATAAGGTTTGGAGGGTGGAGAACCCTCTCTTCTGTGCTGATTCCAGGGGTCACTTTTTTTTAAAAATTTTTTTAAAGATTTTATTTATTTATTTATTTGATAGAGACAGATAGTGACAGAGATAGCAAGAGAGAGCACAAGCAGAGGGAGAAGCAGGCTCCCCATGGAGCAGGGAGCCCGACATGGGGCTCGATCCCGGGACCCTGGGATCAGGACCTGAGCCGAAAGCAGACGCTTAACCAACCGAGCCACCCAGGTGCCCCTCCAGGGGTCACTTTATCAGAGGCCTAGAACAGATTATCTACCCTCAGGAGGAACCAGCCCTGCCGAAAAACACCTTGATCCTGGACTTCTAGCCTCCAGAACTGTGAGAAAATAAATTTCTGTGGTTAAAACCCAGTATGTGCTACTCTCTATGGTAGCCCTAGCAAATGAGTACAATCATGGTAAAGTCGTATAATTGGTTATATTAATTTGTGAATGTTATTCCTGCAGGAGGAATTTGCCTGAACCTGCTAACGTGGGCCTGACGGTGCTTATCCACATAAGAATTCCCATCTCACTCCTTAAATGATGTAGGCTTTAAATTTTAACAAAAAATATGTATCTTAGAAAAATCACAAGTAGCAAATACTTTTCTGATTAAAAAAGGGATCTTAATATAGGGAAAAACAATTGCTGAGAAATAAACTGCTTCTGTGTCTAATGTAATATAAGAGGATAGTGTGGGTATGTGCTTAAAGTAATATGTAAAAGATAAAAAAAGAAATCACATTTGCTTCAATTAAACACTTATAAGGAAAGACCATATCTTCAATTCTAGAAATAGTTTATTAAATCTATAATGAGTGACAATAATATAAGCAGTATGTCTAGAGATGCTAGTATTCTTAAGGGGTGCATGGGTGGCTCAGCTGGTTGAGCATTGGACTCTTGATTTCAGCTCAGGTCATGATCTCAGGATCATGGGATCGAGCCCCGCCTTGGGCTCCATACTCAGCAGGGAGTCTGCTTGAGATTCTCTCTCTCCCTCTCCCTCTGCACCTCCCACATGTGGTCACTCTCTCTCTCTCTCTCTCTCAAATAAATAAATCTTTAAAACAAAAAAGAAAGAAATGCTAATATTATTACAAATATGTAAAGTTGACTGTACCTTAGAACTAAGATGGTTTCAATCCCTGGAGTCATTTTATGTCTACCAATTTTTCATGGAGATTAAGTAAATGTATTTCATATTACATTTAAAAGTTAGTTTTTTAAATATAGAAAATAATTATATATAACAGATGTTTGTTTTGATTTTTCCAGTTTTAAAATATAGATGGTGGTAGAATATAAATCCTGTGTGCATTACCCATTGCAACTGAGCTCCATTCTTTTCCAGTGTCATTTCCAGTTCCCTGTTGCCATAGTTGCTGCTCAGAAAATGTATTTTTCTAAAAGATTTATAAATAATGATTGCAATGTTTTTAGCTCTTTGTAGTAAAAAACAGTATCCAATGCCTCTGAGAAGAATATAAATCCAAGCACTAGGGAGCCATTCAGATCACACTGGAGTCTTGTTACAAGTAGGGCAAGAAAAGTGTCTCCCTGGTATACATTAATGTGCACTCTCCTGCCCACTCAAAAGATAAATTCCATGTTGTTAGGTTTTGAAGACATATATAAGACTGTCTTTAAGCTTTATATCTGCTTTTGTTACTCCAACATCTTGTCAAACAGAAAAAGGTTGTATTTATTAACCCTTCTCTTTACTAATCTTGGTTACTGTCATCATCCTTCCACATGCGAAGTTAAAACGTTTAGTTTATAAGTGAACATGTTTGGCCAAATGCATGCATTCTTAATATCTCTGAAAATTAGTTATATTCTCATCTTTATTGTAACAGGGAATCAAGGATATTCTATACTCAATAAATATATTTTAATTATGGCTCTTGATCTAAATTGAAAGTAAATATTTAAGAGCCATTTCCCGCCTTATTTTTTCTCCAAAAATCAGCCACTGTTTACTAATTGAATAATTAAGTTATTCCACATGTAGCACATGCCATCTGAGGTAGAAAATGTACCAAAAAAAAAAAAAAAAACACACCCAAAAAACAGAAAACAAAGAATGATAAAATAGCATGTCTGGCATCCAGAAATATTAGTAAAAATTTAATATTTTTGACACACACACATATGTACAAATACACACATATGTGCACATGTCTGATATACCAGTATGTGGCATAAGCACATATTACATGGCTAGTCTAGGATATGATGCAATAACATAAAATTTTAGTGGGTTGAAACAACAAAGGTTCATTTCTCCCTTATACTTACACTCCACACTTTTCAGTGGAAAGGTCTGCTTCCCTTAGTCACTCAGGGACCCTAGGCTGGCAGAAGCCTCACCATCTCATCATGAGGTATCAGGTTTCAGTATCAGAGGAGATGAGAGGGTAGTGGTGCAGGGATCCACACCAGCATTTGAATTCTTTGGCCATCATTCATGAGTCACAGTTAGTCACATGACACTGACTAAGTGATGGAGGTGATGGAGAAGTGCTTTCCTCACACATGTCTGAAAAGAGGATAAATGTCTGTGAGTAAGCACTAGAAAGATCAACCACAACACTCTTCTGCACAAATATTCACTCTTTTCTTCCATCTCTGATTCTTTCTTGTTTATGACTCTCAAAATTTCATATGATACATGTAGTAAACTTAACCTTCAGCTTATTTATATCTTGATCAAGAGTGTGTCAATAGTATTAATATTTTCATTTTAATAAACAGATACTTATATCATCATTTTTGTGGATCCCTAATTTTCTATTATATGGATTTCTGGAAAAATGCTCCACTATTTCCACTTATTCCCTTCTCTGCTTTTTCTTTTAATGAGTTGAGCCATGTAATAGTCACAGTGTTTGGCACATATGTGTCTAATGAATTATAGTTTAATATTTTTCTTTCTGCCTTGTGTATGTTTTCATTTGGCACACACGAAGTTCTCAAGAAATGTTAGCTCATTACCTTTGGTCATAATTGCCACTTTTCTCACTTGGATCCCATTTTTACTGTACATGGTGAAAATTCCTCAATTTCTTATTTGGTGACTTTTTTTTTTCCTTTTGATTCTACATTTTGGTTCTACTTCTGCAGTGTGTCATATTTTCCTAAGATACCCATGAGAATTTGAAAAGGAAAGGAATCAAGCATACAAGCTCAATGCAGTGTCTCGATACAAAACTAAAAATTTTCTCTTGACACAATATAGTATATTTAAAAAACATACTGGACTTAAAGTCATGTGATCTGGATTTAGTTTCCAGTTCTCTTTCTAAGTAGTGATGTGTTTTAGAGAAATAATGTAATGGAATTGCATTTTTATTTCACCATTCCAAAAAAAGGGAATAATAACAGTTTAAGACTTATTAAATAGAAAAATATGGGCCACATGCTAAAATATAATGGTCACTTGATCCAGATTTGTTCATTTTCTTTCTTTTCCCAATTTTACTCTTATCTGAAATTCTGAAGCACACAGAAACTCTGCTAGATATTTATATTGAATCGTATTATGCTTCTTTTAGGCTTTTGATCTTTACTGAAAATCATTTAAGTTGATATCATTGGAAGTAAATAAAATACACCCATGTAAATATGAATGAGATTATCATTTTATGGATTCTTAAAAGCTGAACTGTATTTTTGAATTAAAGATATGCCAAAAACGGGGGTGCCTGGATAACTCAGTCAGTTAAGTATCTGTCTGGCTTTGGCTCAGATCATGATCCTGGGGTCCTGGGATCAAGCCCCGCATCAGGCTCCCTGCTCCCTCTCCCTCTGCCTTCTGCTCCTCCAGCTTGTGTGCTCTCTCTCTGTCAAATAAATAAATAAAATCTTAAAAAAAAAAACAATGTGCTAAATAAAAAGGGAAAAAGAGAGTATATACCAAAAATAGACAAGGTATAATTTGAGGAACAAAGAGTATAAGTTAGTACTAAGATCTTTGTTGACTTTCCATTTTCTAATTCTTTTAACATTATTTATTTTACAACACTCTTTGTTTTTAACTCACAAAACTCCACGTTTTACACAACTCATTTGGGTTGTGCCACAATTTTAGTTAACCGTAGTATGCTTAACAGGGAGGTATGATAAAGTCCTATCCCTACTAACACAACTACAGTTTTATTTCCATATCCCACCTGTGTAATAAAATGTCAAATAATTTTCTTAGTATTAAGAAAATTTATCGCAGCTATTAAATTCCATCTGCTGGGAACACACTATTGAATAGGGCGCTGTCCCTACCTTATTCAGTTGGATAGATGTGGAGTTATCCCTGGGCCGTGAGAGCAGAAAAGGGGCATGTAGCCAAGCAGTAATGCCTTCCTGTATGAAGTTTGTGTTGAACTGAGATAGAAGGATGCCTTAGCTGCCTCATGACTGGCAACTCAGGAGTCTATTTTGGGGAGCAAATGCAGTATGGAACACACATTCTAAGAATTTTAAGTAGTTGAGTGTGGCAGGAGCATTTAAAAAATCCTGAAACTGTAGGGAAGGCAAGAAGAAAAGGAAGCAAAAATTATAGGTAGGGCCATATTATAAAGGGACTTAGGTGCTAATTCTGGAGCTTGGACTTTGAAAGCAATGGGACACCACTGCGGATGAATTCAAGCATCCAAGGAAAATTGCCAAGAACATGTTAACCTCTCGAGCATAGCGTATGACGGCTGGGAATTGTATCACCTAATAATTACTGTGACTGGTAAGTGCATCCACATTTGTGTGCCCTGGGATTTTAAAATGCTGCATTATGTCTAATGAATCATACAGTTTCAGATTCCCCTTTCAGCGTGGTATATGTTTTCATTAATTTTCACACTGTTTTAGTTCACAAAGTATTTAAGTTTGCTTACAAAGCATTAAAAAAATAAACAAAGTCAACTGATAAAGAAGAAATAAAACCCTTCTTAATATTACCAACAGACAGGATTTCCTCCTGGATGTTTTCCATGAGTTTTCCCTGTGAGATTAAGAGATAGATTACCTGGGAACGAGTGGCCAAGAGAAAGCATAAAGGAACACTATTTTGAGAAATATGGAGAGGGGCAAAAGAGATTATGTGTGGTTCTTCATAGTAAATAAAGATTTACCTCATAGTTTTTAAACTTTGGAATGTTTTTATTTCAAACAGAATTTAATAGGAAAAAAATCTTACTGTATATTCATTCAGTGTGAAATTCAATCAGCATGCCCACTCTAGACAGAAAAAGGCCAGTCTGAATATAATAAGCCCCAGAGTCCAAGTTGTCAGTAGTAACCAAGATTGCCCACTAAACAACAATCCCTAAAACCGCAAACATACCTTCTTGATCCTGTGAGTGTTATTGTTGGCATGAGATTAAAACAAAACAGGTTTCTTTGTCAACTGTACATTATGAAGCCCATGGTTAATATAAATGTTAATCAGGGTTATGATAGTAGCTCCAGGGATTATGGTAATTGCGTAGCATATAACGCAAGCATAAATGTTTCAATTCAAGTGTAAATATGTAGTTAATGAAGAGTACAATCACTTAACAAACTTTTTATACTCACAGTTTAGAAATGTCAGGGCTATAAATTCATTATCTTTCAAATTTTCCTTTTGAAAATAAAACACCTATTTTGTATTAGTGCCTGAACTAAGACATGTTATTGTAGCAGGGGAAAAAAAGAACTGAAGGAAAAAAAAAAAAAAATGCACAATCCTGCTACCACTCTGTGACTACCCCTCTCACATCTTGGTGATGCTGGACAAGATCCAGTTCATGCATATACAGATCTTCTTTGACTTTACAGTGGGGTTATGTCTGAAATCTGTCATAAATTGAAAATACCATAAGTCAAAAATGCATTTAATACACTTAAACGACTGCACATCAGAGCTAAGTCTAGCCTACCTTAACCATGCCCAGAACACTTACATTACCTACAGTTGGGCAAAATTATAAAACATTAAGCCTATTTTATAATAAAGCATTGCATATCTCCTATAATTTATTGAATATTGTACTGAAAGTGAAAAACAGAATGGCTGAATGGATACAGAATGGTTGTAAGTATATAGGTTGTTGACTCTAGTGATGGTATGGCTGAATGGGAGCCCTTGCTCACCACTGCGGGCCAGCAGTGCAAGAGAGAATTTCACACCGCCTATTACTAGACTGGGCCAAGATCCAAATTCAAAATTTGAAGTACAGTTTCTACTGAATGTATACTGCTTTTGTACCATTGTAAAGTAAAAAAATCGTAAGTCAAACCATCATTAAGCCGGAGACTATCTGTAGTATTGTTTTTAATGAAAGGATACAACTATAACTATACATAAGGGTTGTACCTTAAAAAGAAAAAAGAAACCTCTGACGCTATATTGTGAAGGTATTTGCGTATCAGAAAACAACTATTCATTTTAAAATATTTTAAATGGCAGGGGCGTCCGAGTGGCTCAGTCCGTTGAGTGTCTAACTCTTGGTTTTGGCTAAAGTCATGATCTCATGGGTAGTGATATCAGCTGCATGGGGCTCTGTGCTCTGTGGGGAGTCTGCTTGAGATTCTCTCCCTTTCTCTTCCTCTGCCCCTACCCCTACACTTTCCCCCTCCCTATCTCTCTCTCTAAATAAATAGATCTTAAAAAATATTTTAAATGGAAAACAACTTTCTACTATAATGGGGGAGCAGTAAATTTATTGATCCATTATCTCTTTATTGTTTTTTTCCCCAAAGTTAAAGTAATGTGGTAATACCTTGTAACTTAATTTTTGTGGCTCTACCCACAAAAATTGCAGTGTAAAATTTTGAAGACAAATTTTTATTCCTTTTATGTATTTTTTTCTCTGTGTGTTTTATAGATCAGAAACATTGCAATGGTATGTTGATGTACTGGACATATTACCCTAGAAAATAATGAATTCTTAAAACTAATATGTATAATATTTTTCATAGTTTATGAATATTTTCTTCTCATAAGGCATTGCTTTTTCACTTCTATTCTTTTTATTTTGTGTCCTTCCTTTGGAAACATCAACTTGTCATACACCATTCTCTCTAGCATATCTACTGTACTCCCTCTCATTGATATAATTTATTTTTACCTTTTTAAAACATTTTTCTCTACCATTTTTTACATTATGTTTGTTATTTGTCTCTAAATTATGTTGTAATTCCACTGTATTTTTAAAAATTTTTTAATCCTTTTTCTGTTTCTCTTTTAAATTTAGTACTTTTTTTTTTTAAAGCTGTCTATCCTTTGTGCTTTATGCTCTGTTTTTGATTCATGGGGACCATGCTCTGTTATCATCTAGTTGGTATGTCAGTTTTCTGTGTATTCCTTTTGAAGCTTCTGTTGAGTCATATTCAAAGGTAAGCTGTCTCCCAAATCATAAAGAAGCTTTTATTTTCCTCTTTTCCTAACCATTAGGACGAGTGTTTTTGTAGCTTGCTTTCTTTTGTTTTTACTCATCCTTAAAGAATGTCCAGACAGCAGATTTGTCCAGTGCTCAAATATGAGTGGATTACCCTTTTTTTTAAAAGATTTTATTTATTCATTTGTCAGAGAGAGAGAGAGCCCAAGCAGGGGGAGCAGCAGGCAGAGGGAGAGGGAGAGGGAGAAGCAGGCTCCCCGCTGAGCAGGGAGCCTGACGCAGGCCTCCATCTTAGACCCTTGGGATCGTGACCTGAGCCTAAGGCAGATGCTTAACCCACTGAGCCACCCAGGCATCCCTGGATTGACCTTTTTTGTACCCTTGTGTTTTGGGTAAATTTTACATATAGGTGTATATGTAATTTCAATGTAGAAGATGTTATTCTGTGGCAGTATCATTCTCTTTTGTGTACTGCTTGGTTCTCTGTATTCTGAAACAGTGTGTAAAACAAACAAATCAACAACAAACTATAGTTCCCTTCCTGAATTTCCATAATATTTTCCCTTTTCTTGTCTCCTGGGTGACCTCTGCAGGTTTTAGCTGTGTATGGGTTGCTCTATTGCATAACTAGCTCTGGCTCACTCAGTACTCCAGGGGGGTCTTGGTTGTGAACACAATATTATAATTGATTTTCTCTGTCTACTTTTCCCACTTGGGCAAAGATGGCGAGTCTAAGATAGGACTGGGCAGGAAAAATTTAAAAGATTAATTTTGAATAGGTTTTCCTTTAGGTAGGCTATAAGCTTCAATTAATGTCATTTTTACTTCTAAAAATATGACAATTCTGAGATATTTCTTTGGCTATAATTTTTCCCATTAATGTGTATTTTTATGAAATCTGGTCTAGGCTATATTAGGGATTCTTACTGAATACCAATTTAAAATAGAAGCTCTCTTCTTAACTATTTGTCTTTATATCACTGTGTAGTTTCTGCAGTCTAACTTTCTTGCTAGAGGTTTTTATTCATAAACATGTATCTTTTTTTTGATGGTGGTTTATAGGGAAGGAGAACTGCCAGTGGAGAGAAAAAAATCATTTCGTTTTATATAATGTTAAAGTAGCAGATGCTTAAAGGCCAAAATATTAGTTGGTATTTAGTATGTTTTTAATCAACTAGGTTAGTTTTATGATATTACTATGGTTTTAAATAATTTTTTGAATTAGATAAAAAGTAATAATTAATAGTTAAAATTCTAACATCTCTTTTAAAATCAGTTCATAAAAGTGGCTTAGAATGATTTATTAGTATAAACTTCAACTACCTTGTATTTTACGTATTTAAAAACACTTCCATTTTACTGAGTTCTTCAGTATGAAGAATAGATTCTTAACTTCTTCAAAAATCTAGGTTTTAATTTGCATACCCCAGCTGAATTTACAAGACTGAAGCAATTCCTCAATTCAGTGGATCCACAGTATTCTTTCAGCTCTGTAAATAGCAGGAAACATACAAGTTTGCCGTGTACAAGATTACATAATCTTTCCAGAGTTCATTAAGTTATAATCTTCCCATCAGCCACATCCAGTGCAGTTTAACATGCCATGAAATATAAAGTTAGACATCTATAATTCATGTAAGAAAATGGTTATTTATATTTAAGGAAAATATTTTGTGTTATTTCGTCTGGCAGTGCAGACTTCTCTATTACTTATTTAAGCTTAGATTTACATTCATTTTATAGTGTTGCCATCCAGTGGGGCTTGTTTTATCCTACACTGTGAAGATGGAGATATATGTAATTGGCAAAAATTGCAAGGCTTAGAATACCTAAAGTTTTGTGTTGCTTGTCTGCTTGTATTTTAGACTATCAGAATCTTTCTAATATTTCTCCTTTTTACAGGACTTCTGTAATGCTTGCTTGCAATTAGTCATGCTTCTATATTTTTATATTTCTACTGGCTAAATAGAATTTTTTAAAATTTTGTGTTAGGGGTAGAATGAAATTTACATAGATTTAATTATTCTCAACAATTGTTTAACGTTAATGCACTAAGGCATTTCCTTTTACTGCAAGTTGAAAATACCCCCATTGTTTTGGTTTTTTTTTTTTTAAAGAAAATTTGTGCTAGAAGGCTCACAGATAGGTATTGGAAATACTGACTGCAGGAAAATAAAAGGGCAGAAAAAAACCCACAAAACATTATTAAAATAGATAAAGTTTTTCAGCCCAGTTTTGTAGCTATCAGGGGTTTATATCATTTGACCTTTAGTTAAATACTCTGAGCCTCCAGGAATAAAGGCCCTATAGTAGCATTAAGTATTATTGCTGCTATCTTCATCATCTAAATGCAATCTTTAAACTACTTAAGATTCACCTCTCACTGTTGGACACTTTCTTTAATACCTCTGTAATTGTAAAGAGGACTTTGATGAGTGTATTAAGGTTTCCCCAGCTTCTGAGTGAATTGCCTGTTTAGTGGTAGATAAGCAGACTTCAAGGACTGTTGAGATTATCAACATTCAGTTTCCTTTGATTTCTTCATTTTCTAATTTCCTTAAAATTCATCTCTTCCTCACCACTGTGAAATCGTGTAAGCAAGCACCATGTTAAGGTAGAAGGAACACAGAAGGATTTAGGAAACAAATTCCATTCCTGACTTCATCATTAACTTTGAATAGGATCTTCAGAAAAAATACTTAATCACCTGCAGAATGGAGTGACAGCACCAGACCATCTGGCTTGGAATATTGGGACGATTCAAGAATGTATTTAATGCTTACTATGTACCTAATCATATTTTCGGTGATTTGCTGACACTTTAGAAGAACAAATATGTCACCTGTCCACATGGAATTTTAAATACAGTTATCTTTTTCATTTTAAAGTACTTTCTATACATAAGGAAATGACATTAGATTGAAAGAGAAAAACATTTTACATTTGAAATAAAACATAATTATTCACCAGTTTAGATAAGTTTGGATTTCTAGGATGTGTAATCATCTGATTTAACTAATATTAATAGAATATTATTCCCTGGGACAATGAGTACACTCTGAGAATTATTAATAGGCCATTTTGTGCACCTTTGAGATATCCACTACTGTAGGTATATATATATATCCTTCCCGTGTGACACCCATCCCAAGGAACAAGTTGGACAATAAGTAGCTGTTATCTATAAACTCCTAAATACAGAGTGAGTTTTGCTTGTTGGACAAAGAAAGGAACACAGTAATACAATTTCAGAATCCACCTAAGCAGTTGCAAGGTAGTTTTTACATATATAGGAGATAACACAGGGACAGATCTTCTGTTAAAAAAACAAAACCAAACAGTATGAATGAAAGTTGTTTGATAACTCACCTGCATTTTATTTTTAACTATTTTATGGAACATGACAGAAGCCAGTGAAGTGACATAATCTAAGCAGTCAAGCTTTCTCTTCATGAACTCTATGTTTAGCTGTTTTTGTCACTTTGTTTGCATGTTTTCCTTCACAAATTTACCTAAGTCAGGGGTTCTGTCTCACCCATTGGCATGCACCTGTCCACAGTTGAAAGGCTAAAGCTGTTTGAACATAATACATATCATTTCTGTCCTGCTTTTTTTCCCCCTAATGAGAATTTAACAGTTGGGAATAGTTGGAAAAAAAAAAAAAAGAAAACCCTATTACCTAAATCACAAATCAGATCAGTCCTTTTATGGTCAAAGCTGAGCCACATAAGAGGTTGATAGGTGAAATTTCCTATTTCACCCCTACTAATTTTAAATTTACCTTTATCATTTGTTTAATGAATGAATCAATATTTTAGTCGTAGTGGCTCATAGTTATTCAGTAGATGTTTGAAGATAGCAAGCATGAGAAACACTAGTATTGCCCAAATTGTGATCAATGGAAGCTTAAGGTAAGAAATCTAGAATACAGGAGTGCCTGGGTGGCTTAGTCGGTTAAGTGTCTGCCTTTGGCTAAGGTCTTGATCCAGGGGTCCTGGGATCGAGCCCCGCATTGCTTCATATACCCTGCTCAGTGGGGAATATGCTTATCCCTCTCTCCTCTGCCCCTACCCCTACTCCGCCCCCACGCCCCGCTCATGCACTCTCTCTCTCTCTCTCAAATAAATAAATAAAATCTTCAAAAAAAAAAAAAAATCTAGAATGCAACATGTTGCAGTCATGATGAAAAACAATGTGGAGATTCTTCAAAAATTAAAAATAGAACTACCCTATGATCTAGCAGTTCCACCTCTGGGTATTTATTCTAAAGAACTAGAAGCAGGATCTTGAATAGATAATTGCATGCCCATGGGATTAATTGAAAAAGAAAATCTGGCATATATGCAATGGAGTACTAATCAGCCAAGAAAAAGAAAGTAAATCCTGCCATTGTGACAACATAGATGAATTTCGAGGGCTTTATTCTAAGTGAAATAACTTAGGGAAAAATAAGAACTATATGATCTCACTTATATGTAGAATCTACTAAGGCTGAACTCATAGAAACAGAGAATAGATTGGTGGTTGCCAGGGGCTGAGGGTTGGGGAAAATAGGAAAATCTTGGTTCAAGGGTACAAACTTTTTAAGAGGAATATGTTCTGGGGATATAAGAGATTATAAGAGGAATAACTTCAGGTTATCTAACAGACAACATGGTGATTTTAGTTCACAGTATTGAATTGTGTACTTAAAGGTTACTAAAAGAGTGGATTTTAAATATTCTTACCATAACAACAGTAACAAACTAAAATGGTAATTATGTGAGGTGAAGGATATGTTAACTAATCTCATTGTGGTAATCATTTTGCAGTACATATGTATATCAGATCCTTACATTGTACACCTTAATCTTTACACAGTGTTATACTTCAATTATGTCTCAAGAGAGGGGAAAACTAAAAAAAAAAAAAAAAAAGTGGTGTATATATAAAATGAAATATTAGCATAAGATGGAAAATTTTGACATATACTTCACTGTGGATGAAAGTTGAGGATATTATGCTAAGTTACATAAGCCAGTTATAGAAAGTTAAGTATTGCATGATTCTGCTTATTGAAGTATTTAAAGTAGTCAAACTTACTGAAGCAGAAAGTGGAATGGTGGTTTCCAGGGACTGGTGGAGGGATGGTGGAGTTGCTGTTTGGTGGGTATAGAGCTCCAGACATTCAAGATGAAAACGTTCTAGAGATCCTCTGTATAATTTTGTCCACATAATTAACAGTAGTTTATTGTCCACTTAATAAATTGGTAAGATAGATTTCATGTTTGGTGTTTGGTGTTTTTACCACAGTAATAAAAAAATAGCTCTGAGAGGTAAAAGAAGTTACTTATTAGGTGTTTCAGAAGCTGGTACCAATTCTTATTCACACCTTTGGAAATTTGGGAAGGTGAAGAAAAGACTAGAAAAATGGGGGACCCTTGACACACAAGCTTGGCTAGTTGCTAACCTTGTTACTGAAAATCCTTCTTAGTAAAATAATTAAGCCTTTAAAAAGCCTTGAAAGTATAAACTCTGGAAAGACTGTTATGATCTCCAGAAATTATGAATAATATGAGGTTCTGGAATCCTGAGGATGACCTTGCTGTGAGCTGCTTATATACTTTCACAATATCTTACATCACAAGAAGCTCTGAGCATGGGCTTCTGGAGTGAAACAATACAGAGAGAGGAATGAGACATTGTGCAAACATTAGCCAAATGAGATTGACATTGATTTCAGATGAAATTCTTGAACCAATTATAAAGGAAATTATTAGTGAGTACCTGAAAGAAGGAACACATACCACTCAGTTTCAATATGGGTTCACACAAACTAAGTCATGTCAGACTAATTCAATTTCTTCTTTTAATAGGGTTAGTAGCTTAATAGATTAGGGGATATTAGAGACACTGTAGACAAGGTCTGGATTTCAGCCAGGCATTTGACAAGTCTTCTGATGTTTTCCTTGTTGACAAGATAATTGAAATGAGCTGGATTTATGAGCAATTTCTACTTGAAGAAAAGTTACGGTAACGTGTAAATAATTTTAAAATATTAAGCTAAAAATAATTAAAACTTTTTATGTGCAAGCCATTGCTATGTCCTTTATATGCATGCTCTAACATTCTCAATCCTCATAATCTATGAAATATTGTACACATTCTTCAAGTTAGATAACTGAGGCAAAGGAAGATTAATTACTTAGTATAAGGTCATGTGGGTAGTAATTGGCAAAGCCACAATTTTAACCCAGTGCATGTAACTTCAAAACCATATCCTTAACCACTATGTGATACACCACATGACTTGTTCTTACCTTGATGCAATATGCTTAATTATAACAATGAGAATATAAAAGATACATTCATCAGTTTGGGCATAATCTGCATCTGAAGTAATAGGAAATATTCTGGATGATATAATAAGCATTAGAGTTTGTGTCTTTGAGTTAGTTTTCCCTGGCTACTGTAACAAATTGCCACAAGCTTAGTGGCTTAAAACAACATAAATTTATTATCTTATAGTTTAGTAGGCTTGAAGTCCAACACAGGTCTTACTGGGCAAAGAGGAAGGTGTCAACAAGGCTACATTCCTTCTGTAGGCTGTAGTGGAGAATTTTTCTTGCTTTTTCCAACTTCTGTAGACTACCTGCGTTCCTTGGCCATGGCCCCATTACAGCTCCAAAACCAGTAATGTTGCATCTCTCAGTGCCTTGCATCCACAGTTACATCTTCCCTTGACTCTCTTCTATTTCTGTATTCCACATTTGTGATTATTATATTGAGTTCACCCAAATAATCTAGGATATTCTCCCTATTTTAAGGTCAGCTGGTTAAAAACCTGAATTCCTTCTGCAAATCTAATTTTCTTTGTAACCTGGCATAGTCATAAATTCTGGGGATTAGGCTGTCAGCATTTTCGGGTGGGCCATTATTTTGTCTACTGTACTCCTTATAATTAATTCTCTATTTTATAACAAGAACAAAGTTTGGTTTTGTCATTTGGTAAGCATTGTTTTTTTTTTTCCTTCCATAACAATATGCATGAGCTTGCTAGTGCAATTTCTAGTTTAATATGTCCTGCTTAAAAATTTGTATTCCTCTTTATAGTATTCAAACAACTTTCATAAGACCTATGAAAGTTGAAAATTGTTGAAGCCGGATGATGAATATATAGGATATTTATTATATTAGTCTACTTTTGTATATAGTTAAGTTTTTCAGTAATAAAGATTAAAAATAGACTCAGAGGTGTTATTAGACTCTATAATAGTTAGCCATATCATGAGAATAATCTAAAAGCTAGTGCAATATGTATGAAGATAATAGAATTGTAATATATAGACCAAAAGAGCAGGTGATCTACAGTGTTATAATGGTTAAACAACAATTGATTTATGATATCCACTTTTGAGTGCTACAGTGGAAAGAAATGTAGACAAACTAGTACATAATTCTAGGAGAGTGGTTAAAATGATCAATGAATAACAATCTACATAAACTTGGTCGAGGGAGTAATATTTAGCTTGGAAAAAAAGCTGGAGTATTATCAAGTATTTAAAGAATCGTCATAGGAAAAAAAAGTAAATTTATTTTCCCTGGATCCTGATAAAACAGATATTTAGGAGATAAATAGAGAGAGTTTTTGGTGGTGCACCTGGGTGGCTCAGTTGGTTAAGTGTCCAGCTCTTGATTTCAGCTCAGGTCATGATCTCAAAAGTCCTGAGATCAAGCTCCGCGTTGGGCTCCCAGCTGGGTGTGGAGCCTGCTTAAGATTCTCCTCCCTCTTCCTCTGCTCCTCCCCACCATGCTCTATCTTTCTAGGGGAAAAAAAAAAAAAAAAAGGAAGGGAGGAGGGAGAGTGGGAGGAAGGAAGGAAGGAAAGGAGGAAGAGAGAGAAAGAGAAAGGGAAGGAAAGAGAATGAGAGAAAGAAAGAAAAGAAAAGAAAAAGAAAAGAGTTTTTCATGTCTATGAGAGTTTAAGTTACCCAAAGATAAAAGAGCCATCATGAAAGACAATGGGTTGAATGACCCCATGGATTGGATCTAAGCAAAAGTTTCTTTGTTGGATTTCAAATGTTCGTAGTTTCTTCTAACCTAGGCTTAAAATGAGGTGATGGATAAATTTTACCCTTTTAATTAGCAATAACCTCATCCAAAAACATGTATCACATTCTAATTTTTTCAGTTTTACAGAATCACCATTGCTTATTATAATCACACCAAAATGTTAGGAGACGTGAAATCTCATTGCTTTGAACCAACTTGCAAAGGGCACTTGTGCATCTTACTAAGGGCAGTGGGATGTAATGCTTCAGGTACTGAAATACTAAGCCCATAAGAGTGATCGTAGGAGGAAAAAAACAATACTTGCCAAGTGATATGGAGCCAGAAAGTGGTGGAGTCCATATGGCATACACTACTTCCTAACCTGACTTCTACAAACTGATGAAATAAGATATTGTGGATAGGGTATTTATATCCCCCCACACATATCTGGGTCCTTTCTCTCCAGCTATATTGGGATAACTTCCCCTTCACTCCCTTTAAATACACCCTGAAATTCATATTTTTGGCTTTTTAATTTTCTTGCCAACTCTTCTATACACCTTTATGTAGTTTTGGGAAAATCTTTTCTCAAGTGACATTTAGTGCTCTACCACCCTGATTTTTTCCAGCAATCGCAGTCTCTTAGCTCTTGCTATGAGATACTTGATGAATGAAAAACATATTTCAGGGGTGCCCATCAAGCATGCATGTCTATGCATATGGTGAATTTTTAAGCTCTGTCCAGCTGTTGTAGGACAGTATTACATGCAAAGAAGATATTTTTGATTTAATCATTGGTGCTTAAACTCCTCATTTGTGCATAAATTTAATATTTTTATAAATGTTTCACAGGTATAATCTCTTTTGATTGTTACAAGAAGTGCTGAAAAAGGCCAAGTGTCATAAGGAAACTGAGGAGATCCAACTGTCTTTGCCCAAGGTCACACTGCTGGTTAAAAGTCAGAGCTTTAGAGGTGCTACAACTATCCCATAGTCTTCCCGCCAGACAGGAGGAGAATCGGGCTTTGAACCTTGGACTTCTAATTATAAGTTCACTGCTTTTTTGCTCTTTTCACTGTGCCATGTGACCTTTCCAAGTAAAATGCCACATCTTTCCAGCATGATAATTAGCTTTCAGTGTGACTTTGAGGCAGTGATTCTTCCCAGGGAGAAAGAGAAAGAGAGAGAGAGAGAGAGAAGGTGGGGGGAGAAGAAGAGAAAAATCCCAAATGAAATGAAACACCCTCCCGGTTAACCCTAGCAAATGAATTTGATTTATTTTCCTTATGAACCTAATCAGGGTTAGAATTAATCTGAAATGAAGAGCTACAGTTTTCTCATCTTGAGTTTTCCATATAGAGCTACTTTTAAAAGTACTCAGTGACATTTTAGAGTAAATATGATAAGCAAATGTAAATGTAATTGCACAAGTCATATATGGTGTGAGTCATTTGTAAAGTTCACTAGGAATGAGCTATATAGCACAGGATCCATTTGTCACTTAAGGAAATGAGATCATCTGCTCTAACATATGAAAGGAGGAATTTAACAGTGAATTAAACTCAGTCCAAGCCAGAAAATGTCCAAATTACTACTCCCCAGTGGTTTGGGTTCAAATAATCTAACCACGAGGATATTCTCCATTCACTCTTCTCTTGACACATGCTGGTAGAGAAAAGGAATGGAACATCTGAAGTATATGTTTTAATATTTTATGTGTTTGAGAGGATATCTGAAAAAAAGACAGATGGATATATCTTCTGTTTAGCTTCACTATTTTATGTCTCTATCCTATAAATTTTCATAATATACAGGTTCTAATTTTCTGGGAGCTAATGTGCAATTAGCCAAACAGTGGTTTTCTTCGTAATCTGATTGACCAGATCAGAGAGAGAAAGATTAAAACTTACACTGAAGTACAACAAAGTATTCTTCATTGCTACAGACAGAGGTACTAAAAGCTGAAAATAGTAAAATTTATTTTCCCAGAAAATAGGCTCGGTGTGCCATTGTTGCTGTCTGTAATTGGTTTTGAATATAACTGTTTCCAAAAAGTGAAAGTAGAGAACAATGAGGTATGTGCCACATTATAGAAAACTATTTCAAAATGCACATTTTGGATTATTCCTTCTGCTCTGACATGTGTGCTGTAATTGTAAGTCACTGGGCTTGCCCATTTTGTTTTAAAGGTGAACAAGCAAGATCACAGAATTCTGAGAAGATAGAAAGCTATGATATCAAGGACAAAGTGAAATAAGGCGACTAACATGCTTACCCACACCCTGCCCTTTTTCCCTGGACTCTAAGTTTGGCTTCTTCTTCTCCTCATTATTTGTCTTTGGCATTGTTGAGCACCCCATCCCATCCTTATCAGAGAGCTCCCCTATGTCCTCACTGCTAGAAGATATTGGTTGTTTCAATCTCCCACGTTCTTCCTTGATTCTACACTTTTTGCTTCCATATACTCCAGCAGGTAGGGTTGGAGATAAACATGTCTTTATAAAAAAAAAAAAAACTATATATATATATATATATATATATTTAAATTTTATAGTAGTTCCATGTCTACATATACTTCCTCTGACAAGATTCCTTCCTTCCTCCTTCCCTGCCTCTGTTGTTTCTATTTTTTCTTTATAGCTTTTAACATATTATATATTTTTATATGTAATGCTTGCCTGACACTCCAAAATAGTCAATTTGGAAACTTCTAAGCAAGTCAAAAAAAATAAAAAAATAAAAACAACCAGCTTATTTTAATGAGTAGAATTATAATTTCATGGTAAGTGTAGAGGACAATGTGGAGCTCTTTAAGTAGACTTAACTCTAGGAGCAGTAGCTGAAGATAGATTTATTTTATTTTATTTTTAAAGATTGTATTTATTTACAGAGAGAGAGACAGCACAAGCCAGGGAAGGGGCAGAGGGAGAGGGAGAAGCAGATGCTCCATGAGCAGGAAGCCTGACATGGGAATCCAGGCACGCTGAGGATTGTCATCTTAAGTGTGGGGAAGTCCAGTGAAACTCATCCTAAAAGCTGAATACATGTAAACAGGTTTTTTCTTTCCCCCAGACAAAACCTTTAAGAAAAATCTCTCATTGGGGCACCTGGGTGGCTCAGTTGGTTAAGCATCTGCCTTTGGCTCAGGTCATGATCCCAGGGTCCTGAGGTTGAACCCCGCATTGGGCTCCCTCCTCAGTGCGGAGTCTGCTTCTCCCTCTGCCTGCCACTCCCCCTGTATGTGCTCTCTCTCTCTCTCTCTCAAATAAATAAACAAAATTTTTAAAAAGAAAATCTCTTGTTATGATTCGATTTGATTTGGTGTCACATTAACCTTGAGGGTCCATGAACCTTCTAATGCTTGCAGTTAATAGACAAGACAGGCATTGTCACTCAGGCTGAGTAAAGGTGAACTCAGATGAGGTCCAGTATAGGGAGGAATGCGTTTGTAGATGCCTAGAGGCTCATCTCTTCCTATAGATCTTCTGGTAACCACGCAAGAGCTAAAATAGTTTTGAAAGCTCTACTACTATTTATATAGTAGTAAGCCCTTTGAATTTATTTGTATGCTCCCAATTTTATTTTCTGGGGCATTTTTGCACAATAACATAGCCTACAGAATAATTCTGTCTGATTATCAGTTATATTTTTAAATTATATTCGAGAACATTTACTGAGCTATTGATTGCATCAGGCTATTTTTGGTTCTATAAAAAAATCAACAACAATTAATTTAGCACCAATTATGGAAGAGACTGATCAGTGCCTTGGAGACAAAGGAGAATCAAAACATTATAGAATACCACCTTCATTTTACAGGATTTTATAATCTAGCTTGAAAGTTATAAAGAAACCCCTGCAGGAACAAATAACAATGCAACTCAGTGTAGGTGGGTACTAAGTGTGTGGCACAGAGAAGAGCTGTGTAATTTTTAAGTCAGGAGATTATTTATAGGCGGCCAAAGTGGCTTATGGATATGTCAGGATGGCTTTAAAAGGTCCCTAGCAACCATTTTCTTTATTTTCTCCCCTTCCCTTCCCTTCCCTTCCCTTCCCTTCCCTTCCCTTCCCTTCCCTTCCCTTCCCTTCCCTTCCCTTCCCCTCCTCCTTTCTTTTGCTTTTAAGATTTACATTATGATTTTTGGATAGTATATGATTTCCATCACTGTTAGGAGTCTAGTCTTCTTGCATATTAATGCTCATCTTTGTGTCCTTTAGAGGCCCTCCCAGAGCCTGACACGTGCACTGCTACCCTTGCAGGTGAGAGCCACCAAACCCTCATTATTCTTCACTTGCTTTCAGCCATATACTCTGTCAAGCTATCTGGGTTTTGGAGTTTTAGGAAAGAAGGAGAGACCTAATGATAGTTATTTTTAGTTAACTTGTCTGTGGCTCCCTTTATATTTATTTGAACAATTAAATACCCAAGCCTATAGTAGATGTTGTGAATGGGTCATAATATTAAAAATCCAAAAGCTGTTTTAATGATAGTAATATAGCCAAAAAAATCCCTAAGATCATGCATTTAACGTAATAGCAATAATAGGCATGTTTTTTTGTTTTGTTTTGTTTTGTTTTTGGTCAAAGCCTTCTGACACATTGTAACTTAGGTTTATTAATGTCACTTGGGAACCACTGATTAAGTACCTAAATTTTAGCCTTTGAATACACTAGAGAAAAAAAAAAGCCATGGAGATATAAAGTATTCCCCAACACCAAACTGGAAGCATTTTTGTTGATTCTTAAAAAAAAAAAATTCCAACCATAAAAAAATATGGTTAGGTGAACAAATTTATCATCCATTAAACACCATGACCTTTATTGCACTTGTGGTTTCACCGTGCTCCTCTGCAGTTTGAGATATTTTTCCATAGGTACAGATACAGCAGAAAGCCAAAGCCACATTTAAAATCACTGAATGAACACTAAAACCCTTGGGTTCCATCTCATCTAGATGCTCATTAACCTTTTTGTGATCTCTTAATATATAGTGTGGGTAACAGACAAATCTCCTGCTTTATTGCCAAAAAACTTAACATCGTGTGTGTCTGTGTGTGTGTGTGTGTGTGTGGATAGTGTGTGTGTATTCACATATGAAAGAGAAAGCAAAAGCGAACAAGAGTATGAGGACTATGGAAATATAAAATTTAATATTATTTCCCCAGAGTGAACATAAATGCTGCCAGAGTAATCAAATTAATGAATCCCAAGCATTGTTTGCCTCTATTTTTTAAGAGAGACTGAAAAAAATATTTTGTGGGATCATTTCCTAAGAATTTTCTTATTACTGAAATAAGAAAGAAGTAAACATCTTGCATTTACCAGTAAGGAAAAATAAAATGCTGGTTACAGAACATTAGGATACTTAACCGGCCATGTGTTTTGTAAAAGCAATACATAATAAATATGTAATTAGCAGTTTGAGAATCTCATAAGTTGATCTATTTCTAAATGCCTTTGGATGTTAAAAGCAAAACAGAAAACTGCAAAAGAAAACTTCAAATATTTCTATTGCATCTTTTATGTATTGGTCTTGTTATTTTGTTTCTAAAGAGGAAGTATAAGATTAGAACAGAGCATTGTGCTTTTTATCCTCAAACATTTTAAAAACCTGAAATCTAATTCCCTAAAATTTCTTAATTCACTATTCAACTTACAGGATTTTTTAAAGAATGACTCCCACCTAAAGTTTACCCAAACCTTTGGGTTATTTTTGTGTGTATGTAAAGGTGTTGTCCAGATGAGATTAAATATTAGCTTATCGTCTTCCTTATGCTAAATTCATATCAAAATGAAAATAGAGTTTAGTGACTAAAATTTTACCATAGTGATTATAAATATAGGGTAATAGACAATACAGGGCAGAGGTCTGTTTTCTTCAGGGTGCTTGTTCACTGCATAAGAGAATCTGAACTGTTGAAAATAAAACAGATGCTCTGAAAATTATCAGGCTTGTATTTAATTTATGCAGTTTTCCCATTAATAGCATTATCTATTTAACACATCCATTACATATCCGCAGTGTTAATTTAGGCAGAAAAAAAGTAGCAACTTCAAAAGGAAATCTTCCATTAAATTAAGGATATTGACTTTAATGGATGTCCCAAATAGACATAAAAATTAACAGGATGAAAAAACAAGTTGATTAAAAGTGGTCCCATTATAATTTGTTATGCCACATAGAATGAAAATATTAAGACGGAATTCACTAAAAAATAGTGCCAATGAAAGCTCTTTGTACTTTAAAATGCATGACTTTAAAGCTGTCAAATCATAGAATCTTATATAAAAATATGTCTTTCTACAACTCTGACTAAACCTGTGTCTTGCAAAGAAAACCTTGATATTTACAAGATTCACTTTGTTTTGATGATCAAGGAATTGGAAATGGTGATCAATTCACTTGTTTAATGGCCTCATTTCATGGAAGTACTGTACCAGCTGAGACATGGGTAAATTGCTGTTCCTTTCTGTTCCCACTTTCTCCTCTCTCTGTATCCTACACCTTCACAAATATCTATTACCATGTCCATCAGGTCGCTTGAAATTCTTCTTTAATGATTCATTCTTGGGGTGCCTGGGTGGCTCAGTTGTTAAGCGTCTGCCTTCGGCTCAGGTCATGATCCCAGGGT
>NC_138378.1:81143154-81164104 GCF_054177405.1 Leptonychotes weddellii | reverse complement strand
GTGGTCGGGGGTGGGAGGGATGGGGTGGCTGGGTGATAGATGTTGGGGAGGGTATGTGCTATGGTGAGCGCTGTGAATTGTGTAAGACTGTTGAATCACAGACCTGTACCTCTGAAACAAATAATACATTATATGTTAAAAAAAAAAAAAGAAGAAGAAGAAGAAGATAGCAGGAAGGGAAGAAAGAAGGGGAGGAAATTGGAGGGGGAGACGAACCATGAGAGACTATGGATGCTGAGAAACAAACTGAGGGTTCTAGAGGGGAGGGGGTGGGGGGATGGGTTAGCCTGATGACGGGTATTAAAGAGGGCATGTACTGCATGGAGCACTGGGTGTTATACACAAACAATGAATCATGGGACACTACATCAAAAACTAATGATGTAATGTATGGTGATTAACATAACATAATAATAATAAAGAAAAAGAAAATCATTAGGTTAAAAAAAAAGTTTTTATTTATATTAGAGAGAGAGAGCAGGAGCAGGGGAGGGGCAGAGGGAGAGGGAAAGAGAGAATCCCAAACAGATTCCCTGCTGAGTATGGACTGCCCACCCCCCGCCCACAAGTCAAGGAGGCTCAGTCTCAAGACCCTGAGATCACAACCTAAGCAGAAAATCAAGAGTTGGGCTCTTAACTGACTGAGCCACCCAGGCACCTGGGATTGAATTTCTTTATAGTTTCACCAGCATTTGGTGGTGTCACTGTTTTTAATTTTAGTTCTTCCAATAGGTGCGTAGTGATGTCTCATTGTGGTCTTAATTAGCATTTCCCTAATGGCTATTGATATGAAACATCTTCTTACATGCTTATATGCCACCCATGTATCTTCTTCAGGGAAAGAAGTTCATCTTTTTTTTTCTTTCTTTCTTTTATGGACTTTTTTTGGTGTCATGTTTAAAAACTCTTCACCAAGTCTGAAGTCCAAAAGATTTTCTCCTATGTTTTCAAGAGGTATTATAGTTTTACATTTTTATTTAAATCTATCGTCTGTTTTGAATTAAGTTTTGTGTAATTTGTGAGGTTTAGGTCGAGATTCATTTTTCTGCCTCTGGGTATCATATTGTGTCAGCACAATTTGTTGAAAAGGTTATTCTTCCTCCACTGAATTGCTTTTTACCTTTGTCAAAAAATCAGTTGGCTGTACTTTTGTGTGTTTCTGTATTCTCTATCCTATTCTTTTGATCTGTGTGTCTATGCCTTTGCCAATACCATAGTCCAGTTACTGTAGCTTATAGTAAGTCTTCAAATCACATGGACTGGTAATTCCTACCACTTTATTATATTTTTCAGAAATGTTACAGATATTTTACTTCTTTTGACTTTACATATAAGCTTTAGAATAATCTTCTATATACCTACAAAATATCTTACTAAGATTTGATAGGAATTGTGTTGTATATGTATGACAATTTACAGAAAATTGATGTCTTTCCTATGTTGAGTCTTCTAATTCATGACCATGTTATATGTTTCCATGTATTTATATCTTCTTTGATTTCATCAGCATTTTATAATTTACAATGTATCAGTGTTGTACATATTTTATTAGATGTATATGTAGGTATTACCCTTTTTTTGAAGGTTTCGAACTGGTATTTTTAATTTTGATTTTGATGTGTTCATTGCTAGTATATAAAAATGCAATTGACTTTTTTTAATGTTTATGTTGTACTATGTGACATTTCTGAACTCATATAAATTATATAACTGTTTTGTAGATTTTTGGAATTTTCTACATAAACAATCAGGTCATCTGCAAATAGAAATTCTTATTTTCCAATATGAGTGCCTTTATTTCCTTTACTTAACTGTATCCTTTTGACTACAACTTCCAATTCCATGTTCAATAGTAGTGGTGAGACTGGATGAACTTGTCTTATTCCTAAACTTAGAGAAAAAGCATTCAGTCTTTTACCACTAGCTGTAGATTATTTGTAGTTTTCTTTTTTTTTTTTAAAGCAAGTTAGAGAAGTCACTCTATTCCTAGTTTTCTAAGAATTATTACCATGAATGGGTGTTGAAATTTGCCAAATGCTTTTTCTGCATCAATTGGTAGGATCATGTAATTTTTCATGTAATTTTTCTTTCTTACTCTCTTAATATAGAGGGTTATATTTCTTGGATTTGGAATATTATTCTAGTCTTGCATCCCTAGAATAAACTCATTTAGTTATGATGTACTAGTTTCTTATGTTTTTCTGAATTCTATTTGCTAATGTTTTGTTCAGAATTTTTTTATCTATATATATGAGCAATATTGATCTGTTGTTTCTTCCCTCCCTCACTCCTTTACTTCCTTCCTTCTTTCCTTCCTTCCTTCCTTCTTCCCTTCCTTCTTCCTTCCTTTTCTCTCTCTCTCTCTCTTTCTCTCTACCATTTTTTTCATCTGGATTTGTATTAGGGTAATTATTAGCTGTATCAAATGAGTTGGAAAGTCTTTCCTCTTCTATTTTTTTATATGAGCTTGCTTAAAATTAGTTCTTGATTTTTTTTTTAGTTCTTTTAAAAATGTTTAGTATACTTTTCTAATGAAACTATTTGAGCCTGGAGATTTCTTTTTCAGAATTTCATTAAATAAACAATTTAATTTCTTAAGAGTTACGGAGCTGTTTACATTATCTATTTCATGTTGGCTGAGTAGTGCTAATTTGTGCTTTCAAGAATTGGTCCATTTCATCTATGATGTCAAATTAATTTGTGTAGAGTTATTTGTATTGTTCCCTTATTATCCCTTTGATACCAGTAGAGGCTATAGAGATATCTCCTATTTCATTCGTGACATTGATGTCTTCTCTCTTTTTTCTAATCTGTTACACCAGAGATTTGTCAGTTTTACTGATCTTTTCCAAAAACCAGACATTTTTTATACAGTTTTTCTTCATTATTTCTATTTCCTCACTTCATTAATTTCTGCTAGTTTTGTTTCTTTAGTTATTCTTTCCTTCTTCTGCATGCTTTGGGTTTATTTGTGTTCTTCTTTGTCTAGTTTCTTGATGTGAAAGCTTAGATTATTGATTTGAGATTTTTCTTTTTTGCTAACAGGCATCTAGTGATATGCATTTCCCTTTATCACTACTTTAGCTGCATCCCACTTATATTGATATGTTAATTTCATTCTGTTAAATTTATTCTTTTTCTACTTCCTTTAATATTTCCTCTTTGATTTCTAGATCACTTAGAAATAGAGTGTCGTCTGCCTTCGGCTCGGGTCATGATCTCAGGGTCCTGGGATCGAGTCCCGCATTGGGTTCCCTGCTCGGTGCAGAGCCTGCTTCTCCCTCTCCCTCTGCCACTCCCTCTGCTTGTGCTCTTCTGTCTATCTCTCTGTCAAATAAATAAATAAATAAATAATCTTTAAAAAAAAAAAGAAATAGAGTGTTTAATTTCCAAGCATTTGGAGGTTGCCCTGTTATTGCTCTAACATTGATTTTCTACTCTGATGCTATTGTGGTCAGAGAATACACTGTATATGATTTAAATTCTTTTTAATATTTTGAGTTTGTTTTATGGTTAAGATATGGTCTATTTTGGTAAATGTTCTGTGGGCATAATGTGTAATCTATGGTTATTAGGTGGTATATCCTATAAATGTGTATTAAATCCTCTTGGTTAATAACAATGTTGATTTCTTTTATATTTTTGCTAATTTTATATCTAGTTGTCTATCACTGCTTGAGAGATGGGTGTGGGAAGGTTAAATATAATTGTGGATTTGCCTATTCTTTCAGTCTACCAGTTTCATTTCACATATTTTGCAGCTTTCTGTTTGGTGTATACACATTTAGTATTGTTGTCTTATTGGTGGATTGGCCCTTCTCACTATGTAATGACCCACTCTGTTCCTGGTAATATTCCTTGCTGGGAAGTCTACTTTGTCTGATATATTAATACAGCCACTCCTGTTTTCCTTTGGTTATTTGCATATTCTTTATAAATACTTAGACTTTCAACCTCCATATGTCATGCAGGTATTCCCCACTTTTTGAAAGTTTGTGTTATGCCACTTCACTTTTATGAAAGATCTACATTAGTACCTGTTTCCATTAACCTAAAGAAATCCTAAGAGGATTTTCACTTTAATGAAAAAAGGCAAAAAGAGCGTTCACTGTTTCTTTTGCAGTGAGTTGTTATAGAGGTAGCGCCAACCAGTAGCAGCAAGAGGTGCTCCACCAAGTTCCTTCCCCAGGAACAATGCTCAGCATCTCAGCATTAAGCCTCCCTAGCTTTGAACTATGTCTATGAGCATCTGTTTTTTCTCTTGATTTATTTTGTGCATCCATTAGCAAGATGTGTCCTCAGGAATCAGAAAAGCCTAAGAGAGGTTATTTTTGGGATCTGGGAATGCTAGAAAAATTTTCCATATAAATTAATGATAATTGCTTCTTCACTTTATGCCATGTTGTGGCTTATGTAAGGTTTCATAAGAGCACTCTACTTATAGATAGTGAGGGAAACCTGTATTTTAAGTGAGGTTCTTGTAAATAGCATGCAGTTGCATCATAATTTTAAATATACTCTTGTGATCTTAATTTTTTTAATTGTTGTAATTAAATTACATATAATGCAATTACTGATGTGGTAAGAGCTTATGACTGTCATTTTATTTTTTGTTTTCCGATTGTTCTATTTGTTTTTCAGTTGTGTTTTCTTTTTCTTCTTTTCCTGTAGGTTACTTGAACATTGTTTAGAACTCCATTTTAATTTATCTGTGATGTCTGTAAGTGTATCTTTTTGTTTAGAATTTTTAATTATTTGCTTTAGGTTTTATATTGTGGCTACATAACTTATAACAGTCTACTGGTGTCAACATATGACTAGTTGACGTAAAGTATGCAAAATTTTTCTACCCTTACATTATTCTACCTTACCTCAATTATAATTATCTTAAATATTTCCTGAGAGCTAAAGTAGACAGTTTTATAATTTTTGCTTCAAAAATTCACTGAGAGCTAAAGTAGACAGTTTTATAATTTTTGCTTCAAACATCAGGTATAATTTAGAAAACTTAATAGGAGAAGGGAAGTCTATTGTATTTGCCCATAATTTTGCTTTCTCTTGTTTTTTTCTTCCTTTTTGATGTTTCAAAATTTGTTCCTTTATCATTTCTTTTCTGTTTAGATAACTTCCTTAAGCCATTATTTTAGGGTAAATCTTCTGGCAACAATTCTCATTCATTTTTGTTTCTGTTTTGTTTATTTTATTTTATTTTCCATCATCTGAGACTGTCTTGAATTCCTCTCTATTTCTGAAGTCTTTTATTCTTGGGTGTATATCCTGGAATGAAGTTCTTTTATTTCAGCACTTTAAAACATACTACTTCTGGGGTGCCTGGGTGGCTCGGTTGGCTAAGCGTCTGCCTTTGGCTCAGGTCACGATCCCAGGGTCTTGGGATCTAGTCCTGCACTGGGCTCATTGGGCTCCTTGCTCAGCGGGGATCCTGCTTCTCTCTCTGCCTGATGCTCCCCCTGCTTGTTCTCTCTCTCTCTCTCTCTCTGACAAAAAAAAAAAAATGCTACTTCCTTTTGGCCTCCATGAATTCTTATCAGGAATTCACTATCATTAGAAAATTTTCTCCTATAGGTAAGGTGTTCTGTTTGCTTTCAAAATTTTTATTTTCCTTTAATTTTCAAAAGTTTACTATTATGTCTGGGCATGAATTTCTTTGGGTCTATCTTGCTTGGGATTTGCTCAGTTTAATGTATGTCTAATTTGGGGAAGTTTTCAACTTCTATTTCTTTGAATACTTTTCCCAACTCTGCCCTTTTCTCCTTCTCCTGGAACTCTGATAACATGTATGTTAGATATTTTGTAATAGTCCCACAGATTCCTGAATCTCTATTTTTGCATTATTTTCCAAATTATATTCTTTCTGTTCAAATTGTATAATTTCTACTGTTCTCCCTCCAGGGTTCTTATTTATATTTTCTATTTCTTTGCTAAGGATTTCTGTTTTAAAAAATACATCACATATGTTCATAATTGCTCATAGAGGCATTTTTATGATGAATGATTTAAAATTCTTGTCAGATATTTCTAACATTTGTATCACTTAAGTGTTGGTATCTGTTGATTACCTTTTCTCATTTAAGTTGAGATCTTCCTGGCTCTTTGCATGTCAAGAGATCTTTGAATTAAGTCCTAGATATTTGGGGGACTATGTATGAAATTTTGGATCTCATTTAAGTCTTGGTTTGGCTAGCCTTCTTTGACACTAGTCTGGCAGGGGAAGGGAGAGTACCACTCGGTACTGCCAGGTACAGTGAAAGTCCCGATTCCCTACTCAGCCTCCTTTGACTGTAGAGGAGGTAACTTCTCTTTACTACTGAGTAGTGATAAAGTCCTGACTATCTACTGACACCACCTCAGTCAAGAATAAGGAGGGGTACCCTGGGGCACCTGGGTGGCTCAGATGGTTAAGCGTCTGCCTTCGGCTCAGGTCATGATCCCGGGGTCCTGGGATCGAGTCCCGCATCGGGCTCCCTGCTCAGCGGGGAGCCTGCTTCTCCCTCTGCTTCTCTCTCTCTCTGTCTCTTATGAATAAATAAATCAAATCAAAAAAAAAAAAATAAGGAGGGGTACCCTGTTACCTTCAGGTGGAGATAGAAGTACTGGATTCCCACATGGTCTCCACCTATGTCAAAGGAGAAAAAGAAAGACAGCCTAGTTGCCACTCATTCTGCAAGGAAAAAAGTCCTGGCTCACCACTCAGACTTATCTGATCCATCGTAATTGACAGGAGGGTTAGGCAATTTTTTTTTTTTTAAGAGAAGTAAGCCTTTATTTCCTTGTTTCACAAACAAAGTTGGCTGAATCAGTTGCTTTTCGGTGATTAGTGAAAGAGACCAAATCCCCTCTCCTTGTCTGACTCCTGTGACTCTTCCTTTGCTTCAGCCTTGGCTGGGGCTGCAGCAGCAGCAGGTGCAGCAGTGGTGGTGGTGGCCACAGGGAAGGTAGCCACAAATGCAGATGGATCGGCCAAGACGGTCTTGACCTTTTCAGCAGGTGGGAAGGTGTAGTCAGTCACCACAGACAAAGCCAGGACCTGCTTGTATCTTTTGATGGTAGAATGGGTCACTGATGCAATGGTCAGGTAACCTGTCTGCAGACGTACACTGGCAACACTGCGGACACTTTCCATGAAGTGAGAATGCAGAGTTTCCTTTGTGATGTAAGCACTTCAGGGTTGTAGATGCTACTATTGTCAAACACCTACTGGATGGTCATCCCAAAGGAGAAGGGGAGATGTTCAGCATGGTGAGCAGTATGGCTTCACTGGCTCCCACTTTGTCTCCGGTGTTAAACATCTGCACATCACTCAGGATTTCAGTGGTTCCCCTGGAGATTCTAGTGGTGATGCCTAAATCCTGGAAGAACAAGGTCTTCTCGGGCCCCAGACCAGTGTTCTGGGCTGACACAGAGACTACGTGGGGCTATTCCACCAGCACAGGTAGCATCTGGCACCTTACTGGCCAGCAGTATGTCCCTGATCTCAGTGAGGTCCTCCTTGGTGAACATAAAGCCCACATTCCCCCTAATGTGAGGCGATAGTTTCTGCAGAGCAGGGTTGTTCTCCAGATGCCTTCAGATGACCTTGTGTATTGTGGTGTTCTTGCCCATCAGTACCACACCCTTCCCATGGACATGTGGATCTGCTGCATCTGCTTGGAATCCATGTTGCCTGCTCCCACAGTGAAGCATTTTGGCTATTCATCTAAAAGTTGGATGATCTCGGAGCATCTTGGTGGCTCAGTTCGTTGAGCGTCTGCCTTTGGCTTAGGTCATGATCTCAGGGTTCTGGGATTGAGCCCCGCATCGGGCTCCCTGCTCAGTGGGGAGTCTGCTTCTCCCTGTCACTCTCCCTGTGCTCTTAATCTCAAAAAAAAATGTAAATAAATAATTAATTAATAAAGTTGGATGATCTCAAGGAAGTATTTGGACTTCTGGGTCACCCTGTCTTCCCTGGGCATCATGGTGGTGCATTAGGGATTGCCATGCAGGGTTTAAAGACAATGTCACTTTCATGAGGATGCCTGGAGAGAGGAAGGGCAAATTTTTATAACTAGTGGAGAGTGGAAGTCTAGGTTACATCCTAGGCATTTGCTGGTATGTGAGTAGAGGTGGCGCCACAATTTTTTCTGTGCTGTTTGGTTAGAGTAAAGTAGCTGTTTTCTAAAAGCTTTTGTTTGTTTGTTTTTTTGTTTTAAATCGTGCTAGACTGTCCCTTTTATGATCCCTTTAAAACCAAACAGGAGCAAACTTTTGTTAGGGCTTTTATTGTCTGTGCCCATCGACATTTACAAGTTACTGGCTTTTGTAACACCAAGTCTGCAATATATAAAGATAAAAGAAAACCCACAGACTCGGCACTGTTATTTCCTGGATGCCAAGGTCCCCTGCCAGTCTGCCTTCTTCTCTCCAGTATTTTTTTTTTAATGTAATTAGTGGAAAGAGTAGAGGATTACTTCTTTATTTTTTAGGAAAGAGAAGTCTTTTCTTATTCCTTTTAATTTTGCTACCAAGGTTTTAAGTGATTAATTTCTAAGTCATCTGGATTACATCTTTAACAGTTTGGGTTTTTGGTTGCTGTTGTTTTGGTTTTTTTAGGTTACATTGCATTTTGAAATTCTTGTATTTCTGGTGATGTGCTTTTGGTGCCACAACTTATGTATTATAGATTGAAGGATAAATAAACGTGTGTGTATGTGTGTGTGTCCCTCTTCCCCAAATTGTGTTGATTCAATCATCTTATAGCTCTCTGATGCAGAAGAAAACTCTGCCATCAATATGTGTGTGTGTGTGTGTGTTTATTGTGTGTATATGTATATGTATATATGTATATTTTTTTTTCTTGCTAACTCACTGCACTTGTGCTTCATTGAAATTTCAGAATCATCTCAGAGATTGGGTTTGTTTTGGTTTTAATCAGTTATACCCAAAAGGAAGCAAAATGTTTATATTCACTCTAATTTTCTTTTCCAGTTCAGAGACCCTCTAGGGTGACCTTCCCCAAGGCCATAGTTGAATCAAGATTTATACCTCCCATCTTTTCCAGCGACTTCTCATCCCTGATCCCAGAGATTCTAAAATAAGAGTGCATATCTATTGGAATCTGCTTCACATACTTGAGGGCAATAGTTGTCTTGAATTGGTGAATGGTGGGTCGTTGGCTTATCACCTTGTCCACTTGTTTCTGTAGTATATCTTGCCTAAAAGCCTCAAAGTTTCTTGCATATTATTATCTGTCACAAAGTGTGTGGGACTATTGACATTTTTAAAAATTTTGTTTTAAATTAACTTAATTATGCCCCTAAGTCCCCATTCTTCCAGGCTGGTGGAAAATTTAATCTCAGAAATTCTTATATTCTAACAATTACCATGTACCCAAATATCACCTTCAGAGAGACAAGCTCTTCCTGGCACTTTAAGTGAGGGCTCTGCCAACAAGATACCATGTATCCATACAGCCGTTAGCAGTGAGAGAGTCCAGGGAATGAATGCAGACAGTAGAGCCAAACAGTTACAAGTCAAATATTGTCTCTACAAGTAGTTGTGCAGCATTGTGTATTATATAACTTCTCTTTGCCTCAGTTTTTTCATCTGTAAAATGTAAATTCTAGTATGTGATCTCAGAATATCTTATTAAGGATTAAATGAATAAATGGAGGTGAAGTTCTCCAAACAATGCCTTGCACACAGCAGGCTCTAGACGTGAGTTTGATATTGTGTTCCCTTGAGGTCTTGCCTTCTCCCTGGGGTACTACAGTTTCCCAAGGACATAGATTAGTCAGCCCCCTTCTCAATTTCAGTCCTTCCCATCTAGTTGCTTCTTTCTAAATTCTCCTTTGCCCTCCATTTCCCTCAAAATCCTAGGAATCCTCTTTGCTAAGCTTAAAATTGCACAAAAGGAGAAGAAGCACTTTTTTTTTTTTTTTTTTTTTTTTAGAAGAAGCACTTTTAACTTTTATCTGGTCATCCAAAATCTGTGGCAAAAAAAAAACAAAGCCCAGCTACTTTCTGGATATGGAAGAAGGGTATATCCACAGACAACATATAAATATTATCCTGCCACACATGATCTAAGCCTTTGATCATTTCAGTGGGAATGTTGGAGAGAACTAGAATTTGAAATCTATTTGTTTAAGCTTTTTTCTTTGTGGAAAGATTTCAGGGTTTTTTTTTTTTTTAATCTCTTACCTGCTAGCTGGTGTCCTATAGAATTTATGATTTCTTCAGAATTATAGAGAAATTGTTTTTACTATGTATACATTAAGATAGTATTAATAAAATTATAGTAATACAGAATTGAAAAGGGGGCATATTCCTTTGGGTGCCACCTATATGGAAATAGACAAAGTATATAACCTACTTATACAAAACTAAAAAACATACATCAATCTTTTCACTTTGGGTTTACTCATTCACTGTTAAATGTGTCTATAATTTCATATTACTTATGTTTTTTATTACTTGTGATTTTCTATTAATAGTGCTTATATTATTATAGCTATATAAAGTTTGACATTTGAGCTTACTTCATGGATTTCAGGCTCAAATCGTACTTAGAATAGATTTTCTAGGAAGTATGGTTTTGATGACATAGAAAGTAATCGTTTTTATTCCAGTTGGATAGGGGTCTAAAATAATTATCTTTATTTGGTATCAATATTTTATGTCCAAACTTTACAATTATAAAAATCTGATTTTGTGCCCATATTTTAATTTGCAATGAATGTATATAAGTATATATCTATACACAACACACTTTTTTGTGTACATGGTTTTATTTTACAAATGAATGCATACACGTATATTTTATATATTTATAAAAACAGTTATGGAATGAATAAGTCATGGGAATAAAAGGGACACTGTAGGGAATATAGTCACTGATATTATAATAGCATTGTATGGTGACAAATGGTAGCTACACTTGTGAGCATAACATAATGTATAGCAAAGTTGGATCAATATGCTGTAGATCTAGTAGTAATGTAATTTTGTGTGTCAACTATATTCAAATAAAAAAATTTTTTAACATATATACATAATTTAAGAAATATAAATAAAACATAAATATATAAAGAAAAGCATGTATGTATAAATTTATATATATAGTATATTTACATAATGTATATATAAAATGTTTCAGCAATTTCCAAAAATTATATTTGAATATCTAGTGATAATTGTTTTTGGTGCCCCAGAATAGCCAAATGTCAAAGGAAATGTCTCCAAAGTTAAAATAATTTAACATATTGATATAAGTAATGCAATTAATATAATGTTATATTAAATTATATTAATTGATGTTAATTTTTATTAATAAAATGCATATATCAGTGTAGCCATTCAATTATTGATATAAATTATAAAGTATGTTAATGATTAATGTAAATTATAAAGTGTGTTAATTTATAATAAAGTATGTTAATGATTAATGTAAATTATAAAGTGTGTTAATTTATAATTAATATAAAAACTATCATATTAAAATGATCAACTGCTTTCATAGGAAGTACTAAATGTAAAAGCACAATTTCTTTTTTTTTTTTTAATTTTATTTATTTATTTAACGAGAGATAGGGAGCACAAGTAGGCAGAGTGGCAGGCAGAGGGAGAGGGAGAAGAAGGCTCCCTGCTGAGCAGGGAGCCCGACGCAGGGCTCGATCTCAGGACCCCGGGATCATGACCTGAGCTGAAGGCAGATGCTTAACTGACTGAGCCACCCAGGTGCCCCAAAAGCACAATTTCAAAATATTAATTAATCTCAACTTTTGTTAGCAACAATTTTTTTTTTTTTTTTTAGAGAGCACAGGGGAGGGGTAGAGGGAGAGGAGAGGGAGAGAGAGAATCTTAAGCAGGCTCCATACCCAGTGCAGAGCCCAATGTGGGGCTCAATCTCAAGACCCTGAGATCATGACTTGAGCCAAAATCAGGATTTGGACACTTAACCAACTGAGCCACCTAAGCATTGTGGGTAACATTCTTAATTACAGATGTAAACCTAATAGTTTTTGTTTAGTATTACCCATGCATATATTATTGGAAGAATACCTTATTCTGACACTTTTGTGTTGTTCAAAATTTTTTAACTTCTTAACCATCACAAAATGTTGGCAGAGTAACAAGAGCACCGGGAGATGTGGTGAGCACCTAAGTTATGAAAGCTCAAAGCCTGCTTAGATTTATTAGGCACAGTGTCTTCAAAACAGTAATGGATTCTGCAAAGTAATTCTATCCTGAGTGCTATATATGAAGAACAAGTAGACTTATTATTCTTAAAATACCTGCCTAAAAGATACCATTGCTAGAAACTAGAAAACAGAAGAAAGGTTTTTCAGGTTTCTAAACAAAAAGAAAGAGGAAGTGTTTCAACAGGTCATATACTGATGTGATTTTGTGATCATTCAACTCACCTACATCAAATTTCAAGTGAATAAAAGTTGCAGGTACTCAATTTTGTACATTGTATATTTCCCACTCATTAAGTTGTATTTTGTTTTAATTTCATATACCATAATAATTCATTAGAATGATTTATTAATTTGAAATGTATTTTCAAGTGATTATTATATCATTAAAAACAATATTTGACACACTTCTACACTTCCATTAATCAAAATGTTATGTGCACACCAATCAGTATCATTTTTAAAAATCTCACCCTATTAGAAGGTTGTTTATTTAGAAAATGCAGTAAAAATTGCATTGATTAAAATGGTGAAAAAGTAATTTTAAAAATACTTTGATGTCTGAGTAATATTCCATTGTGTGTGTATACTGCATCTTCTTTATCCATTCATCAGTCAATGGACACTTGGGCTCTTTCCATAATTTGGCTATTGTCAATAATGTTGCTGTAAACATTGAGGTACATGTATCCCTTTGAATGAGTATTTTTGTATCTTTGGGTCAATACCTAGTAGTGCAGTTGCTGGATATTTTAACTTTTTGAGGAACCTCCATACTGAGTAACAGGGTTCCCCTTTCTCTGCATCCTTGCCAACACCTGTTGTTTCCTGTGTTGTTAATTTTAGCCATTCTGAAAAGCGTGAGGTGATCTCTCATTGTGGTTTTCATTTGTATTTCCCTGATGATGAGTGATGTGTCTGTTAGCCATCTGTATTTCTTCTCTGGAAAAATGTCTATTCATGTCTTCTCCCCATTTTTAACTGGATTATTTGTTTTTGGAATATTACTCAGCCATAAAAAAGAATAAAATCTTGCCATTTGCAATGATGTGGGTGGAGCTAGGGAGTATTATGCTAAGTGAAATAAGTCAGTCAGAGAGAAAGACAAATACCATATGATTTCACTCATGTGGAATTTAAGGAACAAAACAAACAAGCAAAGGGGAAAAAAAAAGAGAGACAGAGGCAAACCAAGAAACAGACTTTTAACTATAGAGAACAAACTGATGATTACCAGAAGGAAAGTAGGTGGAAGGATGGGCTAAACAGGTGATAGGGATTAAGGAGGGCACTCATTGTGATGAGCACTAGTTTTTGTATGGAAGTGATGAATTGCTAAATTCTGCTCCTGAAACTAATATTATACTGTGTGTTAACTAACTGGAATTTAAATGAAAACTTGGGAAAAACACTTTTAAAATAGTAATTTATGAATATAAGTATAAAACATCATGTTTTGCTAGTACTTCTGTATAAACTGGCATTTTTGCCTCAGAATAGTCCTGTCAGTTCATCCAGAAGTGTCATATTTTTATTGATAAAAAAGAACTCAAAGCAATGGAAACAATGATAATAATATGTTGTGTATATGTAAATAACTTTTATAAAAATTATCACACTTGATCATCATATCTATATTGTAAGGCAGGCAGGGATTTTGATCTTCATTTTTAAAGTCAGAAAATAAAAAAGGGTGATGTTTAAGGAAGCTTTGTACAATACAGCTTTCTGTGATGATGGAAATGTCTATACTTGTGCAAGCCAATTCAGTAGCTACTAGACTCATATGGCTATTGAACACTTAAAATGTTTAGTGTTACTGAGGAGTGAAATATTTAATTTTTAAAGATTTATTTATTTATTTGAGAGAGAGAGAGAAAGAGAGCACAGGGGGAGGGGGGCAGAGGAGAGAGATCTCAAGTGGACTCTGTGCTGAGTGCAGAGCCTGACACAGGGCTTGATCTCACAACCCTAAGATCACAACCTGAGCCAACACCAAGAGTTGGACTTTTAACTGACCATGCCACCCAGATGCCCCTAATTTAATTTTAATTTTAATGTTATTAGTCACATGTAGCAATTTGAATAACACAGGCTCACAATGTTGTCCATTTATAAAGTGTTTTACTTATTTACCTTTGCAGTATATGTTTATGTGAGAAATGGAGCTAGATTTGGACTTGTACCTTCTGAGTCCTTCTGTGATGCTGTGGAGCTAGTGAAGCACCTTGCCTAATTCCCAATTTATGGGGAAGCAGAGATTAGAAAGCGCATTTAGATGGACATGTCTTGTAATTGCTAAGCAATTCAGTTGTAGAAGAATATAAACTGTTGATCAGCCACTGAATCTAATGAAATAATTTATTTTGTCATTTGAAAATGTTTGCGTCTAAAATCACACACATTTCAAACTGAAGGAAGCTTTGCTTACTCATCACTAAAGTTAGCAGGTCAAACCAGGCATTGGCAAAACCCAAAGAAGATAAATAATTCAGCTAAGGATTTACAGAGAATTTAGGGGCATTTAAGATTAATGGAACTGGCTGATCATGTTTTGTGGTTGACCGCTGTATATTTCTGGGAATTAGTTAAGGACTGGATTTTCTCTTGTGAGATTCCAGGGATAGTATTCATGTAGTCCAAATGTTACTTCACAGCCCAAGCATTCATTCAGAAACTATAAACAGATATCTCTACTAATGATTGAGAAAGCTGCTTTGATTTTTCCATTCCTTCTCATTCCACAGCTTCAAAACCCCAAATACACATATCTTATGTAGATTTAAAAATAATCTCATCAGCTAAATTGAGAGCTAGTTTCCTCCGAGGAAGAAATAGTGTAGACTGGTCCATGGTGATGCTAGAAGCTATGACAAAAATGTGTTTAAAATAAATATAGTTGGTTTTTTGTTTTCCTCCCCAAAATATGTTTCTGAACATCAGTAATTTCTAACTTTAGGAACATGCTGAGTTCCACCTTTTAAGGATTATTTCTGCCTGTCTCCTTACCCTTGGAGATTGTTGCTTTCTTCGAAATGTCTCCTAATCCCTTGGCATCCCCCCCCTTTTTTTTGTCTCACTCAATGGCATTTGCTATATAGTAATTTCCTATTTTGATGTAGCAAAACATCCCCGAATTTAGTGGCTTAAAAAACTATAATTTTGCAATTTAGGTGGGTCAGGAATCTGGATTGGCTTGGCTGGGTCCTTTAGGTCTTGGGAGCTCTCAAGAGTTCAGTCAAGGTAGGATATCAAGGCTTTACTGAGAAAAGGATTCATCTCCAAGGGTATTCATGTAGATGCTGACAGGATTTATTTCTTTGTGGACTTTAGGCTGAGAACTTGAATTCTTTGCTCATTACTGGCCCACAATTCTTTGCCTGTGGGCCTTTTCATAGAACAATTAAAAACATTGCAACTTGCTTCATCAGAGTGAGGAAGTGAGAAGAAGCAGAGAGAGAGTTTGTGAGAGAGTGTCTGTAAGAGAAAATAGGAGGAAAGTTACAGAATTTTGTCACCTAATCTTACAAATGCCATCCTATCACTTTCTCCATAGGCTGTTATTATGAGCCTCTGGGTCCAGCCCACATTCAAGGAGAGGGGATGACATGAAGGCAGGAATATCACGATGGAGGGCAGATTGGAGTCGTTTCAGAAACTGTTTGCCATAGTCTCTATTTTTAGGTATCTAACAATCTCCTCATATATTTGTTCCCATTTTGGTCCTGCAAATTTGTTTTAAAGCATAGAAGTGTCTGTTATTGGTGATAACATTAAAGTACAATTAAAACTGAAAAGAGATGTAAATACTTTATTTCAAAGGATATAACAATTGGTACTTTTTTTAAATAAGATTTTAATTGTAGTAAAATATACATAAAAAGTACCATTTAACTAATTTTAAGCCTATATGTCAGTAGGGTTAAGTACGTTCATGTTGTTGCACAACCAATCTCTAGAACACTTTTCATCTTACAAAACTGTAACTCTATACCCACTGAGTAACAGCTCCTATTCCCCCCTAACCAATAGAGTGCGGCAACCACAATTCTATTTTCTATTTTTTGAATTTTACTATTCTAACTACCTCACATACATGAATCTGTTTGTCTTACTGTGACTGGCTTATTTCACCTAACAAAATGTCCTTAAGATTCATCCATGTTGTAGCATGTGTCAGAATTTCCTTCCTTTTTAAAAGCTGAATATATTCCAATGTATGTATATACCATATTTTTTATCCTTTCATCCGTTGATAGACAATTGGATTGCTTTCAACTTTTGGTTTTTGTGAATAATGCTGCTATAAACATGGGTGTGGAACTATATTTTTAAGACCTTGCTTTCAAATATTTGGAGTGTATACCCAGAAGTGGGTCTTGTTAGATCATATGATAATTCAATTTTTAATTTTTTAAGGAACCATCATATTGTTTTCCACAGTAGCTGCATCATTTTATATTCTCATAAACAGTGCACAAGGGTTCCAATTTCTCCATATCCTCACCAACACTTCTACTTTCTCTTTTTGCTTTTGTTTGGGTTGTAGCCATCCTAATGGGTATGAGGTGGTATCTCATTGTGGTTTTGATTTGTGTTTTCCTAATGATTAGGGATGCTGAGCATCTTTTCATGTGCTTATTGGCCCTTTGTATTTCTTCTTCAGAGAAATATCTATTCAAGTCCTTTGCCTATTTTTAATCAGATTTCTTTTTTGTCCTTGAGTTGTAATTCTTTTATATTCTGGAGATTAATCTCTTATCAGATAGGTGATTTGCAAATATGTTCTCTTACTCCCTAGATTAATCGCCTTTTTACTTTGCTGATTGTCCTCTGATGTACCAAGTATTTGATTTTCATGTAGCCCAAATTATCTATATTTGCTTTTATTGCCTGTGTTTCTGTTGTCATATCCAAAAACTCATTGTCACTTAATATTGTTGATGTCAGTACTGTCCAAAGCAATCTGCCAGTTCAGTGCAATCTCCATTGAAATCCCAATGAGTTTTTTTCACAGAAACAGGATAATCCCTCCTAAAATTCATATGGTATTTCAGGGGACCCTGAATAGCCAAAATAATCTTGAAAAAGAACAGATTTAGAGGTGACACACTCCCAGATTTCCAAACTTATTATATAGCTACAGTGATCAAAACAGTGTGGTACTGGTACAAATATAGACATATTATAGACCAATGAATAGGATAGAGAGCCCCCAAATAAACTTTTGCTTGTATGGTAAATCAGGGGCCAATGGTGTAAGTCTCGGTCTGAATATGAAATCCTGTGAACCAGGAGTGCTTATAGCCAAGGGCAAAGGAAAATAATTGTCTCAGCTCAAGCAGAGAGCGCAAATTCACCCTTCTTTTGCTTTTTTGTTTAGGCCTTTAACAGATTGGATGCTGCCCACCTATATTAGTGAAGACAAACTTGTTTACTTAGTCTACTAATTCAAATACTAATCTTTACAGGACAGATGCTCACAGAAACACCCAGAAATAAGAAATAATATTTTACCAGCCATATGGGCATCCCTTAGCCCAGTCAAGTTGACACATAAAAATAACTATCACATATATGTAAAACTATATATATCATATATCATATATTTGTGTTTATATATAACAGAGAGAATTGAAGTCTCCAACCAAACTTGTGGATTATTTTTATCTGCTTTCAGTTTTATTAGTTTTTGCTCTATGAATTCTGAAGTTCTGTTAGTAGGTGCAAAAATGTTTAAGATTATTATATCTTCTGGATAGATTGACCTCTTTACCATTCTGGAATAACCTTTATTATCCCTGATGATATGCCTATATTATTAATATAGCTACTCAAGCTTTCATTTAGATTAATATTTGTGAAGTATATTCTTTTTTTGCTTTTGATACTCAGTTTTTTATTAATTTATAATTGACTTACAATATCCCATAAGTGTACATTGTAGTGATATGATATTTTCATACATTATGAAATGATTCCCACAATAAGTCTAGTTACCATCTGTCATCATACAAAATTATTACAATATTATTGATCATATTTCCTATGCCATACATTACATCCCATGACTTATTTATTTTATAACTGAAGATTTTACTTCTTAATTCCCTTCACTTTTTTCCCTTTCTTTTTTTTCTTTTATTTCCCATTCTTTTACCTTTAATCTATTATTTTATATTTAAAGTTGTTTCTCTGTGGGCAGCATATAGTTGGGTCTTGCTTTTTTCTGATAATCTCTTTCTTAATTACTATGTTTAGACCATTTGCATTTCAAACTATTGATATGGTTGGTTTAAAATCTAGCAGATAAAAAAAATCTAGCAGATCGCTAATAGTTTTCTGTTTGTTCCATATGTTCTCTATTCTAATTTCCTTCCTTTACTGCCTGCTTTTAGAATTATTAGGTACATATTTTATTCTTCCATTTTAATATTGGCTTCTTATTTATTTCTTTATCACAGTCCACATTCAAATAATATTATACAATTTCATATACACAGCAGTATATTTACATTTCCTCTCTCTTCTCTATAGTATTATTGTTGTCATGTGTTTTATTTTTATATGTGCAATAAATCTACAATGCATTGCCATTAATATTACTTGGATATGTAAGTGATGAATCACTAAATTCTATTCCTGAAACCAATATCACAGTATATGTTAACTAACTAGAATTTAAATAAAAACTTAAAAAAAATGTTTTGCTTGGACAATCATATTTAGGGTAATTCAAAATAAGAATAAAAATATCTTCTCCATCATTATTGAGACCATTTCTGGAGCTCTTTATTTCAGATTTCTCTCTGATATTACATTCCTTCTGTCTGAAGAATTTTTTTTAACTTTTTTTATAGTGCAGATATGCTGGTAATGAATTTTCTTAGGACTGGTTTGTCTAAAAATATTTATTTTAATTTAAAAATGTATTTGTCTAGATAGAATATCCTGGTTTGACTTTTTGTTTGTGTCATTACATTAACGATGTCAGTGTTTGCCTTCTGGTTTGCATAGTTTCTGATCAGAAGTCTGCTCTAATTCTTGCCACTGATTTTCAATCAGTATATATTTCTTTCTTTTTTTTATTTTTAATGACTGCCTATAAGATTAACTCTTTATCTTTGGTTTTAAGCAGTTTGAATATAGTGTGTCTAGTAGTGTTTTATTTTTGTTTTGTTTTCAGTATTTATTCTGCTTGGATCTGCCTGCATACTATTTACCCTCTTCCAGCAGTAGATTGTTATTGCTTGTTACTTGGTAATTGCTAGCACGGTTTTGTGGGGAGACACGGGAACAAGGGCAGATCTGTTTTCATAATCAGGTTCAGTGTTAGGCAGGTACTCTCTGCCTTTGTCTTTGAAGTGGTGCTTTCCTTTGCCATGTTTCCTCCCGGTAGCAGACAAACACTGTCTTATTTCTTTGGTTCTTTTGAGGGAGGAGAATGTCCTGCTTTCCTCCAAAGTTAGGAGACTGACCATGGTATTGGTGTGATTTCTGGACCCAAATTGCCCCACTTCCAGTGATAGGGTTATTTTTTCTTTTGCTTTTCACTAGGTCACAATGGTACTTATGTGTGGCAGCACAGAACTTTTGTACAACAGAAGAAAAGGCTCTTGGTGGAGCTCTGTACCCTTCCTGTCATAATGGTGGTCTCCTCCTCCAGGTTACCCCACCAAATGAGGCTCTCTCCAGTCTCCCATTCTGTTCCCAATCTTATTCATGACAACTGAGTAGAGGTTCATGGAGAAGAGCCCCTAGCAGGTGTAAACTCCCCTGTGTCTACGGCTCCCAGTGATTCTATACTCTCATTGTGGCTCACAGGCAACCTTCAGAAATTCATTAAAATTGGGAGGTCAGTTTTTCTTACTTGCTTGGAGGGCATTCTGTGTCTTTTCCTCTGCAGTAAGTTAGCCAGTGTTTGCAAACCATTTCCACTGGATCGTGGTATAGAGGTTCTTGGGTTTCCATCTGTGTTGTGGCCTTGTGACCTCAGTAATCTGGGTTTCAGAAAGTTTTATTTTTTGTAGTCCTTTTGATTTTTCTTGTTGTTATGTTGGGAGCTAGGGTTTTAACAAATTTATGTATCTTTGGTGGAAGCAGAACTCCTGGATTAGTACTAGATAGCAAGAACAACAAAAGTTTCCTAGGCATTTCTAATATACAACTACAGTCGAGAACCCCAGAAACGTGAGCACCATGCATGGCCTCTAATGCTGTGGTTTTGAGCCTGAGTACTGATGAGAATCACTAGGGGACTTTTAAGAATATTGATGCCCTGCGGCGCCTGGGTGGCTCAGGCGTTAAGCGTCTGCCTTCGGCTCAGGTCATGATCCCAGGGTCCTGGGATCGAGCCCCGCATCGGGCTCCCTGCTCCGTGGGAAGCCTGCTTCTCCCTCTCCCGCTCCCCCTGCTTGTGTTCCCTCTCTCGCTGTGTCTCTCTCTGTTCTATAAATAAATAAATGAAATCTTTAAAAACAAAAAAAAAGAATATTGATGCCCAAGTTCTAGCCTCCAGAGATTCTGGATGAATTGGTCTCAGCAGAGCTTCAGCCATGGATATTTATTAAAATCTACCTTGTAGATTCCGATTCATAGCTAAGGTTAGTATCACCGTTCTAATCAGTCTAATTGGTACTGTAAGTGTGTGAAGTAACATATTACAGCATATGAACCATGATATTCTTAAATCTATTATAATCACAAATTCCTTTTAAGATACATACTTTTTTTTTTTTTAAAGATTTTATTTATTT
>NC_138378.1:81082938-81142654 GCF_054177405.1 Leptonychotes weddellii | reverse complement strand
TTTATTTATTTGAGACAGAGAGAATGAGATACAGAGAGCATGAGAGGGAGGAGGGTCAGAGGGAGAAGCAGACTCCCTGCCGAGCAGGGAGCCCGATGCGGGACTCGATCCCGGGACTCCAGGATCATGACCTGAGCCGAAGGCAGTCGCTTAACCAACTGAGCCACCCAGGCGCCCTAAGATACATACTTTTTAATCCTACCTCCTAAAAGAAACCAACCAAGGTCACATTTTTTTACACTCAGAGAAACATATTCTACCTGAGGCCACATCCAAACTACAGTTACAGATCATGTGAGGACATTACAGTGAGTTGGTTTTGTGAGCTAAGGAGAGAAGTGTCTTTTCCAAGGAGTAAAATTAGCCCCTTTATGGTCTTCTAATATCATGGTTGGATAGGCCATCCGCTGAGGTTCCTCTGAAGAGTCTGCACAAAATGTTAGAAATATGGAAACCACAAGGACATATATGTTCGTTATATGATCTGGTTTTTCATGACCCATTTCAATAGATGTGGCTATTATACTGTCAGATACATCATGTACTTTATATTTGACACATACTTGCTCCTCAGAAGATAATTAAATAAGTCAAATAGTTACCAGGCAAGTTTTAGGAACTCTTCTCTGAGGTTTTGATTTACAAAAGAACACTATTAATAAAATATTCTTGATTATTAAGCAATGAAATGTATTAGTGAGCAAAAACATTGAAATTTTGCAAAGTATAGAGAATTTTAGATCTAGAAAACTTGAAAATATAGGATTTTTAACATAAAATTAAAGGACCAAAATGCTACATTAAAAATATAAAGAAATATCAAAATAATAAGTAATCATAGGTACAAGTGTGATTCCAATATACTGCAGGATTTATACTATTAAAGAAAAAAGTTAAGAAATGTCAACTCTGATTTTTATAGAGTTCAGTATTTTAACTTTTCTGTTATAACCCAGCTGGGGGTGAGGAGGCCCCCGGAGGCCCAGTTATAGGTTGTTTCAAAAAGCAGCTGTAAAACTAGTCTGCCAATTAGAACTATGCCAAGGTAGATTAAAGATGGGCAGAAAGGAGAGCATACTGCTGGGTTTTAACCTTTGAAAACATTTTTAGCAAGGCCCAAACTCCCAAATACTTCCTAAACACTATTTTATTTCTACAAGAGGAGTAAGTTTAAGATACTAATTTGTTATAAGATTTGTGACCCCCAAAAGGTAAACTTCCTACTCATAATTCATCCTAGAAAATTCAACACTCTCAAGCAATACAATTTTTTTTTGATCCATCTATCTGTCTTGCACATATTTAATTTTCTAAGGATTTTTTCTTGGGCCACTTGGGTGGCTCAGTCAGTTAAGCATCTGCCTTCAGCTTAGGTCATGATCCTGTAGCCATGGGATCAAGCGCTGCATCAGGCTCCCCGCTCAGTGGGGAGTCTACTTCTCCCTCTGCCCCTCCCCCTGCTCTTGTGTGCTCTCTCTCTCTCAAATAAATAAATAAATAAAATCTTTGGAAAAGAAAATAATTTTTTTTGTTATAGTTTTGCCACACTTTCTAAAGTCAAATATTTGAGTTCATCATATTCATCTGACAATCACCTCAGAACTTACAAAAATTTTCATTCAACTGCAAACATGAGAAATAATATGATTTTAAAATGTAAGTGGGTTTCATACCTTAAAGAACCATTTACATTAAGTACATTTTATTTTTCTCTATTAAATTTCCAAGATAGCAGTGAAAAATACCCTAACATGTAGTTATTGAATGTTTGTGACAGCATATGCATGTTGCCTTTTATAAAACTAAGATTATGCCTCATCTGCCATTGGTAAAATAATGAGAGTTAAAAGATTTCCTCTCTTATGTTCAATTCATGTACATAGAGTAAGAGGTCAGATGAAAGCAGACTTAAGATCTTATGGCTACACAATTATAAGCTTAGTTGCCTGGGGAAGAGGACCCAGACTTTGTTCTAAAGATGCAAAAGAAGAACATGAGGCTCATAAGAAGGTCACTCCAGCCAAACAGGGTAATATTTGGAATCAGTCTCTGAAGTCTCTAGAGTTGCTCTGTGAGAGCATACCTTTCATGAGAGACATGGAAAGACATGTATTAAGTAGAATTTAAAGACTCAAATTCTGTTCATAGGCAGAAATACTAATGTTATATAAGTAATAAATTCTTTAATTTTAATATAAAGTGTAAAAAATAAAAGAAGTACATAACTTGGGAAAATGTATAGGTTTGAGTAAAGACAGAGGTCAGATATGAAGTGCATTATGCAATAATATCTAAAACCACATTCGTAAGCAGAGTAGATTTGATGGTTCTGGCTGCCTGAGTGTTGTGTTGTATTTTGTTTTGCTTTGTTTTGTTTTCCCATTAATGTTTTACCACTCAGTATGTGTCCTGCTGGAACATGCATGTTGGATAAAAGAAGTTGAACTGGACGATCATAAAGATCACTCTGTGGATAATATATATGTAATAACATTGCCCTACTAAAATTTATTTGAAAATTCTGAACAGTGGAATAATCTAGAAGAAATGTAAAGGTATATGAAAAGTAAATTTTCGAATTAAGTATTTAAAATGCTAGTTTATGGGGCGCCTGGGTTGCTCAGTCAGTTGAGTGTCCAACTCTTGATTTCGGCTCAGGTTATGATCTCAGGGTCAGGAGATGGAGCCCTGCATTGAGCTCCATGCTCAGTAGGGAGTCTGCTTGAGATTCTATCTCACTCTCCCTCTGCTCCTCCCCCTTCTAAAATAAATAAATAAATCTTTAAAAATAAATTAAAAAAAATAAATAATAAAATGCCAGCTTACTAAACATAAATAAATATCAGAAAGTAGGTTTCCATAGTTGGCAGGGCTAAATTATTAGAATGCATTAAAAAAGTAAAAAATACCTAGCTTTAAAATCATAAATTGTTTGTATAATGCTCTGTACTTCCACATAGATTTATTTTAGTGCTTATAGATTTATCCTTATTCAATTGATTATCTTTCTCTTTTTTCATATTACACTATTAACTCAATTAAGGCACCTAGCAAAGTTTCTGCAACCTAGTTGACTCTCACTTATAATTATTCACTGAATGAATGAGTCATGATGAGTTTCTTCCTCTATTCATGAGTTGACAAACTTTTTCTTATATAAGGGCCAGATAACAAATATTTTAAGCTTTGTGGGCTATAGAAGTTCCCTTTACATATCATTCTTTGTTTATAAGTTAAAATATAAAATAAAAAAATATAAAAACCATTTTTAACCTGAGGGTTGTGCCAAAAAACGCCAAGGACAAGATTTAGCCCACAGGCCATAGTTTGCAAATCCCTGTTCTCTATATTAAATGGATCCTAATTTGATTTCTAAAACTCCTAGTTTTCTGAGTTCCTTTCAGTGGTATATTAGAGCTGGCCACTATCAACTCAATAGATGAACTTGGCAAACAGCATTTAAGATGTGTGTGTGTGTGTGTATGATGAGCCTGTTTATCAGCATCCCACTGTTTAAGTTAAAAAAATAAAACTAGAGATATATTTAGGGATCCCAGTTAAATTTGAAGTTCAGTTAACAGAAACAAAATTTGAGTATAAGCATGTTTCATGTAATATTTGACACACACATAGAAAATCATTTTTTGCTCATCTGAAATTCAAATTTAATTGGGAACCTTGTGTTTTGTATTTGCTAAATCTGGCAACTCTGTGTTAATTGGAGATCTTTTGAAGAACAGTGGAAAAACTATGAAGTATGTTGGTCATATAAAAAAAATGACCACTACAAAATAGAAACTATCTTATCTGCTTTTTAATAATAGCTTGTGTTATTTTTCCTTATTATTAAAGTATTAGCTATTTCTTTAAAAAAGATATTAAAGACAAGTCCTGTCATTCTATGACTACATCATTCCTGCTATTCATTTAGTCTATATTATCCTTACTATTATAATAATAATTGAGGACTTATTAAGTGCCAAGTATTAGGTAATATGCTTTACAAACATTTTCCTCATTTAATATGTGCAAAACACCCCATTATATAGATGAGGAAACTCATCAGAGAATTATATATTAGAGAGTTAAAAACAAAACATCAATAAAAGTTTAAGGGAAAAAATGTCAAATGTCATATAATTAGCAAGTGATGGAATTGCTATTTTTTTCTCAAATTTTTTAGATTTAAATTATATTAAGACTTAGTCCAATTGCTAGCTATGGGGCAAAGCATTATATAACTCTCTTTTGCCCACCTCGAGATTATTTCTCTCTTTGAAACATTTCTAGACTGTTCTCTTTATATCATTTTTCTTCTCTGATGATGCTTACTGATTTATATAGTTTTTAAAAAGAACAATGGTGTCTTATTTATATGTGTATTCCCAACAGTATTTAGCACAGTCTTTTATATTTATGTGAGTTTAAAAGTATATTTGGTGAATAATTTATTAATGTTGAATAATTAATAATGACAGATTAATAATTAATGATGTGATTGCCTAGTGCATTTGTTGAATGAATACAAAGAGTGTGATTTTTTTATATTAAAATTTCCTGGTTTGAAACTAAATTTACAGCAATATATTGAAAACTCCAAAGGGAGTGACTTCTGTGAGCTACCAAACAAGGACCTTGGCACTTAGAAAATGTAGAGGGACGACAAGAATAAAATAGCCCTCCTCTTAGTATATAGTGTATATATGTATATATGTGTGTACATATATATATGATTCAATGTAATTTCTACAAAAAAAGGACCCTAAGAGGCCTAGGCGTCATTGAGCATGAGGGAAACCATGAGGAAACAACGGAACAAAAAATAAATAGGTGAAAGCAATTGTGATTTTTACATCAGCAATTAATCAAGTAGTCCTGTTTTTTTTTTTTTTCACAAGGACAGTGTTGTACAATGATAAAAGTCAATTTAACTATAAAAATGCTCCAGAGTAGTTTCCTGGTGAAATCAATCTGACAGGGCCTGACACACAGTAGGGCTTACATGTTTGTTCCTTTCAAATCTGTATTTCCTATTTGTTTTATAATTTTAATTAAAGATTATATAGTGTGGCCTGGCAACTAATTTTTACAGTTAAATTTATGAATTAGTTACCAAATAATTGTTGTCTTTTAAAATAAAATTATTATTTTACATATATGTATATATGTAGTGTATATTTTTCTGGGGAAGACAGATATAATCTTGATAGTGTTGGTAAATGCAATGAAGAAATACAAAGCAAAATGAGTGGATAAAAAGTTACTGTAGGGGATGTGATATTTTATATGAGAAATTTTTAAAAAGGCGATGCTGATAAGGTGATATGTGAGCAGAGATTTGAAGAAAATAAAGTACCATTCAGCTCTTTAGGAAAATAGCATTCCAGGCAGAAAGAAAATCTAGTGCAAAAACCTTGAGCAGATGTGTGTACTTGGGGTATTCAGCGGAGAGCCATGAGACTAATTACAGTAAGGCAGCAAGGTGACATCAATCCACTACTCAGAACTCTTGCTCTGCTGTTGTTGTTTGAAGAATATTCCATAGCAGAGCAAGAGTGAAAACATGGAGAATAGTTAGGAAGCTATTTTTAAGTCTAGGCAGGAGATGATGGTGCATTGGACTGTGAAGGTAGCAGTGGAGGTGGGGAACAGAAGTTGGATTCTGGATATATTTCAGAAAAATTGTCAACATAACTCACCAATGGTTTCAATGGGGAGTATTAGAGAAAGAGAGGTGTCAAGAAAGATGCTAAGTCAATTGGTCTAGTTATCTAGAAAAATGTGATTACCATTCAATGATGGGAAAACTGAGGAAGAAACAAATTTAGAGTTGGGCAAATTTGGACTTTTTAACTTTGAAGTACTGATTAGTAATCTAGGTAGAGATTTTCTTATAGAACAAAGACAGTCAGAATTCCTTTGCTTATGATTCTCTTAGAAAGTTGAGAAGTCAGTCGGTTAAAGAATATGTGGTTTGGAGAAGTGGTTGAGACTGGAAATATAAAGGTATTATCCATTGATTAGAAGTGAAATTCAAAGTCATGGAACAGTATGAAATCATCTGAAGAATGAGTATAGAGAAGTATATAGAAGGATTAAATACTAGGACAATATAATTTTACAGTTTATGAATCCAAGTATAATCCAGCAAAGGAAAATGAAGAGTCACTAGCAAGGTAGGAAAAGAGCAAAGAATGTGGTATTCCAGAAACTAGTTAAGAACGGGTTTCACAGAAGGGAGGGGGCATGATCTGTGCTATCCAGTTATGCTGCTAGGATGAATAATATAAGGTTAGAGGAGTGATTAGTTGACTGGGAGCATGGAGGTGGGTAAGAAGTTTTGCTGGGTAATTGGGGATTTACATTAAAAGGGGGAAAGGTAGGGCTCCTGGATGGCTCAGTCAGTCAAGCATCTGCTTTCAGCTCAGGTCATGATCCCGGATTCCTGGGATGGAGTCCCTCATCGGGTTCCCTGCTTAGCAGGGAGTCTGCCCCTCACCCCACTCTTGTGCTTGCGTGCTCTCTCTCTCTCTCAAATAAATAAATAAAATCATAAATAAAATAAAAATAAAAGGGAGAAAGGGTTAGGGCACCTGGGTGGCTCAGACAGAAGAGTCTGCCTTCAGCTCAGGTCATGATCTCAGGGTCCTGGGATCCAGCCCGCATCTGGCTCCCCATGCTCAGCCCTGAGGCTGCTTGAAATTCTCTCTCCCTCTTCCTTTGCCCCTCCCCCTGCTCACGCTCTAAATAAATAAATAAATAAATAAATAAATAAATAAATAAAATCTTTTAAAAAAAGGATTCTCTTCCTCTGCCCCTCACCCCACTCTTGTGCTCTGTCACTCCGTCTAAAAAAGGCAGGGAGGGGGAAGGGTTAAGTAAGGGTTAGGTAATCAAAGACTACTTTCACTAGTCCCCTTGGTTCAATGGGAGAAAACTCATGGAGAGAGGAGATATAGCAGACAGATGAATCCTTTGATGCACATTCATTCACTCCCAGGTGTCTAGCAGGAAAGGACATCAGATTACAAGCGAGGGAGCCTGACTCATGGCTTTGGGAATTTTATGCTTCTTTAAGGAAGCACTAGGTCTTCACCTGATATGACTAAGGGCAGGACACAACAAGAACACATTTTGGCAGAACTTGGCTGTATCCCCTTCCTGCTAACTCGGCTTTAATTGCTGGGAGTGACATCAGCCCTTTCCCTTGGGTGAACAGTGGGCTAGTATCCAAGCCTTGAGCCTGTAGCCGTGATGTAAAAAGCTGGCAGCAAGATTCCCCACATAAGAATGCTCAGGCAGAAAATCATCAGATCCTCCTGTGGTATGATCAGGTGAGCTGAATCTCAGTTTCGTGGTTGTCCAGAATTGAATGCCTTATTCACTGAGTTCTATTCAGTTTCCATGGAGTCTTGCAGAAAGCCTACCTTTTTTTCTGAGTGACCAGTCTGCAGGAGATCAGTCTGGGATAGGTTTACTCCTCTCTCAAGATGGAACGAAAATAAATTGGAATGGGAGAAAGGGAGGACAGGAAGTGCAGTTAAAAAGTATAGATAGCACTTAATGTAAATATAAAATTATTATGTGGAAAAAATGAAGTTTGGTGGAAAGATCATGGATTTGGACAATATCCACTATTGTTAAAATCTTAGACCTATTGTAGAACATGAACAAAAAATTGAATCTCTTTGATTCTTAATTTTCTCAGATTTTCTCTGACCAGCTTTGCATTGTGCTATAAGAATTTATAAGCAGGGGCTCTTTCAAAACCAAGTTAATATTAGATTTAATAATAATAATAATAATAATAGTATCTCTATGACCCCTATATTTTATTTTGCCTGAAAAGTCCTACATGATGCTGATAAAATAATTACTAAATAGTAATATTAAGAAGAAACAAAATAGTCCTGTGATATATCAATTTGTAAGAAAAAGTAATAATGTAGGCATATGCACAAGACAAAAACCAGAAAGTACAGCCATATTTTAAAGCCTAGAAAATATGTTCCTTTAAATAATTCTTATTGTGAAATAATAATTTTATATTAAAAGACAACAATTATTTGGTAACTAATTCATAAATTTAACTGTAAAAATTCGTTGCCAGGCCACACTATATAATCTTTAATTAAAATTATAAAACAAGTGGGAAATACAGATTTGAAAGGAACAAACATGTGTAAGCCCTACTCTGTGTCAGGCCCTGTCAGATTGATTTCATCAGGAAACTACTCTGGAGCATTTTTATAGTTAAATTGACTTTTATCATTGTACAACGCTGTCCTTGTGAAAAAAAAAAAAACAGGACTACTTGATTAATTGCTAATGTAAAAATCACAATTGCTTCCACCTATTTATTTTTTGTTCCATTGTTTCCTCATGGTTTCCCTCTTGCTCAATGATGCCTAGGCCTCTTAGGGTCCTTTTTTGTAGAAATTACATTGAATCATTTATTAAATAATGTTTTTAAACTTTCAAAATACACTCATTAGTGCTAAATTTATTCCACTTGGCGAAAACCTCTTGGCAATAATATTAAAATAAACATTGAGTGTGAGCTATGGCAATTTGGAAATTCATAAAAGTGCAATTTTCTTTTGTTTCTTGGAGGCTGTACATTAAATTTATAAAGCAGATTGCTGCTAACTCTCATAAAACTGGGGATAGGGGCAAGAAAAGTGATGCTGGCATTACCTAGGAAGGCAGATAACAACTGGCAAGACCTAGAAAATCAGGTGGCAGGGCTATTAACCCACTCTCAGCCTGGCCCTAGATGTGGCTGGGAATAGCTGTCAATGGAGAATATAATTCCTTAACTTACCATACAGCAAAGTACAGACACACACTGAAAATATAAGCTGGAGCACAAGGTAAGAGGGATTGATGTTGAATAGGAGGATTTAGTTAGGATCTTAAAGGCATAGTGTACAGACTCTAAAATCCATCATCCTCCTAAAATACTCAGATATTAGTACGTTCTCCCCTGTGCCTCTGTAAGCAATTCTATTTTCAGATATCCAATCTGTAATAAACTTCAGAAATATTAGATAATAGAAAACAAATACTAATGATAGAACTGTGTGCTTATGCATTTTAATTTGGGATATGAACATAAATGGGCCTTTATAGATTTCTATGCTCTAGGGGTAAATATACTGAACTATTAACATAAAAATTAAAAATAGAAGTTATGTCTGATCATTCCTAATTTTAATTTTTGCTTTGTGATCTCTAATCCTGATTTTACCCAGGGTAGGAGAAGTAGAAAGAAAAAAATTCACTGACAGTTACAGGTTTAAGGCATTGTCTTGTTCAAATCATTTTAAATGAAATATTGTATATAAGAGTGGTAGTCAGTCTTTAAATTTTATTCTTTATGATTTTGAGTCATCTAAATTATCTGGAGTAAACAAATATGGATCCCTTTAGAAGATAAAAATATTTGAAAATATAAATAATAAGTTATTATAAAATATATAAATTTATACATTTTAAAAATATTAAATAAAACTTGTAGACATTTTTCACATTCTTCATTTTTATGGCCATGCAGTAGGAGTAAATTATTTATCAAATGTAATAGATACTTACTATTAATTTCCAGATATAGCTGTTTGATGTCATATCTGTATATAAATAAGAATATATTTATAAATAAGAATATATATATATAAATAAGAATATTTCTTATTAAGAATAAGAATAAGAATAAATATATTCTTATTTATAAGAATATATATCTCTGTTTTCTCTGTAAAATATTATATCTTAATGTGCTTATTTGTACCAAAAGCAAAGACAAAATGATTTAGGCAACTCAAGTCAGTTTCAGGTACATTTTTATTTTTCTCCCTAGATAATTGTAAGCTTTAAGGTCATGACCATATTATATATTTCATCTGTTTTCACTATAGCATATATAGGTCTAGGCAAATAGTAATTACTTATTTACATACAGTGTATAATTAAAATGTGTATATGCATTACTAATTAATTAACTCAATAAACATTTATGGAGAATTGTGAGACTAACCCTGCCCCATAGACAGCAAGTTCCCTACTACTCACCCAGCAAGTACTCAAAAAATATTCATTGAGGAAGAGAAAGAAGGGAAAATATGTGCACACAGTTAGAGGAGTGACAGGCACATCACAGACAATTTAGAAACATTAGCTGTTGTTATTGTCATTAAAGTGACTTCTCTAAAGTTGCACAGCTGCCAAGTGGCAAAGGTGTAACTCATATTCTCCTATTGTGTTCTGCCAAACTTCCCTTTCCATCATACCCAAACCTGAGATGATTAAATGTTAGGGAATATTTACACTGTACTGAGGATCTTTCCAATGCTTTTATTAGACCTGTTGTAGAGATAAGAAATGTTAGAAGTTATCAGTACCGTAAACAAGGATACTGTATGTTTGTTTACCAAATGTACCCACTTGTTAAATCATGGTCTTATTTTTTTTTCCTATGGACTTCCTGACTGGGAGAGGGTGCTCTATGAATTCAGATATCTAGGAGAAGGGACTTGAGGCCGCTTGGTATCTTTCATTCTAGTAGATTTGACAGGTTATGCTCTTTGGCCAGTAATTCCAAATGGCAACCAGTACACACCCATTATGTATGCAAAATAAATATAAAGAGGACCTGATGATGTAAGCCCTATCTTTCTATGGTTCTTCAATTGCTCTTATCACAAAATCTGGTCTCCCATATCCATATACACTGAGAGAAATACAGCTGATGTTCTTCCATATCCAAAGAATTCAGTGAAGTGTCTGGCTAAAAATTGTAAGATTCTTCTTGCCTCTTTTATGACATTTCAGCTGGGAGGAATCAATTTTCCCCATGCCTAATTACTTATCAAGAAAGAATTCTGGGCTAAAAAATCTGACTTTAACATTATTCATAGGAATTTCAACACCCAGCCATTCTCTGGTACTCTGGCAATGGCCAGCACTTATCATGATGCATTATATTCTGTTTCTGTACCTTCTCATCTTCCACACTTTGAGTCCCTTGAGAGCAGGGGTCTAGTCTTTTATTTGTTTATTTTTTTGTCTTTTAATCTCAATATCAATAATGGTTTGCCCAGTACCTAGTGCTGTTTATTCAATGAAGGCATCACAAATTTTACACAAATAGCATTGCAAAAGCCACCTTATCCAATCTTACTGAAATTGTTGCTCATGTGAAGTTGGATATACAGCATTAAATGCCTACATGGCTATAGCTAGAAGAAGTGTTTGATAACTCCACCAACAAAGGATCATGGATCCAATGGTTTCAGATATTTTGGGGAAGTAGCTAAAATAACTCCAAGTCTTTTTCACCGTGGAAATCATTTGCCCTTCATTAAATGTTGAACAGAACTTAAAACCACTTCCAATATCATAGAGCCAATAAAAATAAATAAAGCAGAACATGGAGTAGACATACAGAGAATTAAGAGAGATGTAATTTCTGGAGTAAGAGAGAGTCATTTTTCCCCTACTCCTTTTGTCCTTTCCTTAGAGAAAGGTCATATTGAAATAAAAGATGTGAATACATATCCAAACTAACTCAACTCTGAGCAGTGGTTTTTAGGAAAAGTAGAGTTGATTTTGTTTAATTAACATTTATTTAGCTGCTGTCATATGTTGGGTGCCGTGTAATGGGTATAGTAGCCAACAGGGGAGACACAGTCTCTAATGTAATGATACTCTCACTGTATTTATTTGGAAACTAAGGTATATAAGCTATGTATGTTTCAAGCCATCATTAATAATCAAGAGTAAAGCAGATTACTATATTAAAATGGGATTTGTGAAGACTATGCTAAAATTATCAATTTTTGGTTGCTGCCAATAGAAAACCTTATAATTTATCTGTAACAGTCATAAAAGCACTCAGAAAGGAAAGAAACAATCTCAAAATAGGTATGATGGGACATGAGACACTATAACAGAGCAGTAACTGGAGCAGAACCAACATGACCCAAAAATCATACAGTCATGTTTGCCTTGACACTTCTAGCTCTAGTTTAAGTGAGGAGTGATTTGAACTCAATTCTAGAAACACAATTTATATTATCTACAAATTATCTTCAAATTAATGGCTTAATAAATATATGTAGTTCATTCTAGGAGTAGCTCAAGTCATTCTCAATTAATATAAATGCTGATGATGCACAAACCAGATGTTATTAAACAATGTGTCTAATAGGTTATTCTCAAAGTTCTGGTGCCTAAAATAAGCAGATTAGGTAAACAAAACTCTCAACAGAAAGATAAAATGGTTGGTAACAATAGTTGTACATCAAAGCCACTTGAAGAATTTTTCAAAAAGAGAGCAATCATGCCTGGGTACCAGTCCTGAACTGTCCCTGGAAATCCTGATTCCTTGGCCTAGGATGCTCCCTCCTGGTTTTTCAAAAAGTCATCAGTGATCCTGATGCACACATAAGTTTGAAAACCTCTGAAACATGCCTGCCTTAATGAGGCTTATGTCACATCTTTGCTCTTCAAATAGAAAATTAAAAAAAAAAAAGAAAACACAAAATTTTAAGTAAATGCTATTTACGAATACTTCATATATTTCCTAAAGTTAGCCCATTATTATTTCTTCTAAGAAACACTTTATTAACCTTGCCTTTGAGTTACTCTATGCACGAAAAATTTTAAACTCTCTCTTATTTTAAAATACCTGGGATTCCTTTGCAAACCAGGTCCACTATAGTTTTTCCTTTCATATTCTGGAAAATGGTGTCCAGCATATTTCACCTCACCATTTGTCCACCAAGATTTCCATTACCAATTTGAAATCCCAGAGATGCTTTACAAATCATGCTTTCTTGTCTATCCAAGACGTTGTTGTATTGCTGGGGGAAGGCTTTTCAAAGCGTCACATTCCTCAGCTTTTCTACAAGGAGTAGGAGGAGCTCTCCAACTTTATTTATAGACCAGCTTCAGCAGTCCACATGCAGCATAGCAGGAATTAGGAACAGGGATCAAACAATGCATGGGGAGTTGAACAGTCATTTGCTGATGTTGCCATTAGCATTAATAATGCTAAGAAAAAATGGCATTTATAAAGATATATCCATTATTTTAAACTTTTCACTAATTAAGACTGCATGAGCAGTTAAAATCTATGAGGTTTTTCTCTAATTTACATTGTTCAACAGTGGCAATTAAAATTAGTCATCCCAAAGAAACCTGACAGGCCAAAGTTCAATTAAACTTTAAAAGAAGGGAAAGTCTGGATGTTTAGCCAGTTCTGAAACAGTTCTCTACAATGATGAACAAAAAAATGCCTCATAGCTGCTTCAATGAAAATGATAAGCACAAAGCATCAGTTTTACCCCAAAAGTAAGGCTTCGATTCATTTGTGCTCTAAGTATGATAGAAAAAGCCAATTTGTGTTTAATGAGGAGATACCAAGAATAGTTAAAAAAAAAAATAGGTCATAATTCTGTCCTGTAAAGACATAGTGTTAGACTACCTCCTAATTAGTCCATGACATTTTCTTAAAGGCAAGTGAGGCACCTGGGCATAGAAGTGTCCAATTGTAACACATAACTTTGAAATGTATTTTGGGCCAAGCTACTCTTCTCATTAATGAAGCATCTAAAACACCTTTCTACTTCTGAAGGCCACAGGTTTGAAGGGTGACTGCTTTTCCCCGAACTAATTTCCTTCAGAAACTTCTTCTGCAATCACCTTTTCTTTCTTTCTTCCTTCCTAGCATTTTCCTACTTAAAATATGCCTTTTAGTATATAACTAATAGTGGTTAAGGTTCTAAAGCTCATACTCTTAAAATGAAGGAATCTTACTGTTAACACATAAAGTTTGCTTATGTTAATTGATAAAGTAATAGCCATGCAAAATTGATTACTTTAATCCCCATCTGGAATATATAGATAGTCCTTATCAGCTTACTAAAAAGAGACTTTTGGAAAGTTACTTGGTATAACATAAGCCAATTAAATTATATAGGAACTTTGATTTTATTTAATCCAAAGAAAGCAGACTCTGGATTATTTAGTAAAAGATTATGAGGATATCTCACAGAAAACTGTCACCCTGGAATAAACATGAGAGACTGCTTCTTTAGGATGACAAACATCACACATCTGCTTAATTCAAAAAAGTAGTATATTCTGTTAGAATTATAAATAAATACTTTTTGCAGAGAATAGAGTAACAGATGGCTGGAGAGATTGTCCGTATCAGTGAGTTAGCAATGGTAAAAAAAAAAAAAAGAAGACTTCCATAAAATATGAGTAATTTTGCCACTTAACCTCTTTTTCATATTGTACTTAAGGGAGGGTTTAATAATACAAGCGTTGCCTGTGGTATGAATAACCATGAACTCTGTAAGTTAAATCTTCTCAGAGATATTTTTCTATTGAAAATGGCAAAGTAATTTGCCATTTTGGAGCCAATTCAGAGAAACCTCAGTTAAGTTCTGCTGTTGTACAAAGTAATTATCATTGCACTGAAGACATAAACTAATAAAGAAACAATAACCTCATTTATTAACCTGCTGTGCATCTGGCATGGAACTGGGCAATACATACAATATATCATGTAATAACACTTATGCAAAGAAACGTTATCATCCCTACTGTAAAAATAGAATCTAAATGTCGACCAAAGAAACCAGTAAATAATAAGCATAGTTAGGACACAAACACAGGTCTCTTTACTTTCCAAGCTACCACTTTGCCCCATGCATTTTTTATGGGTCCCTGTTTTCATTATGTTACCCACACATTACTATGTTGTGATATTGCCTCCACAACAGATCATTAACTCTTAAGTAAAGGCAAAATTTAATGATTCTTTTGCTGGAAAAAGTGAGACTTTCACTTTGACTCAGTGTGTAAGCTCAGTGAGAAACCTTGGTCATCCCACAGGAGGATTCTTGTGTGGATGTATGGTAAGAACACTTAACGTGATATCTACCCTCTTTAACAGTTTTTAAGTGCACAATACAGTGTTGTCAACTATAGACATGATATTGTACTGAGTTCTTACATTTCAGTTTCCTCTAAAACTCAGTACATAGCCTTTTGTTGCAGGAGCTGAATGGCTGATTGACATTTTGGTTCCATAGTCATTTCATACCTCTTCCTCATCTGCCCTACTACTATGATAGAGGAAGTAAAATACTTTTCTCTCTGATGGAGTTCCATGAAACAAAGGATCTATTACAACTTTCCAGCAATCCTCAAATCTCTCTTGCATATCTGAACTGAAGCTAGCTGGCAGGTAAGAGAAGAGGATACAGTCAATCTGTCCCACTAGTCCCACATAAGTTCTTAGAGTCCTGAGGTTGGGTGTTACAGACTTCAGTACCCTCTGGTAAAGAACAGCTCATAAAGAAGTCTTTCTTTCCTTTTTCTCTAAGAAAATAATCTAGGGCCTGCTTTCAAATTCTGGTACAGTATAATAATAGCAGCTCATATTATTGAAAGTGTACTAGGTGCCAGGCACTCCTCTATGTGATATATATATAAATATATATATATATATATAATCTGTATATATTAATCCATCCCATTCTTAATAACAACCCCAGGTCTTAGATGTCAGGTTGGCAATGTTCTTCAGGTGTTTGAGAAGAGAGCATGTCCCCAATTTGCAAATTAAAGTTGATGTTGACAGTATTTAAAATGAAGTGAAAATTATATTTAAGAATGTCATTTTTGATAGAATTACTTACCACTGTCTTTTATTTCCTGGTATCATTTGCAGGTCTTAACTGGTGTTGATTAGAGTTGCTATGCTGCTAATTCAGAACAATTAGCTTTGATTAGTAGATCAATTTGCAACCCTGAAATTAAATTTTGACAGATAAAAATCTTCAAATAGTATATATTCTGTATTTTTAATGAAGTACAGTGAAGTTCATTATGTGATCAGTGGGTATAAAGAAATAAGTTGCTTGCATGGAAATTATAGCTCATTACTAAAACGTTTTATTTCTCTTTATTCTCAAAGACTATGTGCACAAGGTAAATACAACACTTTTTTTTTTTAACCAAGAAAAAGATTGTATAAAAGGTTGTACTAGAAGTCAATTACCAACCACCTTAGAGTTTTTGTTATCAGGCACAGCATGGTATAGTAAGGAGCAGATGCGCTCAAATAAAGTAACAGATCGGGGTTCTCAAAGTGCAGATCTTCTTTGATTTATGGTTTGGGGTTATGTTCTGATAAATCCATTTTAAGTTGAGACTATCATAAGTCGAAAATGTACTTAATACATCTAACCTACCAAACATCATAGTTTAGTGTAGCCTACCCTAAACATGCTCAGAACACTTAAAATTAGCTATAGGAGGGCAAAATCATCTCACACAAAACCAGTTTTATAACCAAGTGTTGAATATCTCATGTAATTTATTGAATATTGTACTGAAAGTGAAAAAACAGAATGGTCATATGGGTACAGAATGACTGTAAGTGTATCAGTTGTTTACGCTCATGATTGCTTTGGTGACTGGGATCTATGGCTTGGTCCCCCTTCCCAGCATCTTTAGAGAGTATCATATCACATATCGGTAGTCCAGGAAAAGATCAAAATTCAAAGTACTGTTTCTGCTGAACACATACTACTTTTACGCCATCATAAATCTTAAAAACTGTAACTTGAAACATTATAAGTCAGGGACCATCTATAATGCTATAATTTATCAGTTATTTGAAGTAAGGAGGTTTGCTTTTTCTCATCTGTACAATAGGAATACATGAGTTAATTATAAGGATTACATAAAGGTAATATAAACCTCTTAGTATTAATTTGGTAATAGTTCTATAAATTCCAAATGGATTTATATTTTCACAGAAAGTCTTCTGTGAAATATAAAAATATGTATAAAAATATATAAATTATATTTATATTAGTATTTTGTTAAAAAAACTAGAATAATGTTGTTTTCTAAATATTCTATTTCTTTTTCAGAAAATTCATTGTTAGTATATAAAAACTATGAATTTTGAATGTCAATTTTGTATCCTGCAACTTCACTGAATTCATTGATTAGATCTAACAATTTTTTGGTTGAGTTGTTAGGATTTTATGTATGTAAAATCATGTCATCTGTAAATAGAGACAATTTTACTTCTTCCTTTCCAGTTCTGATAGCTTTTCTTGCTTTTCTTGCCTCATTGCTCTAGTTAGGACCTCTAGTACTATGTTGGGTAGGAGTGTGAGAGTGGGTACCCTTGTCTTATTCCTGATCTTAGAGGAAAAGCTTTCAGCTTTTCACCACTGAGTATGATGTTAGCTCTTGGCTTATTATATATGGCCTTTAGAATGGTTATATATGTTTCTTCTGTGCCTGCTAATTAAGAGGTGTTTTTTTTTTATCATGAATGACTTAAATTTTGTCAAATGATTTTTCTGCATCTATTGAGATAATCATGATTTTGTTTTTCTTTCATTCTGTTAGTGTGATATATCACAATGGTTGATTTGCATATGTCAAACCATCCTTGCATCCCAAGGATAAATCCCATTTGATCATGGTGTATGATCCTTCTAATGTGCTGTTGGGTTCCTTTTGCTAGTATTTCATTGAGAATTTTTGCATCTATATTCATCAGGGATATTGGCCTGTACCTTTTCTTGTTTTGGTATCAGAATAATGCTGACCTTATAAAATGAGCTTGGGAATGTTCTCTCCTTTTTGATTTTTTGGAAGAGTTGGAGAAAGATTGATGTTAAGTCTTTTTTTTTTTTTTTTTTTTTGAGAGAGGGAGAGAGAAAGAGTACTTGTGCATGGGGGCAGGACGGGGGCGGACAGAGGGAGAGGGAGAGAGAGAATCTTAAGCAGACTCCATGCCCAGAGTGGAGCCTGACATGGAGCTCGATCTCATGACCCTGAGATCATGACCTGAACTGAAATCAAGAGTCAGATGCTAAGTTACTGAGCCACCCAGGTGCCTTGATGTTAAATCTTTTTTAAATGTTTGGTAAAATTTGACCATGAAGCCATTTGGTCTGGTGCTTTTCTTCTTTTTAGTGAGAGATTTTTGATTATTGATTATAATTATTAACAGTTATTGGTCTATGTAGATTTTTTATTTTTTATATTCAGTCTTGCTAAGTTTTATTTATGTTGTATTTTCTTTTTTGTTTGTTTCAAGAAACTTTTTTATTTCCCCTTTCATTTATTTTTGACCCATTGGTTGTTTAGTAGAGTATTGTTTCATGCGCTCATGAATTTTCCAGTTTTCCTCTTGTTATTGATTTCTAGTTTCATGTCACTGTGGTCAGAGAAGATGCTTGGTATGATTTCAATCTTCCTGAATTTGCTAAGACTTGTTTTGTGGCCTATTGTATGGTTTATCCTATACAGTCTTCCATGTGCACTTGAAAAGATTGTGTATTCCGCTATTGTTGGATAGAATGTTCTGCATATGTCTGTTAGGTCCATTTAGTCTATAGTGTTGTTCAAATCCACTGTTTCCTTATTGGTGCTCTGTCTGGATAATCTATTCATTGCTAATAATGGGGTATTAAATTCCCCAACTATTATTGTATTACTATTTATTTCTCTTTTTAGCTCTGTTTTTGCTTTATATATTTAGGTTCTCTAATGTTGGGTGCATGCATTTTTGTAACTTATATCTTCTTGGTGCTCTGACTTCTTTATCATTATTTAATGACTTTCTTTGTCTCTTAACCATTTTTAATTTAAAGTCTATTTTGTCTTATTAAGTATAATTACTCCTGGGTTTTTTTGTTTATATGTTTTATTTTTTGTTTTGGTTATCATTTGCTTGCAATGTCTTTTTCCATCCCTTCACCTTCAGTCTTTGTGTGTCTTTAAGGTTAAAGTGAGTTTCTTGTAGACAGCATATTGTTCGATTTTTAAAAATCCATTAAGACATTATATGTCTTTTAACTGGAGAATTTAATCCACTTACATTTAAACTTACATTTAAATCCACTTACACAAAATAGGTAAAGACTTACTATTGCCATTTTGTCAATTGTTTCCTGGTTGTTTTGTAGATCCATTGTTCCTTGTTTCTTATCCTACTGTCTTTTGTTTGTTTATTTGTTTTGATGTCTTTTGGTATTAGTATGCTTTAATTTCTTTATTGTGTTTTTTGAGTAATTAACACAGGATTTCCCTGTGGTTACCATGAGGCTTACATAAAATATCTTAAATTTATAACACCTGATTTTAAATTGATAACAACTTCAGTAGAATTTGTAAATGTTACTTTTACTTTTCCCCTCCCTCACATTTTAGGTTATTGCTGTTACACTTTATATGTGTTTTTTGTTTATTTTTTACTGAGTAACTAATATTGTTATGGTTATTTTTATTGTATTCTTTTTTTTACCTTTTAAAGTAGAGCGGTAAGTGCGTTATGCACCACTATTACCATATTGCAGAATCTACAACTATATATTTACCATTCCCAGTGAGATTTACCCTACCTTTTTATGTTTTTGTGATGTTAATTAGCATTATTTTACTTCCACTCAAAGAATTTTCTTTTTATTGTGTTCCACAATTCCCATAGGCAGGCTTTCTTCATTCTTTTCCATTCTTTTTTTCTTTTTCTTTTTCTTTTTCTTTTTCTTTTTTTTCCTCCTCTGACTAGGTAATTTCCAAAGTCCTCGTCCTCCAGATTCTTTCTTCTGCATGGTCAAATCTACTTTTTAAACTCTCTATTATATTCTTCATTTCAATTATTATATTTTTCAACTCTAGGATTTCTGTGTTTTCTTATGTATGTTTTGTTTGATGGTTGCTATTTCCTTGTCAAACTTATTTTGATCATGCATTGTTGTTCTAATTTGGTTTAGCTGTCTATGTTTTCTTATAGTTCACTAAACTTCCATAAGAGGATTATTCTGAAATTTTTGACAGCTCACAGATCTCCATTTCTTTAGGGTCAGTTATTAGTGCTTTATTAGTTTTCTTTGATGGTATTGTATTTACCTCATTTTTCATGATTCTTGATTCATTACATTGGTATTTGTGCATTTGAGTAAAGGAACTCCTCTTCTACAGGTTTGCTTTAGAAGAGACAGTTCTTCACCAGGTGCTCAGTTTGGGTTTCTGGATATGTCTGCTGGTAATGTCCTTGGACAGGTAGGTCCTGCTACTATGGTCTATTTTGGGGTGAAGCTGTTGTTCAAACTATGAGGACAGGGATGGGGGGTTGTGACACTGCCTGAGAACAGTTGGATAAGACTGCTGGCTTTGTTCCCTACCCAAGTGAAACTATAGGATGTTTGTTTGGATTTTCTGGTCAGGCTTACTAGATGGTCAGGACTGGGTACTATATGTAGTATCACACAGGACTATGAATTAACTTCCCTGTCCTGGCAGGACCTCAGGACAGAAATCGGGACCTAAATAGTTGGTTGTTTGGGAACCTGAATCAGGCCAGAGTGTGCACTGAATTCCCTAATCAGGTGAAGCCACCAGTTTTGCTCTGCAGATGGGGGAAGCCATGGTCTGTGCTCTGTTCAAGTGCTACTGTGTACGGGGCTTTTGAATGGGCTGTGTTGCTTCCAATGTGCTTTGGTTAAGTCCCCTGGTCAGATAAGCTAAAGGCTGTATTCAGCAATGAATGGGACTATGAAATAGATTCCCTGCCCAGGCACAGTGGGAGATGCAGTCTAAAGCCACTAAAACTCTTTGTTGTCTTAACTCAAGCCAACCCACACTCCAAGTTCCATGACTAAATAAGACCATTGACTTTGTTGGGCAAACTACTGGCTTTACCTTGCTGTCTCTTGGGTTGAGTGAAACCTCTATAGTTTCCAGGTGTTGTCTCCAGCCCTTCTGGTCAGATGGGGCTGGAAGATACTTTCCACAGCAGGTGGGGCTATGTCTCAGCTCCCTTGCCTGGGTGGGAAGGGAAGGGGCCACTCCAGGTTATTTCCAATTTACCAAAGAGTCTCTTTGGTTGGAGGAGGCTGGAAGCCACCTCAGTGTTGGCTCTGTATTAATCCCCCTGCCTGTGTGTAGCATAGGAACATCCATACTTGATACTGGCTTTGTTCTGGGGGCAATCAGCTTTGGACTGTACTACTTCCAGGAGTTGTCTTTAGCCCTTCTGGTCAGATGGGGCTGGAAGGCATTCTCCACAGTGGATGCTGCTATGATTCAACTCCTTACCTGGGCATAGACAAACCAGGCTCTATGCCAGCAAAATCCTCTATTTGAATCAGGTAGATCTGTACCCACTGAGTTCCCTGGTCAGAGTATGCCCTTGACTTGGTTCTGCAGATGAGCAAAACCTCCAGTTGGAATTACTACTTGGGCACTGCAGGTATGAACTCTGTCTGCCAAGATACATGTGCTAGTTGTTGCAAGCCCCTCCCCATTTCTCCATCACAGATTCTCAGTGGTTGAGCCCCACACATTCCCCAGCAATCCATGGTGTGAAATCAGAGTAGAGGCTTTTGTGAAGTGACACACAATACTAGGGGTGGTGCTGGTTGTCCCCCAGAGGCTCCCTTTTCCAACTGGAGGAACTGGTGGCTTAGGGAGATGTCTCTTGGTGCTGGCCTGGCCTGGGGTAATGCAGTCAAAGTGTAGCTGCTTCTCTTTTGTTCTAATGCAGTCTGTCTTGGTTTCTGTAGTGCAAGAGAGGGGGCAGTACTTAAAACCCACATTCTAGGATTCTCACAGCGACGTTTTGTTCCTGAATACTTGTTAGTTGTTACGCTTGTGAGGGGGCGATGTCAAGAACAACCTGTCGCTATCTTGGTGATGTCACTCCTGCTCTAAACATTTTTAACCTAATAATATCGTTTTGTTATTTCAGTAATGCTTTATAGTATCTTTTTATTTTTTTCCTGTACACTTAGGTCATCTCTCATACACCCTATACATTTTTTTTTATTTGTGTGAAAAGGAAAGAAGGAGGGATATTTCATTAACCCTGATATTCATCACTATATGCATAATAGTGGATCAGGTGCTACTGGTAGGAACACACATATCAATTTATTGTTTCTGTCCACAAAGAGCTTATTGCTAAGTTGGGAAGAAAATTTTCCTGAAAACGTTCATGATGCTAGCACCCAATAATATTGTAATTGTTGCAAGGGAAAGTTGCTGCATATAATAATGTAAAGATTAAATTTTATTCATATTACATTTAGTATAAGACAAAGATTGGTGAAAGATTTGAATTATCTAAGTAACACCTAAGGAAGATTTACCATATGTGTCTTCTTCAGTAGATTTTAAAGTATCAACAGACATGGCTATGTGAATAGAGTCTTTCTTATGGCCCCACTGGCATTAAATTGAGCGTTGTTACTCAGAATGCATTCATTTACCCACTGTGCTTTGCTGAAAAGACTAGTGGTAGAGTCAGAATGATTGTGATGATGATTATTATTGGAATCAGCAAGAAATATATATATTTGGATATTACTGAATACAGGTAATACTAGATTTTCTTTATTATTTTTTAAAGATTTTATTTAGTTAGGGGTGCCTGGGTGGCTCAATTGGTTGAGTGTCTGACTTTTGGCTCAGGTCATGATCTCGGAGTCCTGGGATCAAGCCCCGTGTGGGGCTCCCCACTCAGTGGGGAATCTGCTTCTCCCTCTTCCTCTGCCCCTCCTCCTGCTTGTGTTCTCTTTCTCTCTCAAATAAATAAATAAAAATTTAAAAAAAAAAGATATTATTTACTTGTTTTATCTATTTATCTATCTATCTATCTATCTATTTATTTATTTATTTGAAAGAGAGAGTGAGAGAGCATGAGCAGGGGGAGGGGCAGAGGGACATGCAGACTCCCTGCTGAGCATGGAGCCCAATGTAGGGCTGGATCCCAGGACGCTGAGATCATGACCTAAGCCAAAGTCAGATGCTTAACTGACTGAGCCACCCAGGTGCCCCTGATTTTCTTTAAATACTTCTTCAGAATCAAGTAGTAAGTGCATTGGAGTTTGGGTGTATCATTTGTTCTCAAATCCTCTTCCCTTTCTGTTCCCTCACCCAACAGTTTCCTATTACTGTCTACTAATGTAGGCATTGGCAAGAGATCGAGGGTAGGAAAATAGGAGAAGCCTGATTACTTCTCATTCTCTCCCCTGCTTTGATATTGACTTGAGCAGTATCTGTTTTCTCTTTCATGTCTACTACCTACTGGGTGCCCTGTTTGCTATCTTTCTGGCTCCTAATTGTGGTCCCTGTACTTAGTTTCCAGTAGCAATATCCTTTCTTTGAATTTCTAGCTTTAGAGCTGAGGGTACTTTCTATACTTCTTTCTCTTTGGATTGCTCCACCTTGCTCAATGGTCAGCTTTTTTCATACATCTGTATTTGAAATTATTTTATGGAATTATCTGGGCTCTCTGATCCTGAATGGATCCTGAGTGTTCGGAGTGATTCAGAGGGACTTTCCTGATAGAGTCGTTAGTGTAGGGTGACAACATTTTTGCACCCATTGCACTTCCCCGGCAATGGGTAAGCTACCACATCTGTTACTTCATTGTTCAGCCGTTTTCTGTACTTACTGGACAGTGGAAACAGTGCAGTTGGCTTCTCTCCTTGCTCCATATGTGTTCCTCTTGCAGCTACAGATTTGGGGAATAGGATGAACTTGCCTGATAGAAGAGATAATTCTTCAGTATAGGGAAATTATTCACTGAATGTCCTCAGGTCGAACCTCCAAACAAGTTCTCAATTTCTGTTGTAATTCAAAGACATAACCAGATACTGCAAATGCAGGGGGAAAATGGCAGATTAGGAGTCAAATTGAACTTGATTAGAGTTTTATTTTCACCATTAACCAGCTGTCTGACCTACAGTTATGGGGAGAGAGACAGATAAAGGTTGTGGGGAGAGGAGACTCAATTGAAAAGATATGTAAAATTATTCATGAATATGACACAAAGACACCAAACAAAATGATGATTCATGCTTTATCAGAGTACTCAATTTATACAAAATTTTTTTTCATTTTCTAAATAATTTTTAATGTTATTTTGTAATTTTTTCTAAGAATTTTAGTTTATTTTAAAGAATTCTATTTTCTCCAAATGTTAGCCAGCTAAAGGAAAGTTTTATAAGGGGAGCGGCAAGGGAATATAGGAAAAGGGAAACTTCCAGAACCACAGTTTTCCAGAAAAGGCAGGACTGGATGAGTTTTGTGTTATCATGAGATAAGAAGCAGAGAAGCTATTAGTAATGGGGGTAAAAAATTAAAAAAAAAATTAAAAAAGGGCAGCACGTGGCTCAGAAATGATAAGGGGCAGGCTAAAGTAATTTTGCTCTTGGCCTCTCCTTCAAATGCCTTGTTAGTCCCTTGGAATGTTACAAATAATCAGCAACAAAATGAATTATTATTTCTGTAAATAAAATACATCTTAGTTTATATTTCTAATCTATTCATATCACACCTTCCACATTCTAGTGAAAAGTGTAATGCTCTTAAAAGCTGAGTAGATGGCTATATTACTTTATTCTGGGTTGAGAATAGAAAGTTTTGAAACCAGGAGTCAAAGAGTTACTCTGGGAAGAAGCTAGAATTGTAGAATGCGAAGTAGATTTAATAGGGCTTTACTTTTGTGGTCCTGCTGAGTTACTATTATCCAAAACACACAAAAGCTATTTTCACCTTGTTCATAGTTTCTCCTAATGGCTTTTTCCAGATAAAAGTATTTTCAGTGTGTGATTATTGAGGTCAGAGCATTGTTTCAATGTAATTGTTTTTTGTTGCCTTTTATTCCTCTTAGAAAATGGCATAAGAAGATTAAAGTTCAGTAGAACCCTTGCCTTTTTTTCCCCTTAAGTGGATTAGTTGTAGGTGAATGGTCAGATTGACAGCATGTTTGAGTATTCCAACAAATGAACTTTATTTAAATTGCACTGTTGTTGATAATACCTAGCTCTGAAACATCATCCGTGATTTAAAGGACATTGACCTTGCTATTACAAGAGGAGTAACAATTGTGATGTTTGTGCTTTTGCAGTTTGACTGGTATTCAATCATCTAGTTTTCTTCTTATGTACAAACATTACTTTTCTCTGGGTGCCAACTAGGTCCTAACACTATGGTTGATACAGCTGCACCTTAAAATCACCTGGAGAACTTTCCCCAAATACCAATGCCCAGGCCCTACTTCCAGGGAATTCTGATTTAGTGGTTAAGTTTGGAGATGAAGCAACAGTTATGTTTCAATGTGCAGCTTGGTTGGGAATTCTCCTGTAGAAGAAAAAAAAAAAGGAAAAAAATGTAAAGATTTCTCTCCTATCATGAATTTATAATATGATAAGTTGATGACCAAAGTCTTAAGTTTCATAGGAAATTGGAATGGAGGGAGCCATGTGAGGACAAAGAGCTGGTGATCTGGCAGATTGGGTGTCTAGACACAGGTAGGGTGGGAAGGGCTGAGTCAAGGGAGAAATTAGAATGGGGAATATCAGGAGTGAGATCTCATGGGAAGAAATCCCAGGTTTGTAAGTGAAATTGCAAATTGTAAGCTTGAATCATAGAATCACTGACATCCCTGGAACATTTTTAAATAATTCTATTTTATTTTATTTGCATAGTACAAATATTTTGTGTACACCATTTTATTTGTGAAGTACAAATAGCCAACTGTGTTAATTCATCCCCCAAATAATTATTTTAATATATAATAGAAGTACAACTATTTTTCCATCAAAACTTCCCATGCTCCTAACATTGGAATTTCTGACAAACTACTAACTTGCACACAGTTGCATTTTCCAGTCTTAACCTCCTTCTTCCTATTTCCCACACTGGCAGTCACAAGTAGTCCACCATCTCTACAAAACCCCAGCTCTATTCCCTCTCCCTACATAGATAACCCAACCTCATACTTTTTTTTTTTTTTAAGATTTTATTTATTTATCTGAGAGAATGAGAGAGAGCATGAGCAGGGTGAGGGGCAGAGGGAGAAGCAGACTCCCCACTGAGCAGGGAGCCGGATGTGGGGCTGCATCCCAGGACTCCAGGGTCATGACCTGAGCCAAAGGCAGAGGCTTAACTGAGGGAGCCACACAGGTGCCCCAACCTCATACTTTCTGAGATAATTATGGCCGCCCCAACTCCTTCTCTAACAGTTGACAGGTGTGTCTACCTAAATCTCTACTTCTTCCCTTCTGACTCAGTGAGGGGAAGCTGCCTTCCTCCTACAGTCTTCACATTTGCTCTGGATCCCCAGCCCTTCCTACCCCCCTCAGGTATGCAAAGAATTCCTTCTTCATAGAATTAATGCAGTTTATCCTTCAGAGTTTTACTGAAGATTCACCTCAGGAGAGGAGGCTTCCAATGATTTAGATTCTACTGCTACATGGAGGAGGGAGAAATGGAGGAGGCTATAGGACCTAGTTCTCAGATGTAACATGTAATTGTTGGTTAAACAACTATTCTCTGTACTCCGTAAAAAAAAAAGCGATCATTGCCTTATTTGACTTTCACTAACCAGTACCTGGCGTGGAACAGAGTATGCAAGAACACTCCCATCCAGAGAGAAAAAATAGAACATGATTTGTTTTGAAATAACTGATGGAACATATAATACCTAGTCTCTTTATGAATCAAAAATATTAAGGAGAACCTAGAGACCTGCTAAGATCTACATATCACTCAGAATTGTCAGTGATTGTTATAGGCATTTAAAGGTAATAGCATAATGACATATCAAGGAGAACTACTTGTGAAACTTTGTATGAATTTATAATGAATGGCCAAATGCTGTGAGCTCAACTCTGCTGTGGACAATAAGTCACAGCCAGCTTGAGAGTCAGCATCAATTATAACCTCACCCTGATGACACGCTGCAAGGAGAATAGAAGGTAACATCCGAGTGTGTCCCAAACGTTTTCTGGTGAGAAAACAAAATGAAATCGGGAAAAACAGAGTTTTCTAAGTTTCTCCAATCTGAATTTCAATTGGTTGCAAACAAAAGAGAAAATGGCAAGTCCCACTTTGTATGGAATGGTTCAGACTCTGAAGAGACATCATGGGAAATTATGCATGAATAACCTTGCCACCTGTGTGGGATGATTTGAGTGGTGGTGCTGCGTAGACTGTAGGAGACTTTTCTGTAGTTTGGTCATTTTTTATTCCAATTAATATCAGCTGTCTTTGATGTGAAATGTGACCTGCACTGCCTTAATTAAGGCTGTTTTTATTGATCTGTCAACAAAATCATTTTGGGGATGTTGGAGAATAGAGAACAATTGGACTGCAGTGTTCAGCCAGAGGGATTTTGAAATCATTATGCAGCATTGAAAAAGAAGCAAATCTCTAGCAACATCATTATTAATGATGTCTGAAGTTTATATATAATGTGTTCATTCAGCATTCATAACAGAGTCTGTACATTTTCCTTATAATAGCCATGATGGTTTTTAATAACTTAAATGATGCTGAAAAACAAAAAACCCATGGTTATCCATTGGAATCAGAATAACATTCAAATTGCCTTGATGCACAAAGCCTAAACGATCCTACCCGCCCCCCACCCCCCCACACACACACAACCCCCTTATCTTATTTCACCTCATTCTCCCTCTTCCTCTTTATGCTCTAGCTTCCTTTGCTCTCCTGGTCCTTTGCTCATGTCACATACACCCTGAAAGCCTTTTTCTGTGTTCTTTCGTTTGGAATAGAATCCCCCAGATCTTTTCAGTACTAGTAACTTCTCATTGTTCATCTCTGAAATAAAAAGTCATGATGTCTCATCTAAAATAGCCCTATTCATTACCTCCCAGTCCTCTGAATCCCATTATCCAATATTACTTTCTTCCATGACACCTTTCAATATGGGATATTATCTCATTTGCCTGGTTGCTTGTTTCTTTGTTTTCTGTATTCCTCTCTTGAATGTAATCTTCATGAAAACAAAAGAACATATTTATCATGTTCACTTTTGCATCCCTTAAATCTAGGATAAGAGCTGCTCAAATAGTTGCTGTGTGAATGAATAATTGAGTTATAATGTACAGCATTTAAAAATTGCCTTTTTCCAGGACTGGAAAATGTTCATAGCTTTCCAAGGAATAAGTAATCACCATTTGATTTCCAAACATGGGGAATTATAAATCTCTCAATTAGTTCAGGACTTATGTAAGACCAACAACCTTATACTTTCATGTCATAATGATTTCACATTAGACCTAAGTTGGGAATTATCACACCAGTTCTGGATGCTGCTGGTTGTATATCTGATGATCTTAGTTATAGCACTCTTACCCATGTGGGTAGATATACTCTGGCAATCGATAGATAATTTATGCAATTATTTAGCAAATATTTATTGAATACCTCCTATCTGCTTAGTGCTGTGCTAAGTATATAGTATAAATTGGAATGAATGACCCCATGGGGTTTATGGCTCAGTAGAGAGAGACCCAACAATCAAACAGTTCCTCACAATGAATCACAAGCAGTCCTATGATAAGGGAATGACAGAATGGTATGAGCACACAAAGCTGAAGCCCTTGACTCAAGTCAGCCTGTCAAAGAAAGTTTCCCAGAAGAAGTGGCAACAAACCTGAGACTAGAAGAATAAAGAGGAGTTAGTCAGTGGAAGCCATGTATCCACCTGGCCTCATCCACCAACTGCAGTAATTGCTAGAATCCATTCCCCAAAATGCTTCATTCTATTTCAGGCAGTATTGAATTTGGTTTTCTTTTAAATGTAGTCTACCTTGTTGCCCCTTCAATATTAAATCATCAGTCTTTATACTGGGAAGAGTTACTTCTAAACACTTTATATGTTTTGTTCAAGTAATCTTTATAACAATTCTGGCAAGGTACTAATATTATATTTATTTTACACATGAAGGAGTAAAGTTCCCAATATTTGACCCCAGCTCATCCACACAATTATTATAGCTCAGACTTGAGTCTCTGGGCCATTCTCATCCTCAGTACCATGTGGTCTCTTCTATTCTATGTCCTGTGATGTCTGCATTAGACTCAGTTTGCTAGAAAGAAACCCTTTTTGGCTAGTAACATCAGCCACATGTCAGTGTAAACAAAGCGCATTGTTTAATGCCCAGGTCTCCATATCTGACACTGATCTTGTGAATTTCAGATAATGGTATCAGACACCAAGTAGTTTCAGTTCAGGTCCAGAGTTGCTATAGTGACTTACTCTGTGGCTTAAAGAGTGGGCAAGTATCCTCTACCTCAGGTTACTAGACAAACGATCAGTGCTGCCTTGAGTTTTAAGTCTTTTCAAGATATCTTGGTGGAATAGCATGTTTATTAATTTTACCTTAGAGTAGAACATTTTAAGCATGACATTCCTGGAAGAAGGAAGTTACCATACACTGGCTACACCAAAAGTATGCATCTCCTGTGAAGAATATCCATGACCCCTAATTGAAACTCCTGTATTTGACTCCTTCTTCTATATCCCCACAGCTTAAAAAAGCTTTTCCATCAGGATAAAGTCATCACTTGTGTCAGCTAAGCCAACACTCTGGAGCTTCATTATAGAAATGCACAATTATTATAGCTCAGACTTGAGTCTCTGGGCCATTCTCATCCTCACAGCTGCAGTGGGTTGCTGGACCCTACCTGTGAGCTCTTGGCAGATACCAATTTTGACCTAAGACCGTAGATAGTAAATAAACCCTATCTACTGGGACTCAGTTTCAAGTTATATGTGCTGCTCTTTCAACAATAGCAGTGTGACCTAGTTCTTGAAATAATTTCTGTTTGTTTACCCAATCATTGACCATCTCCAGAACCCCTAAGTTGTATAAGTTATCATTTGCCTGGGACTTTGTCATTGTTGCTTTTCAGTAACTTGTTCCTTTCTCTCTGGATGATGGGACACATGATTTGGTCCCGTCAGCCACTATCCAGAGACATCAAAGCAACTGGGTAAAAATCATGGCTAAAAGGTCTGGCTGCCTATTGCAAGAACTCTCAGATCTCAAGTAACTTTCGAGTAATTTGCTATATCAGTTAGATATTGCCTATATTTTTTTCTAGTCATCTGTAAGAACCTATTGCTACTTAGATCTTTTTATTGTCTACTGAAAAATTCTGAGTCTCAAATGTTTACAAAGACCAGAGAGATAACCTAAATGCCAGCCAGGTGGGCACTATGGCGACCTCTGGGCATTTCCAGGGAACTGCAGCTCTTCTATCAGAGCTCACTCTTACCATGTTTGAACATGATCCTTATTGTTCCATATATTCTGCTTTTCCTTAGAAGACAAGAATTTATATATTTATGTGAAATCTTCAGTTTTATAAAGTTTAACTCAGAAATTTAAAAAATACCGAGAAGACAAAAAATAAAACGAAACAAATAAAATAGAAAAAACAACTCCAATAACTCCAATAACTCTCTGAAACTGCCCTGTAGCTCAGTTTACACCAAAGGATGACGTAATTCCAGTCCTGGTACCACAGGTACCCTAGGGTACCGCAGTCATATAAGATCTTTAGGAATTTATCTTACTATGTCTTAGACCATGTCTTGCCTAGAGAAAATAATTATCCAAATTTCAATATAAAATGGTAACCTATTTTGGTTGACCACTTCTAGAGAGATAATTGAAAGTTGTAGACATTTATGGATATATACGTTAAAGTATGTAGTACACTTGTAGCATTGCTGCTACCGCTACTAATAAGAGTAATTGGTAGTAACATCATTTGTAAGGAGTCATCAGGCTTGGAGATGTCAAGGCCAAAATCTCCAGATTCTTTTGACATACCTGAGTTTTTTCCTATTTCGGCTAATCTGATTCAGTTTTCCACTTCACTTTCTATGGAAAGAAAGTGTAATCATCAGCAAGAGCAATGACTCTAAAGCATACCTAGGGGAAAATGAAACATCCAGGATTCCCAGAGAGATTTGATAAGCTTACACAAGTCACTCTCTCCACTCGCTGGGACCACTTCTATTTCTAGCACCTTTTTACTGTTCCTGACAACACTCCCAGTTGAGCTGAATAATTTACCCTCTCACCTGACAGCCGCTGTCATTATAAAAATTACCAAGCCAATTCAGAGCGTATCTGCACAATGGGGGGGGGGGAATTAAACTTTTAACAACCTTCAAGAAAGCCTAGACTCATCCCCACCTCTTGTCAACTTGTACATGAGCTCATCTTTAGTTGCAAAAAGTTGGCAGATTAGAAGATCATGTATGACAGATCTGAAATAGCATTCATGACATTCTTCCCTAGTGGTATCTCTGAAAAGAAGCATAATGAAAAATCATATTTAGAAATTTGGTAAGTACTCTACAAATTGGAGAAGTTTAGGTATATGGCCAACTATTTATAATCTATTCCATTTATCTGTAATAAAGTCCTAGCAAGCTGTGACTTTGAATATTATAGGGAGGTTTATCAGAAATGCTGTGGAATGTTGCTCCTTTTTGAAATATATTAGATGTTTGCTTTTATGCTTATTTCATTCCACTAGAGAGATTGGAAGGACACAAACACTTTATGTTTTGATTATAGTCTATCTGTTTGAAAAATTGCCACTTCTTTCTTGGCATTCTGTTTCTGGAGTTGAATTATACTATCCTATATATACTAATAATGTATAATAAACCTCTCCATTTGTCACAGCTTCTGAAAAAGTTTGATCAACCAAACTATTCTTTTTAAGTGATAATTATTTATTTTTCCAAAACTCAGTTAAACATATATATAATATATGTATATATTATATATATATATACACACATACATACATAACTTGCCATGTCCAGAGATCAGCACTGTAAAACAAAAGTTAGCATGTAGGTTTAGACTAATTCTAGGCAATAGTGAGGAAATATAACAGTTTGTTTTTCTTGGGCACTCCTGTGATAGATGACTCTCCTTTTGGTTTCAGAAACTCTACTTTTGAAAAATATACTTTGCAGACCCCTCTTAATACCTGTGTCGTTAACCTCTAACCAGGCTATCAACCACAATACTGGAGTACTGTTTGAAGGGTTTTTAATTTCTTTTTTCTTATTTGTTGTATTTACTTGGAATGTTTCTTCTTTTCCTTCCTTTTTTCTGTAACTCACTGATTCTAAGCCATGGTGGTATAAAGGATAACTCTCCTCAAATCATTGTTTTGCTAAAAGCCATAGATGCTGTTGTATATTTACATGGTGATGTGCTTATTTACACTGCCTTGGCTGACTTAGAAGGGATTTTACTCCAGGTTTTCTATTATATGCATACAGATGTTTTTGGCTAGGGGGTGGGAGCCAAGTAGAGTTTAAAATCCCAAACTCATATTTTATAAGTAGTAAGTCATAAATTACTTAGGATTCTATCCAGCTCTCCTTTACCAGTTTAATGAGGTAAAGGAGAACAGTCATCATATTAAATTATGTCAGTTTTTCTGGGAACAGGTGACAGAACAAATCATTTCAAACTCCCTCATTCTACATTCTAAGAATCCACTGAGGACTATAACTGCTGACCTTTGTAGCAGTTGACTTGTAGCTTGGGAAAAAAAAAAATGAGTGAAGATTATATTTCACTGGACATTTTTACCCTAGCTAAGGTGATTCTTACCAACTCCCACCCCTATGCAATGTTCTTCTAAGAACGTGGATACATATAATAGAGTTCTAGTATGGATATTCATGTTGTTAATAAGCATTTTAGAAAGTTGATGACTTTGTCCAGAACTTAACTGACAAGGGTTTGTATGTGAATATATAATGTGTATAAGGGGCATATATACACATATATATATGTGAGAGAGAAAATAATATATGTATATATACACATACAGATTTAGTAATTTTTATATATATACACACATGTATATATCAAGCCACAGAGAAATTGAACTTGTAATCAGAAAGTTACATTATTAAGAGAGCTAAAATTATAGTTTTTATTTCAAGTTCCCAGGGATTTAAAATAAACTCACTATTTTCTATTTCATGTTTCCTTAACTCTGATACCAGTATTTCATAAAGAATATTTCAGGGACCATTATTCACGCAAGATGCTTCATGAGAGAAATAGGAGTTTCACAGCTAAGTAAGTTGGGAAAGGCTGTTCTTTCTAAGTATGTGATTCTATCATCATGGTAAAGGTTCTAAGAAATTTGCTTAATTTTGCTTAATCTAGCATTTCTCACATATGTTTGACTATGAAATTAAGATTCTATAACTGCTTCTTGGAGACATTGAAGTGCTAAAAAAAGTTAGAAGTTCTGAACTTTTCAGAGAAATTTGTGATGTATTTAATCAGTGGTTGTTTCAAATACCTTTGACCCTTTCTCTTGGTTATAACATGATGCTCCTACTTGTCTTGGGCCTGGCATTCTTGAAACTGATTTATGTTTGCTATTAATTAATTATAATGAGTAAACCTCCCTTATTGAAAAGCTATAATTGTTCCTTGTCTTTGAAGTACAACAACATGACAGCATTGGATCCTACAGGTGAGATTTATGTCATTTCTGTCAGTGATATCTGAATGGAAACTGAAGATTTTTGTATCTAAAGGTTTGCCATTTAAAACCATTTTCCTTACCTTACTCATAGATTCATGAAATGGGAAGTGGGATCTGGGGATCATTTGGTCTCAATTTTTTTATTTTTATTTTTTTCCTTTTTTACAGCAGGGAAAAACAAAGCAAAACAAAACAAGGAAAATGACTACTCCAAAGTTAGAAACTTTCCTGAAGATGGAATCCTCCATAAAGGGGGGCATTGTAGCTTAGTGAGTGAGCACAGGCTCTGGAACCAGATTGTCGGAGGTCAAATCCGGGCTTTCCCACTTACTGGCATTTGATCTTGGGCCAATTACTTACCTTTTGTGTTTTTTTTTTTTTTTTTCAATTGCCTCATCTATAAAACAAGCATACTAATAGTATCTGCCTCAAAGGGTGGTTGTTTGGAGCCAAGTGAGCTAAAATATGTATAACTTTACTCTGTTGTGTAGCCAGTGCTGGACAAGTAATTGCTATTATTATTATTATTATTATTATCATTATTAAGATTTAAGTCTTTAATTTCTAGTCAAGTGTCTTCAGGAGATAGTTTATATAGTGTCCCTATAAGGAATATTTAATAATATTTACTGACTTAGCGCTCAATAAGTGCTATCCCACTGAGGCAGTGAGTAGGAGGCTGTCGAGATAAAGTCCAGGTTGCCCTTGGTCCTAGAGAACGTGCAATGAACAAAACAACCCTCGCTGCATAAGTTATATGGTACATGAGGAAGAAATAAAAGTTTATTGTGTTAAACTGTTGAGGTTTTGAGAATTTACTCTACTACATGATCTAGTTTAACCAATCTGAAATTCATATCTATCAACATAAAATCATGTTTATTTGTGTGTGCATTTAAGAGAAAAAGGAAAAGTTAAATGACAATAGAATTTAACACAATATTTCCCCTGGCTAACATAAGGCCTGGAAGGAAAAAGAACTAGAACTTTCTATGCCTTTGGAAGACATCAGGTTTTCAATAAATGAAAGGAAAATAATTAACCTAATATCATTCCCTATCATAATGATATAGTAAGTAAATGGATGGGAAAAATAATCATGGCACAAGAGATATGCGCTGTACAGAGAGAATAATTGAAGTTCAGCTAAAATGAGTTAATTTCCCAAGGTCTCATAAAAAAATAGATGGAAAATAAAAAATATGCCTCACCGAGGCCCCATTCCAGTGTGCTACTTCCCAACTCATTTACAGTTCCAATATGTGATTTATGGTATAAAGAACAGAACAGTATTTTGGAGATATAATAGATTGACCTCAATTATTTCAAATAATAACATTATATGAGTTATATTAATGTGTTTGACTAGGAATTTCTCCTATATAAGTTGTCCTTATGTTATTAAGTCTAATAATTTCCAAAATCAGCAATCTGAAATAATAGTAACAGATAATGTTCCTCATTTCACATAATACGAATACATGGAAAAACTAATGACAGTTTTACTATTTTGTCCTACTCTGTGGTAGGTATAGATTATAAAGGATAAACAATGCATCAGGCTTACTTACCTAATTTCTTACATAATCTCAATATTCTTAAAAGTAATTTCTTTGGAACATACTTATTTGGGGATGTCTTAATTTATTCCCATTACTTAATGGGAAAACTATAAAGAGATTTCCAGTAAGATTATGAGGAAGGCAAGAATGGCCACTATTCCTACTCCTATTCAACACTCTACTAGAGATAGAAATCTAGGCTGCCTTAATTTAAAAAAGGTAGTCATATTGATAGCAAAAGAGAAAAAATTGCCAAACTGACCAACAGATTTAGTAATTGTAACTCATCCAGCCATTGGGAGGAGACCAAGAAAATTACAGAATGAAAAAAAAAATTGGTATACACTCAAAACTAGAATAAAGGAATCTGGGGTGCCTGGATGGCTCAGTTAAGCAGCTGGCTCTTGATTTCATCTGTGGTCATGATCTCAGAGTTCTGGGATAGCCCTCATAGGGCTCAGTGCTCAGTGGGGAGTTTGCTTAAGGATTCTTTTTTTTCTCTCTCTCTCTATGCCTCTGCCCCTTCCCCCACTCACACTCGCTCCCTTGTTTTTTTTCTCTCTCAAATAAATAAATCTTTTAACAAAGGAATAAAGGAATCTATTGTGCTGGAGTTCTTAAGTTATTCTAAAATTTCAACCAATTCTTTTTAAAATGGTTTGTTTCTCACATTTTTATTGTTCTTATACAAAGTATTCATATATATTTTCTTTTAAATTCACACTCATAAATCTTAGGTTCAACTTAAGTTAAAGTTGTTAAATAGCAATTTGTCTTTTATCTCCTCTCCTGTCCTATTTTGATCTCCTGTATGTTACAGACTTCTCATGTTGCCCCTTAACCAAGATCTCTGATTAATTCTGGCCACTGTTATCCCCTTATTAAAAATATAAATTTCTCTTCATTGCCATCAACATTTTGAAAATGACAATAGCTAAACAAATACCCCATTTACTACTTATGTATTAATAAATACATATTCTCTGAGGTAATATATTTGGGTTTTAATATGAGTATTCAAGAACCATAATAAGAAGGACTGATTTCCTCCTGTCCTGCAAGGTTAATAACTTTTCTACACATATATGGAAATTTTCCTATAGGATTCAATCTTCTAGATCTATTTTAGATAGCACCTATTTTATGAAGCCATTTCCTATCCATACAATGACTATATATTCTTCTTTGAACCTGGAGACTCACCATAATTAGCAGAACTCATGTTCTCTTGTGCTCTCTTAGCAGAGTTTTCATGTCTTGTTTGGATGGTGAATTATATGGTCACCCATCTATCCTACAAATTAGAAAATTAGAATTGAAATGAATCTTTATTTTTGTTATTATATCATATTATTAATGCTTATATTTGAGAATTTATTAAATTCAAAATTTGGTTTGTCATAATTTCATCATATATGTATAATATGTATAATGTATTATATATGCTATATATAATCTTTATCATATTAATTTAAAGACAGATATTTGACATTATCTGTATTTACAACTTGCATACAGTGCATTGAAAGAAGCTATGTGATAAATTTTGAATAAATGAATGATCTTAGTTTTAGATATAGTTCCTTACAGTAAGTGCTAAGTTTTCCTATTTGTTGTTATTAAAGGTTATATTAAGTATGTGTATAATTGTCTTATTTACTTAAGCAGTAAATGCCTAGCTTTTTAAATTGTTCATAACTCGGCGCCTGGGTGGCTCAGTTGGTTAAGCGACTGCCTTCGGCTCAGGTCATGATCCTGGAGTCCCAGGATCGAGTCCCACATCGGGCTCCCTGCTCAGCGGGGGTCTGCTTCTCCCACTGACCCTCTTCCCTCTCGTGCTCTCTGTCTCTCATTCTCTCTCTCAAATAAATAAATAAAATCTTTAAAAAAAAATTGTTCATAACTCATCTCTTCAGTATTAACCTGTTGTGTATTTTTATAGAAGAGTGCCAAGGGAAATATTTATACATATCAATAATGTTAATAATTTATTAAGAATTTCCAAGTTGTAAATTAATCCTAATGTATTTTCAGAGGCATGTCATTATAGGAAAGGCAGGTAGGATAAAAAATTAATTCCTCCCACCCAATAAACTTCTTAAAATATAGTACATGCCTATTTTAAATAATTTTAAAAATACAGATGAATATAAGTAAACATATAAAAACAAAATGGAGTATTATTGAATTTAATTAATGATATATCAAGGGATCTTATGTATCATGGATTGTCAAACATTTTGATTGCTTCAGCATATCATATATAAAGAAAACACTATAAAATTTAAATTTTAATATTGTAACTTATGATAGTTTTAAAAAAAATAGTCTCTTTTTTTTTTTTCCCTTTACTTAATTTGAATGGTTATAGTGCTCTGATGTGGGTATTTTTAGTAAATGAAAGAAAACCCAAACGTGTTGAATTGTCTGTAGTCAACTTGGCATCATAATAGGTCCCATCCACACTCTTTTCTGTGGAGGTCAAAGAGCAACATTCAGTACATGCTACCTAGGTTCCCTTTCCCTGTGGGTTAGGGATCAGACTCTTCTAAAGAGAGGTCACTGTGCAAGATTGAGAAGACTGAAGGGAAAGATAGGCCCTTGTTCTCTGGAGGTGGTGGTAGCCAGGTGAATGGTTAGAGAGGATATTTACAGTAATTTACCAGTAAGCTCTTAAGAACATCCTGATGTATCAGTTGATGGTCTTTGGGTACTTGATGGAAATTCTACAGATTCTTTAGAATTGTGACAGCTTCTGCGTGAATGCCCAGAACCTCACATTTCAGCTTTTCAGGTTGAAATGTTCAGTGGCCGCTCCCTTGACTTCCATTATTCTGCATATTAAAATGCTTTCTTAATCCCTACATTAAATTCTTCATACCAGAAATACATGAAATGGTTTCTGCTGTACTCTTCAAATCCTAATGGATACGCCAGTGAAAGTGCCCTATGTTAATGGACTTTTATTTTGTCACGTAAGAAATGTAGAGGTAGGCTTGTTCTAGGGGTGATTATTTCAGGGGCCCAATGATATTGTCAGAGACCCAGTTCTCTCTACTTCTTTCAGTGCCATCCTCCAAATCACTGGCATTTTGTCTTAGACTGGCTCCTCTCCTCATTAGCGTTGCAAGACCAGGGCAGAAGAGGTCCTGTGAACACCCATCACTCTGCATCAGAGAAACATTTCTCTACATCTCTCACCCTCATCCTCAGAACAAAAAGGAACTATAGCCAAATGCCTGCAAGGTGTGCGAGTTGTGCCACCGTCAATTTCAGAACAGTAAAATTTTAAGCAACAAAAGTGCTTATATGAAAGAAAATAAATCAACTTGCTAAATCCTTTCTCTTAGAGAGCATAAGTCTCATGGATGCTGGCATCCTCACTTCCCAGAAGGGATGAGTTTTCGTTTTCTTACTTCTCTATGTGTTCCTCATATATGTGTGTCCTGATGGTGTGCAACAGTTGCACATGGTACTGAAAAATATTCTGTGGTATTAAAAACACATATTTCTCTCAGATTTGTAATATAACTAGTTCTACAAGTCACATGAGTAGCCATGCTGCTGATTTTTATACTGGCAACTATATGGATTCTTAAATACAAGAATTATGAGTTATTTTATTTCATAAAAATATTTAACATTTAATTTAGTTTCAAAATTAAAATTTTAGCTTCACTTGAATAATGTAAATATTGTCAAGAACAAGGGGAATGGCGCCTGGGTGGCTCCGATGGTTAAGCGTCTGCCTTCAGCTCAGGTCATGATCCCAGGGTCCTGGGATCGCATCCCGCCTCGGGCTCCCTGCTCCTTGAGAGCCTGCTTATCCCTCTGCCTCTCTCTCTCTCATGAATAAATAAATAAAATCTTAAAAAAAAAAAAGAACAAGGGGAAAATGCACAAACTAGAATTTTGACTGAAAATCAAAAGCTTTCTTTTTTTTCCATGTACATGTGTTACTAAGTTGATAGCAATGATATTCTTTGAAAAATGCAGGTATTATACATAAAGCTTTCTCAATCTGCCCAAAGATGAAATGTCATGTGAAGCACACATAAAATTTGACCTTAAAACTCTTGTTGGACACACAATGATAATTCCATCCAAATCCTGCAAAAAACAATTTTACTGAATTAACATAAGACGTGAGATACACTAAAAGCAAATTGTGGTCTTCGGCAGAAAATCAAATTAATTTTCAACTTGTGCTATCTACAGTTATTTGGCATGGTTTACAAAAACAAAACACAACAAAACAAAAAAAACCTGACTTAAGTTTGGCTATTTTCCTTTGGAAAATATTAAACTTATTTTAAAATCTTTTAGAAAAAGTGATTTTTTAAATTTCAAAAGAAGAGTGATTTTAGTCAGCTAAAAACATGCTGCTGTTTTTAGAATTTTTCTTTTTTTGGTACTATGCCACATTGAAAAGTTTGACAAAAAAGAAAATTAAGTACCATAGTTGCAATTCCATGAGAAAGCAGAAATTTAAGTAATATAATAGCAATTTATGATGAAATTTTAAAAATAAGAAAGAACTTCAACATTGTTGTGTCAAATCTTGACTTAAACCACCTAACTAGTGATTTTGCTGAAATGTAGGAAGAATCAAAAATGTATGGAATAAAACCATACAGTTTTTTTTAAATGCCTTTATTTTTCTTATAAACATCCCACCCATCAGCTATCCGCATGTATAATACCAATTAAATTGTTTTTGCTATTTTACCAATTTTCAGTTATATGAAATTCTACTTTCATGTACATATACTTGGAAAGTTTATCTATTGTGGGTAGGAGGTATACCATATCTTATTTTCCAGCTGGATATCTTTACTTTTACCTTTTAAATATTTAAACATATAGTTAGTAGGTAGGACTTGGCTTATACCTACTGTCCCTGTACTGTAAAAGTTATGGGTGAACCTGCCCCTAATATTCCCAAAGTTGTGATTGTAGTTGCAGGTGGTAGAAATGTAGAAAAAAAATTTTTAACTACTGTAAAAAAAAATAAATTAACCTTTCTCAAAATTTTTTCAACAGATGGTCCACATGGTAATTTATTTATCCACGTTTTCTACTTCTTGAGTTAATTAAGTCAAATTGCATTTTACCAAGAAAAATTGCCCATTTTATACATATTTTTCAGATTTCTAGCATATATATAGTGTTTCTTATAATTTTAATCTCCTTAATATTTATCATTAGAGTTTTAATTATAAATTTCCACTGGCATTAATGGCTTTTTTTCCAAATGAAATTTGTGAAAATAATTGTATATTTCAGTGGTTTACTGAATATGTTTTTAATGATATATTTGTTTTTCTGGTATTTAATTAATTTCAGATATCTTTATTTTGCCCTCTACCTTGTATAGGTTATATAGGTTGTTTTTTTTTTAATGTTTAATGTTTTTTTAATGTTTGTTTAATGTTTGTAAGATGAATATTTGGACTAATTTTTTCTTGATATAATAAGCTCATTTACATATAAATATTTATCAGAATAGAACATTGATGATTTTTATAAATTTCCATATGCCACATTCTTGTTGTTCTTGTTTTATTATTGGCTTTATTTTAAATTTATTTCATCATTGTTTGAGAAGTTATCTAGAAATGTGGAAATGAAATTTGTGAAAATGTATATTTCAGTGGCTTACTGAATATGTTTTTAATTATATATTTGTTTTTCTGGCATTTAATTAATTTCAGGTATCTTTATTTTGCCCTCTACCTTATATAGGTTGGGTTTTTTTTTTAATGAAAATGATCTGAGTAGTTTGATTCTTTTTATGATGGATTTAAACTTGTATTACTCATTTCTATTTTATTTAGTTCATGGTGTTCAAAAAATATGTCCTATGTGTATATTTGGAAACTTACTGAGATTTTATTTGTTGCCTTTTAAATAATCATGTTTAAAAATCCATAATGCTATAAATGCTGTAGCTTCCATTTGCTAGGTCCAGAGTTTAATATATCTCTATGAAGTTTACATATTAGTTAAATTCAATAGTATAAATATGTTTAAATAGAGCTTCCTCTGGAAAGCATTCCATAAAGGGTATGTGATCCCAGATTAGTTTAGGTACCTACTACACACTATCACAGTACTTAGCATTTTCTAATTCCTCTACAAAGCACATTTTTTTGATCACTATAGCTTTATTGTAAATCCAATGTTGTTCTTATCTTTTTTTAATTTTTATGTTATGTTAATCACCATACATTACATCATTAGTTTTTATGTAGTGTTCCACGATTCATTGTTTGCGTATAACTCCGAGTGCTCCATGCAGTACATGCCCTCTTTAACACCCATCACCAGACTAACCTATCCCCCCACTCCCCTCCCCTCTAGAACCCTCAGTTTGTTTCTCAGAGTCCATTGTCACTCATGATTCATCTTACAAAGCACATTTTAGACTGAATGGTAACCATGTATAGTATTATATTTCCTTATTTTTCCATATATTTCCAGTATTATTTTTCCATAAAAAATATTTTCCATATTTTTCCATATAGTATTATTTTTCCAAGTTATAATCTCAATGAGGCCAAAGATCTTATTCTTATCGATGTGTTTGTTAAGTTTTGTATGTTGATTATGTGTTGTCTGTACCTACATGGTATGTTTGTAGACACTTAGTACAGTGTCTAGCATATGTCCCTGAGCTGCAGATGACAGGCAGAGATTTCAGTGTAGATACATCATATATGAAATGAGTGTGAAAAATCTAGAAGGAGATGCCAATAAGGGACTGAATATTTGAATTTCCTGCCTAGAAAGCAGGTTATGCTAGAAATATATATTTAGGTGGAAAAAGGAAGAAGAACCAAAATGATTCTTTTAAAAAGTGACCAAATATGTAGTGGAAAAATCAAAAACACATTATGTCCAAGAGACTAAGAGTAGAAAGCAAGTTTTTGAAGGAGGAACTGACTGGATCAAATGAGATGAGTAGAGAGACAGAGGGGTAACTGGGGAAGCTTAGGACTAGGGAGGGTTTTTTGGTATCATTTTTTTTTTAAATAAATGGGAAATAGTCATTAGAGACTGAAGATGTAGGAGAAAAAGAAATGGATGAATGTAGCCCCTATAAAGATAAGAAGGAATGAGTCTCAGAGGCCATGTAGAGACATTTGTTGCCTTTGACAGGAGAGGGTGCCCTTCCTCCTTTTCCCAGAAAAGAAACATGGAAAGTGCTGATACAAGCAGGTTTCAAGTTTCAGGGAGTAAATTGTCAATATAGTCAAAGTCATCAGGCCAACATTTTTAAGAAATAATAGCTGGATATAATATTTGGCCTGTAGTACAATTTAAACCAAATAGAAAGTATAAAAAGACAAAGGAAATACATTATATTCAGTGAAAGATAGTATTTGCACTTTAAAATTAATTTTATGTAGTTATATATTTTCACAAGAGGTATGGATTACGATGTAGTTTGAAGAAAAAGTGTTAGACTGATATATTTTCCCCCTGTTGATTTTCTTCAAAAACTTTTAATTAAGTATGGAGGACATATTTTTCATTTTTGTTTTTACCCAGTTCAGTGATAAAACTAAAAAGAATCACAGCTTTGGCTTGTTAAAGGATGGAGAATTTTTAAAATATAAAATAAAAATAAGGAAATATCTAAAAGAGTCGACACAGATAGTTAGTGTGACTTTTATATAGGCAGGCTCTGAGAAGGTGATTGTTGTAGACGTGTTTTGCAGGAGTGATCTAAAGAGAAAAACCTGTGATCCAGTGAGGGCACAGGATAAGATGGAAAGAAGCCAAGGAAAGGGATGGTTCAGATTAAGTCAAGGTTCACCATGATCTCAGAGAACTCTGGAATATCAATGGCACCTCAGCTGTCCCACCTCAAGGCAAGGAGGCTGGCTACTTAGTACCCTTGTATCAGTCAGTCATTCGCTACAGGCCTCAATTTCCTACCCCAGCATTTCTGAGTGTGATGGCTCCTGATGCAGAGAAAACACAGCTCTGAGAATATTAGCAGCCATAGGTGGGTGCAAGGAATAAATGGGTCTGGGTGTGGGTAATGGAAAAACCCTGTCCTGGGGCATCAGAAGAATTAGTACATAGATCTCATTCTGTTTTTAATTGGGACAAGAATCATTTTCTTCATATGAAAAAGGCAGTTGGCTTAAATAACTTCTCAGGTTATTTTCAGCAATGTGTGTTAGTAAAAAGACCGTGGACTTTTGAGTGAGAAATCTGTTGGAATAGTTGTCCACCAGTAATGAGCGTACATCAGGTCTTATTTTTTAATCTATAAAACGTGAATGATAATTCCTAAATCATATTCAGAGTCTTTATCCGATAAAGTTCTTGGTACAGCCATCAACAGTAAATGATTATATTAAAATAAATAATATATATGTTATCTTTTATATAATCTTTCTTCTGTGGCTCAGGAAAAGAATCTCACCGTTTAAAGCTATCAGTATGCCTTGAATATAGTATGTTGCTAAGACCATTTTTAGTTTTTCATCTAATTAGAGGGGTTTGCATCTCTTGTCTTCTTGAATCATTGAATATGGGTCTACAGAGGCCCATATAAGTAAAAGCAGTTAAAGTAGTCTAAATAAAACTAGAAGAGTTTGTCCAAGTAAGAGCATAGTGACTGGCACATTTTGTTTGTTGGAGGAAGAGAACTGTGTTCAAAGATGATAATCTCTATAATACCCACTACTGTTTTTCTGTTTTCTAAAAACCTTGATTCATTTTGTATTACTCAGATACCACTTGAGCAAAATAACAGATTGAATTAAGTGTTGGCTTCTATTAGGACATGATTTAATCAGTACCAGCAAGGTTTTTTTTTTTTTTTTTGCCAAACCCCAGTGATGGAGCATATACTTACCTAGTGTTGCTACTTCTAATAAAACCTCACTCACAAAATAGGCAGCCAATTTATGGGTCATAGTTGGCTGGTGTGATTTTTTTTTTAAATATTGCATTAACTTAGGATTTCTCTTGATCACCGTGTTTTTTGTCATTCCTGAAATTATGAATTTGATATGAGTACCTCATTCACCTTACATTAGTGTTATCTCAGGAGATTAGTAAGTAGCCATCCTTCGCGCAGAATGATAGCATCAAATTTGGATCTTAGTCTAGAAATTTTTTAAAAACATGAAAATATTGTATAGATCCTGAGATGAAGGCCTCCTTGCAATGAAGTGTGAATCAAGTATCTTCTCTAAGCATTCTAAAACTTGATGTAGTGCTAACAGTAGCAGTGTTTCATTCCTTCATTCATTTATTCATTTAATGAATTTAGTATCTTACTATTTATAGTGATGTCCTTGTCAATATGAATTAAATATATGTACCATGAATCTAACTATAAGTTTGGATCAAAAAAAAAAAAGACTTAGACTAAAAGTTATATTAAACCAGTACTGATGTGATATTATTTAGGAAGCAGTATAGGGAGTAAGGAATGTAATAGTTTTTTTAAAGGCAAATCTATCAACCTGTTGCCAATAGATCTATATATTATTCTATTCTCTGTCTTCATCACAATGTAATACCTTTTTTTAAAGATTTTATTTATTTGTCAGAGATAGAGAGAAAGAGAGAGAGAGAGCACAAGCAAGGGGAGCAGCAGAGGCAGAGGGAGAAGCAGACTTTTTGCCGAGCAAGGAACCCAATGTGGGACTCGATCCCAGGACCCTGGGATCACGACCTGAGCTGAAGGCTGACGCTTAACCAGCTGAGCCACCCAGGCATCCCACAATATGATACCTTTTAGAAGTTGCTCCTGTGATGACTCCAAAACTTATTAGTAGCCCTTGGGTTTTTTGTTGTGGGAGTTAGCGATAATATGGGAAAACCAAGTTTCCCTTGACTCATCGTTCGACATCAGGTATTAATTGCCCAATGTAAATTTCTCTAAAAACAGTTGGAAGGATCATATAATTGGTACCCAAATATAATAGAAGCACCACTTGGGTGTGAAGTTATTTCATGCCAATTAATTTTCATCCTAGAGAATTCTTTCTTTCTTTTATGAAACCTGTGGCATTTTAATTGGATTTAACTTTGTCATTGTTTCTACAATCTCATTATTTCAGTTTTTTTTTAGAAATTCAGTACTAAGTGAATGTTGACAGGTTCTCTCATTTATTTTTTATTTGGCAAATGCTTATTAAGTGCTTGTTCTATATAAGGTAATATACCAAACAAAGAAATAAGACAAACCCTACTCCCCAGGAACATAAAATCTAGCAAGGTAACTGAGAGCTATTTATAATTCATTGCAACCCAAGGAAATTTCTGATTAGTACCACATGAGAGGCACAGGCTATATTTTTTAATAAAAGAACAAGCACCTCCTCATGATCTTGGAAAGCGTCATGGAAGAGGTGACGTCTTACAACATTAGAACTGGTAAAAGCACTGCAGAACAGAAAGACCAGATGTAGATATCTCAAGCACAGAAAAGAATATGTTAAGGAAGCAAGGCACCAAATCTCAATTTAAGTTCCTAGGAACGAGTTCATGAGAATGAAGTTTGTGGGAATGAAGCTGGGTATGATGTTGAAGAATGTTAAAAACCGTGGATACTGGCTTCATACTGTCACTTTGTAGCCTGGTGATATTAAGCACATTGCCTATTTTTCTCTGCCTGTCAGGTCTTCATTTACAAAGTAATGATATAACAGCTAATATCTACTGATCACTATATGCCGAACACTGTGTTAAAGGTATTACGCATTACCTCACATAATCTTCATGCGAAGCTCAGAAGGTGGGCTCTCACTTTCGCCAACTAAAGCTTGGAGAGTTTCAGTAACTTGCCTAAAGTCACACCACTTGGAAAGGGCTGAATAGGAATGAAAACTAGACCTGTTTGACTTCAGTTTCCACGGTCTTATCTATGCCATTATACCCTATCCTGTTTAACTCCCAGAGTAAAAGTTAGTTTTAAAAGATGTTTGTGGCTTGTGAATACTACCTAATCTTGAATGAGAGACAATCTCAGTGTATAATTTAAAGTTTGTTTCTTGTTTGTATTTTTGTATATATTGTATATATAGTTTGATTCTTCCACCCCTGCCACCAACCCTGCCATCCATGATCACCCCACACATGCACACATCCCACACTGGCTGTGTGATTTTATTCACTTTGCTTTCTTAGCTTTTAGTTGTAAAGGGAAAGTAAAATGGAAACTATACTTTTGAAGTTTTGTGGGAGGCAAGTGGTATATAAATAACAGCCCTTCTATGCATCCATTTCCAAATCCAGAGAGTAATAAATACATGAAACTAATAGATCAAAATATGACCTTTATGACCGATACAGCCTTTTAGAAAATTGCTGTAGATCTGTGGACAAGTAGGCATGCTAATAATTCATCCCATAAGCACTGGACGACGATAGATTTTTCCTCACCAGGAGTGGCCCCCTCACCACAAGACTGGCAACAGACGAAAACGCGTGGATCTGAGGACAGGCTGGCTTCTAAGGATGCCACAGCTGCGTCAAGCATGCTCAGTTCCTTTTCCAGAGATTAATGAATCTATAATTCATCTCTCTTCCCACAGGAGAAAATGAGTGACAAGTGGGGAGATGGGGAGATAAAGGCCAGAAGTTTAGTTTAGGTCAGTGGTTTTCATCCCTGGCTGTACTATGTGCATGTAGAACTGATCAATAAAGAGTTTCTTTAATCTAGTGTGAGTTTCAGACACCGGTAACTCCTCCACATGAAAAATAAAGATCATGGGGCATAAATTCCCCCCAAACCAGGGCTATCTTATTTCCCAAATATGTTGACCTAAAGGATGTAAAATTACATGGCATCTTTCTGGGTTTTAATTTTATTAGTAAAGAAGCAAATATTAAAATATATCTCCATGAGAATAATGATTTCCACTTGTACATAAGGAGGTACAAATTTAATATGTATGTGGAAATCCGTATCTCCCAGTTCCCTTTATTTTATTTATGGCCAAGATAAGAGGGAACTAGAGTGAAGGGGAAGATAACCCAGAGCATTCCAAGGGCAAGCTTTTAAATGGAACTTCTTTGGGAAAGGTTTTATATATAATTCTAACAGTCTGAGCATTATTGTTGGTATTTCCTAAGGATACTAGTAACATCTGGGGGGCAGGGCAAGAACAATAATTCAACTTCCTTTGCATTGTTTTTTTTTTAATATATAAATCAATTCTTCAAAGATATTCTTACCAGAATATAATTTTTATAGAGAATAACGCATTAGTTTTCAATTATCTCTCTTTGTGGAGACTTTGTGAGAGGTAAGTAATGGGCATGGGTCCCAGTGCTGCCCCTTCTTTCCCCATGAATCCTAGGGTAGGGCAAGATTATCTTTTTTCGTGGCTGTGTTTTCCCATTAAAAAAAAAAAAAAGATGATGGGGCGCCTACGTGGCTCAGTCAGTTAAGCGTCTCTGACTCTTGATTTCAGCTTAGGTCATGATCTCAGCGTTGTGTGATTCTCTCTCTCCCTCTCCCTTTGCCCCTTTCCCCCACCTAAAATTATTAATTAAAGAATTAATTAATTAATCAATTCTCTCTCTCTCCCTCTCCCTTTGCCCCTTTCCCCCACCTAAAGATTCTCTCTCTCCCTCTCCCTTTGCCCCTTTCCCCCACCTAAAATTATTAATTAAAGAATTAATTAGTTAAAAAGAAGATGATAATTCATATTTTGAAAAGACATTGTGATATTAAGTGAAGTAGTGCATATAAAGCTCAGTTGCATGTGTTTGTGTGTGTGTCTGTGTATGTGTTACGTGGAGGAAAGAGAGGAAAGATATGAATAACATGAATTTGAATAAGGTTAATTTCTCATAAACTCCCTCATGTTGAAGAATTCCAGATCATGGTTTTCAAGCTCCAAGGAAAAGCAAACTACTTTTCTAATATAAGTAAGTTAAGTGCAATATATTAATACTTGTAAACATTCAAGGAAAATATTGAAGGGTTTGGCATTAATATAATTTTAGTGCTTCATTAGTCTGCATGTTATAGAAGTGACTCTAATTTCTTATTTAGATATATAGTTTATTTTAATATTGTTTCATCACAACTTCTATTACAATTTTTAATATTTTTTGAGCAAATAAAAATAAAATGTAGATGCATAAAGTGAGAAAAGAAAAATAAGATTACTTCTGTAATCTTTGTTTATGTAGCCATATATATTTTTGGTAACTCATACAAAGAATAATTCAAATCTTTCTGCAATTGTTTCTTCTGTGATTTCAAGCAAGCTGTCATTATTACTTTAACTTTTTATTCCAATGTTTTTACTCCTTTTTAGAAACTCTTTTTTATCCAATTATCATGGATAGTCCTTTCATAAAAGTGGAGAAGTCAGATGTCTTTGTCTTTTCTTAATTTTAATGAGAAGGCCTCCATTATGTAGGATTTTAACCGTTCTTTGTGATAGTCATGCTTTATCATGTTATTAACTTCTCCTTCAATTTCCAATTAGTGAAAGTATTGTATTCTGTTAAAAAAATATAAAAAAAACCAGTATATGTTACAGTGTATCAAATTCTTTTGGGGGGCATTGTTCCAGATTACATGTATTTTCACTTTAAATCTCATAATGTGATGAATTTTTATTATCACATTTCCTTTTTTTTTTTTTTTAAGATTTTATTTATTTGACAGAGAGAGACACAGCGAGAGAGGGAACACAAGCAGGGGGAGTGGGAGAGGGAGAAGCAGGCTTCCTGCTGAGCAGGGAACCTGATGCGGGGCTCCATCCCAGGACCCTGGGATCATGATCTGAGCTGAAGGCAGACGCTTAATGACTGAGCCACCCAGGTGCCCCTATTATCACATTTCCTAATACTGGACCGCTATCAGAATTGTGGAGTTAAACAGAGATTTTTGTTCTCTCTCTCTCTCTTTTCTTTTTTTGTCTCTTCTAGTGATTTGGAAGATATACATCCGAAAATCATTAGAATACTCGTTATGTTTCAGTAAAAAACAAAATGCCAAACCTAATTATTTCTACGGAAATCATAGGTAACACTGAATCATTTGCTCTTCCTACATTAAATGAAAACTTTTGGCATATTTGTACTTCCTTGCTCATTATACTTTCCCCCCTATTTAAATATTACACAGTTTGCTGAAGAACCATGGATTTTTAGCTCTAGATGATAAAGTTATTTTAAACGAAAGATGTCTTACTTCAATGTGTTTTCACTGATTGTACTTTATAGCCAGGCCACCAGTAATTATTTAGATATTAAATGTGGATATGACTGGTTTTATTGCTTGTCATCTTTTTTTATATCACATTTTTTATAATTCAGTATCAAACATACATTTTCTCCTATGACCTTTGTGATGTTCCTTATTTGCTAATGTTTATTGGTAGGTGTTTTTGTCTATTTCTGTATTGGCGCTACACTCTAATTGCTGAGATTTTTCATTGTATTATGTAGTAAGGCTGGTGCTTCATGTTGTTATTTTTCTGAATTTTGCTAGATATCCTTTGATTACTTTTTCTGTGTGTACTTTGAAATAATCCTACTAATTTGCTACTTCCCCCCCGCCAAAAAAAAATCCTGTTGCTTTTTTTTTATTGGCACATTAAATTTATTCGTTAATGTAAGTAGAATTAACATCTAACATTATTAGCTAATTGTCCATCTTACTCTGTGTTATTTGGGAGTATTTAAATTAGCATTCTTACCTCTGGCTCATTTTTTGAAAAATATGTACCTAGATAATTTCTCTTTTTTGTTGTTGTTGTCTGCTATTTTCATAGGAAGTTTTGCTTTTGTACCTAGAAGTTTGTGTTCCTGTTTTGTGTGTGTCAGCAAAATAGTAGTTAATTCTTTCCTGTCTGGTACCATTGCCTTTCTCTTGAATCCATTTTTAGCCATTGTCAGTTTTTTTACCACCAGCCATTCAGTCAAATGCAAATCCTTGGCACTGTGCTGCTTCTGGTATCTGGGCCACTTCTCTAAGTCTTTTGTCCAACTCTTTTCCCATCCTCTTTTCTCATCTGTTCTGGTGTCAGACGTCATATTGCTGGTTCAACCTAGGTTTGTCCAGGGATTTTGGGGACACACTTCCCATTATATGCATGTGGGATTTTCCTTCAAGCAGTAAACCACGGGTCCTGCCCTCAACTCAGTTTAACCTGCAGTGTAGTTTATAGACATTTCTCAAAACACCTATCTAACTTATGCCATCCTGTGCTAGAATCAATGTCTTCTCATTTTTATATTTCTTTGTTTAAATGTTTTGGGATTAGAATGGACAGATTAATACATGGGCTCAAACCATAGTCTCCATTCCTCATATCTGTTCATTCTTATGAACCTTTTAAAGAAAAAAATATTTAAGAGCTTTATCAGAGTCAAACACAAAGCTGTAGAGAGTAGACTTTCTATACTAAGTGTAAGTATACTGAAACTTCGCATAATTCAGTGTTTATTATTCATGCCTGATTCTGAGAGTATGTACAATATGTCTGATGAGATTGGAACAGAGTGTTCCATAACCTTCTGAATTCACTGTTTTGTTTTTTTTTTCCCAACTGGTTTTTGTGATATCCTTTTGACTTAGCTTTTATGACAAATGGATATCATCAATTTATAGTACAGTAGCATAAATGAGACAATCAGAATTCTCTTCCAAATACAAATGAAAATGAAATTGGCGTGTGTTCAGCATCATGACATTAAAAAATAATTTTCATGATTTTTTACAAACTTTCTGGAGAAAAAAATAATGAAAGCTTATATTTTATTGGAATGAGTTTTTTACATGAATTTTTCTGCAAGTATATGAGATAAGAAGAACTAAATCTTTATTTTATTTAGGGTGAAATTGAAGCAAAGAGAGTTTTAACTACTAATACAGGTCACACAACTAATTAGTAAGAGCCAGGATTTAAATCTATACCACTAGATTGCATAGCTATGTTCTTTAATATATTAATAATGTCATAATTGCTTATGTGCATACAAAATATAAATAGGAAAGAGAGAGACAAGAGAGATTAGGCAGCCAGTAGGCATAACTTAGGGTCTCATTTTGCCATGAACTAGTTTTCTTCATTTTTTTAAAGATAGACTATCTCAGAGGAATGGAACATACTGAGACAGAATCAGACAGAATCAGGGTACTGTCATTTCTTCCTGGTGCTGTTAAAGTTGTAATCTCTGTTGTATGTAGAGACTATAATAATGCAAGATTCTCAGCAAACTCTTCTGTGTTCTTATATTACTTCTGATGTGTTTTCAGATACTAACTTCTTAGACTTTGCTATCCAAGACTAGACTTACTTTTATAAGCAATCTAATAAGTTGTCATTTTTTACTATCTTATAATAATTTCTTATAATTTCTCATACATTCTCATGATAGTTTCAATTCAGCTCTTGAATATAAGTCTTCAGTTCTTTAAAAAAAATAATTGTTAACTTTATACAGCACATTTAGATATTTCTAATCAACAATTCTTTTTGTTGATTAATTTTTCCCATTTTTATCCAAAATCAGAGAAATTAATGATTTAAAAGAATTGGTTTTCTATGTCTATGGCCATGACACTTTTCAATTTTGACTACTTTGAGACCTGCATCCTGGGCATAAGGTGAATATGCTGATAAGAAATCAGTCTTGTCTTAGTAATAAAATGAGTTGGCTCTTATTCTCATTTTTTTTTTTTCCCTACAGCTGAAGCCCGAGTCATCCTTATTAGGACAGTTTTATGGTCTAATTTTTTTAATAGAGTAAAACCTAGCATAAATCAGTGGAAAATCGAACCCCTAAACCTTAAGTGACTTACTCTCAATTTAACCACACAGTCTTCTTGAAATACTGACGAATGACAAGTAATTACTTACTCAGTGTAATGCTTGTCAATCAACTGAACAAACAATTACTAAGTCTCACACCATATTATTCAACAAAACCCCAAGCATACCACAGGGGGAAAAGTTAAATATTTCAAAAACCACTGACTCAGGACATCTGTAAGTACATTTATTCTGCTTTATTCATTGACTTCTTTGACTTACTTTAGGTAAAATGCCAAATTAGATTTCCTAAAATAGAGTGAATGACCCTAGTGGCTACCACCACATATCAAGAAATTTGCTTACTGAAGGGAGCACTGGATGTTATATGCAAACAATGAATCATGGAACACTACATCAAAAACTAATGATGTAATGCATGGTGATTAACATAACATAATAAAAAAGGAAGAAAGAGAAAGAAAGAAAGAAAGAAAGAAAGAAAGAAAGAAAGAAAGAAAGAAAAGAAAGAAAGAAAGAAAGAAAGAAAGAAAGAAAGAAAGAAAGAAAGAAATTTGCTTACTGACATGTTAATTCTGCTTGCTAAAATGGAAAGAATTGTAGACTTGGCATTCAAAGGCTTACGTTTTGCTTCTTTACCACTTACCAACTGGGTCGTTTATCCATAACGTTGCCACAGCACTTCTGTGACTTCACTATTCATGTCCTATCTTCATCACAGATTTAAAGATATTTTGAGTTATGCAAAATGTTCTTAAAAATAAAATACTGATTATAAAAGCTAAAATAACAATTATTGACAAAGATTAAATTAATAGATCTAAATCTACATATATACATGTGTATATATATATGTGTGTGTGTATAGATAGATCCATATACAGACATATACATACATAGATGCATTCATTTATTAGAAATAGAGAGGATGTAGCAATTTGGCACTACTCAGGTAAATGAAAATTAGCCACACTTCCTTTGAGAACAATTTCCGATACGAATCACATGTTTTAAAACTGTACCCTTTGGCCCAAAGATTCTTCTCTAGAATGTGATCTTAAGGGAGTAATAATTTGCTGAAAGTTTTAGGAGAAATGATATTAATACTCAAATTTGTTTGGAAAAATAAAACTTTAGGAAAAGTTGATGTTCAGTATTAAGGAATTCATTAATTATACAGTTTTACTGCTACATGATAGAAAACTATGTAGTCATTAAATGAATATACAAAATAGTGAAACTGTAAGAGAAAGCTTTAAAATTTATGCACAGTATAATTTCTAATATACATATATTATCTCTGAGCAGAATAATTCTGAGCATACTAATTCTAGATAATTTCTGTATTGTCCTACATGCAATTTCCACATTTTTAATGTGCTTGAACCATTATATATTAATAAAATATTCATTATAATATAGTATTAAAAATAGCAGTTAATAATAGCTGACTTTTGGGGCGCCTGGGTGGCTCAGATGGTTAAGCGTCTGCCTTCGGCTCAGTTCATGATCTCAGCGTTCTGTGATCGAGCCCCGCATCGGGCTCCCTGCTCCGGCGGGGAGTCTGCTTCTCCCTCTCTCTCTGCTGTTCCCCCTGCTTGTGCTCTCTCTCTCTGTCAAAAATGGATAAAATCTTAAAAAAAAAAAAAAATAATAGCTGACTTTTTTTTTTTTTTTGAGCACTTGCTATGTACAGGCACTCTTCTAAGTAAGGTATTAACTCAGTATGAATATGATTGTCGATATTGCTAAGTCTATATAAGAATCTATCTCTTTTGAGTTTCTCACAGTAGTAAAAGTCTCCTAAAAAGAATTTTTTACTTATAACTGACTCTAAATCTCCTCCTGAGTTTTGGACACATTTGACTGGAAGGGAATGAAATGAAAGCACCAGACTGAGAGGGGTCAGGAGTGTCAGTGGAGTTAGCTGACTTCCTGTAGAGGGAGGGGATAAATGCATGCAGGTTGCAGCTATAATTTTAACTGGCAAGAATCAAGTCCTTGAGAAATAGTCCACTTCCACTGTCACCTCTGGCCTGGTCTTCTTTTGCTTATTTGCAAATGTAGACCTAAATCATGGAAGTTCTTTGGACAGTGGAAGCCGCAAGAAAACATCTGAGTTGGTAAGTTTATCTTCAAGAATCTGCACTTCGTAGCATTGGGCAGGCATCAGAATAAAAACGCTTTTGTTGAAAGATATAGATGTCTGTACCCTAAGAAATTTTAAGAAATTGAACAAAACTTTGAGGTACTTAAAGGTAGAGGCACTTTAGGACATAATGCGATGATAAGAAAGCAATTTGTGAAGTATTTTCATGGATTCCCTCTTCACATTTTGGAATAAAGAAAATACTTTTGCTTTTTAAATATTCTAAGAGATGATTCCAAGAGACATGATGTAAATAATTGGTTACTGTCTGTTGTGTATCATTAATGTAATGCAGATGACTGTGGCTTGGGGGTGGCTGGAACAGTAGAATGCCTGAAATATCATAAAACCAGTATATGAAATGAGTCTCCTAATCACTTCAATCATAGCACAGTATATAAAGGAGTACATTACTTTTTATCACCTTGGTCCTGACAGTCCAACTGTAAATGATTTCAATTGTTTATTCCCCATGCCATCATCCTCCTGCTGCCTGACGATTGATTTGGTCATCAGCATCTTTTCCAGAGGAATTATCAGGAAAAGAGAAAGAGATTGAAACCAGATAAAGAAGTATTTGTTTTCCTGTGGATGATGGAAGCAATGTGTACATTGAGGGGTGACCAAATCATTCCAATTTGCTTAACTTTAGTACTGAAAGTCAGGAATTGTGGAAGCCCCCTTAGTCTCAGGCAAAGCAGGACTTTTGATCATCCTTATTGTATGCTCTGTAAAAGTACCTTCACACAGATAGAAAATTATATCCAGAGTGATGGTGACAAATGTGAAGAGGCATTGACAAACTGGAAGGTAGTCTCACAAGTCTAGAAACATTAACCTGATGACTGACTTTAAACATCTGAGGAGATTTCATATCAAAGAGGAAGAAACCAATCTGTCACTACAGCAGAGAACTCAGCGAAAGGACAGTGAGCTAGATTTTTGGCTTAAAATAATAAAGACCATTCGGACTCCCCAGTCTGCCTCCCACCTACTACCCTCAGCTTCAGAGCTCAGGTAGACAGCTTCCTATAACGAAAGTGAAATTCCTAAGCACAGATTAAGTACATGTCAGGGGAGTTGTGTAGAAGATATCTGAATTGAGACTTAGATCCCAAGATCCTCCCTAACTCTGACATTCTGTAATTCTATGAGGAGATCAGGAAAAGGAAAGCAAAATGGAAGCATTTTCTTCCTTCCAATTTAAACTATTTTCTTGGATGGCACTCTACTTACTTTTTATTCCTTGAAGAATATTAATATTAATTCTTTATGATCTGGCAAAAGAAAATGAAATCATAACCAAATTCAGTTTTAGATCTGTTAAGTTCAGTTGAGACTGTGCTGTTGCCTCTTGATCCCTGGGTTTATTTATGCTTATTTCCATGGCAAACTCTTCACTCTAGCTAATTAGGATCATATCTTCCTTTTTCAGGTACTGTCCTTTATTGAACAACTTGCCTATCATTCCCAGAAGATCGTTATCATTTCTTGCTTTACAGAGGCTTTTAGGATCTAAGAAGAATTCCCATATTTGTTGCTCTTTTTATTTCAACATACTTACCTCTTTATCTTCTCAGCGTTTCTTTCCATTTTAGAAGAGAAAGTGATTGCCCTCTTTCAAGCTGGCATTTCTTCTTTTCACCCCTAAGTACCTAAAAATAGCTTGACCAAAATTTGCACTAATTTCTTCTATTTGAAGTATCTCTGCCTATGGAATGTTTCTCTCTGCCTTCAAAATGTTCAACTCTCTTCACATAGAATAAAAAGTGTTCCATTTGATCCCCCTACTGTGTCTACCTATAATATTGTTTTCTGTTCCTTTCACTAAAAAGCATATTGACTGAGTTTACACCTTAAGAAATGCAAAGTCAAAAAAAGATCAATTTGTTATATATTTTGATTCCTCTTTCTCTTCAAAGGTCTACAATGTCTGTTTCTATAGTTCTCTTAGTAAGCAAGATATATGATACCTTCATAGATAAATGACTTCATGGTTCTTGTCCCAATATGTGAAAGATGTTTTTCTTTCTTTTCTTAGATAGTTGGAGATATATGTTGTATAATGAAAAAAGAAGGAAGGGGAAGGTGGGAATGAGGTAAAAGAAATTGAAATAGTTAGTAGAAAACATGAACCATGAATGAAGGCAGAGTTTTAGAAGACACCTCCATTTTCTGAAGAATATTGCTATGTTGCTGAAAAACAAACACTATGATAGCATTATTTTTCTTCAAGAATATTCTCATGGCTCCTCAAATCCTTATATTCTGCACACACACACACAAAAAAAAACATTGTGGAATACGTGTTGAATATCCCTATACCAGTTCTTGTCTCCAGACAACTGTCAAATCTTCTTTCATTGTTTTGCTTTTTACTTACTTTATTGTTTTTTTGGCTTAAAATATTCATTTAAATGTTCAAATGTATCCTCAAAGTTTTGTAATGTTCTTACCAAATTCTTTTATAAAACTGGACATTTATTAAATCACTGATCTCAGCTAAAGTCTTATAAGAGGTCAATATGAAATTGAATAAATGAGCAGTGAGTCTTATTTCTTGGGTATTTGAGGAATAGAAAATATCTTAAGACATTACTTTCACAATAGCTTGTTGACATAGCTGGAGTAGTAATGTCTTTAGTTCTGCTTAATAGTGTTGGGTAGACTGAAATGAAAAAAAAATTGAACATTGAATAAGCAGAAGCAGAGTTGAAAAAGCTAACCATATTGTAACATTCTTTCATAACAAAATGTCTAATCTTGAATGAATAGGATAAATAGTAGTTGAAAATAAATATGCTAAAAAAATTTGAAACAACATTTGGTAATAAAATGTTTTGGGTGGTATCTAAGGTATTTTCTGTTTTACCTCTCTGATTATTATCCCTTGAAAAATCCTATTTTCTATCACAGGTTACTGGGTTTGACATTATTGCCATTTACACTTGGGAATATAGGAAAACCAGACTCCTCCTCCCTTAAACTTGGGCATGGCCATGAAACTTGATCTGACCAATAAAACATGGACAGAAGTAACTTATTGAATTGAGTGTTTATGATTGTCACATATTCTCCATTTTCTTTTCCCCTTGCTGTCTTGACTATCAATATTCTAGATGAGGTAACTTCTGTTAGCCTGACTCCCAAAATGAGGAAAACAGGGGACAGAAGACCCCATTAATAAACATGGAAATTGGGTTGCCTGGGTGGCTCAGTCAGTTAAACATCTGCCTTCAGCTCAAGTCATGATCCCAGGGTCCTGGGATTGAGCCCCACATTGGGGATCCCTGCTCAGAGGGGAGTCTGCTCCCTCTCTACCCCTTCCTCCACTGGTGAGCGCGCTCTCTCTCTCTCTCTGCTTGCACTTTCTTTCTCTCTCTCAAATAAGTAAAATCCTAAAACAAACAAACAAACAAACAAACATGGAAATGCACCATGATTTAGAAATAAATTATTTTTAAGTTACTGATATTTGGGGTTTATTCATTACTGAACTGTACCCCCATCTATCCTCACTGATATATCACAGGGAGATCATGACGGAGCTAGAATAAGGATATATATCACACACATATTTATCACACAGAGGTAACTTCTGAGAATTTTGTCCACATGTTTTTGAGGAGAGGGTAGGCAAATATTTATTAATGGGCAGTTACATCAAGTTAGGTGAAAGAATGCTATTGTTTGTACATTGCAGTTTAGAGAGTTAAGTGAAGGTAGAAGGATATCTACAAAGGAATATATTGTGCTGAATTATCTATGATAAACATTGCATCAATGCCACCTCAACAGGCAATCTTTTATGGAAGTCTGGAACTACATATTCCTGGATTCCCTTATATTTATGGGTCTAGATGAGACTTTATCAGAGAAGAGTATCCCTATAAAATTTCAAAAGTGTAAGAGAAGGGAAAGCAGTTATATTCTAGTAACAGTTGCAGGCAGATACTAGGAAGACATCAAGTTTTTGAAAATTACCAGCTGAGGTTGGTAGCAGTGGCCCTCTCTGACACTCTCCAGTTTCATTGTGGCTACTGCATGAGCACCTGTGAATCATCCATTTGTAGCTGTGGCTCCTGGAATTTTTCAAACTGGTATGCACATAATTACAATTTAAAAATACATAATGCATAATGTAAAATTTGATACATCTGTGAAGAGAAATTGAAAAATCCACTATCCTAACTTGAGATTCAAACATCAATCTCTTAATAATAGATGGAGGAGGTACATAAAAATTCAGTAAGATGACAGGAATTTCACATCACAGGCTTCTCTCTAGATGTAGAATGCTGCTCCACTCTGATCACAAATGTTTCAGGTTAAATATCAGTATCAAAAAAATAACTACACTCTTATATTTGGGAAAGGATTATCTTTTTTTTTTTTTCAAAGATTTTATTTATTTATTTGAGACAGAGAGAATGAGAGAGAGCACATGAGAGGGGGGAGGGTCAGAGAGAGAAGCAGACTCCCTGCCGAGCAGGGAGCCCGATGCGGGACTCGATCCAGGAACTCCAGGATCATGACCTGAGCCGAAGGCAGTCGCTTAACCAACTGAGCCACCCAGGCGCCCAAGGATTATCTTTTTTAAATCAAGTATCACATGCAATGACAAATGGAAATACTAATTTTAAAGTCAAGAACAAGACAAACTCATTATCATGATTTTTAAAACATCAAATTTACATGTTTGTGGTTTTAGTTTCAAAATGTTATCTTCTTGACCTTTTGGTAATATACATATTCTATTGAGGTTATTATTAACTATATTAACTAATACTAACTATATTAACTAATATTAACTAGCATAGTTTTTATTAACTATATTAACTACTACAACCCTTCACACAGTTCTTGACATCTTATTGATAGACCCCACCCCACCCCACATTATGACCTTCTTTTTTTTCTCTCTTCCTTACATAAATATGGACAAATACCATACTATAGCTTAGACTTTATTATATGTCAGTAAACAATACAATATTTAGATTTTTCTAGTGTCAAACAACTTGCTCTTGGATAGTTGATGAATTATTGTTTTACAGTGTTTGATTTTTTTGAATTCTGTACAACAATTTAAGAGAGATTATTATAAAATATTTCATAAATACAAAATATATAAAGAACAATATGCTCACTAATGACCTGGAGAGGGGGAAAAAAAAAAAGAGTAAGCAGTTGAAGGCCTCATTGTGTCCCTTTCCAGTTTCCATATCCATACATGACCCTGAATTTCATGTTTATATGCATTTGCTGACACTGATACTAAGCATGTATTTTTTTTTTCTTTTAAGATTTATTTATTTGAGAGAGAGAGTGTGTGTGTGCTAGCCTGGGGAGGGGCAGAGGGAGAGGGAGAAGGAAAGAATATCAAGCAGACTCACCACTGAGTACAGAGCCAGACCTGGGGCTCAATCCCTTTACCCTGAGATCATGACCTGAGCCAAAGTCAAGAGTCAGATGCTTAACCAATTGAGCCACCCAAGGGCCCCACTAAGCATGTATTTATAAATAATATATGGCATTGTTTTGAATGTTTTAAATTTTATATTGTTGACACCATATTGGATATATCCTCTGTATCATTTTTTTTTAACCCAATGTCCCTTTTGATGCTTAAAGCTGGAATTGATTCATTTTTTACTTCTGTCCAAATTTCCGCTGTTTGAATATACTATACTTTTTAAAACCATTCTCCTATAATGGACAGTAGTTTCAAAGACTTCATTTTTTCTTTTATTTCTAGGAATTACCTTTTTTAAATTTGCCTGCTTCTTTTTCTTTTTCTCTTTAGTGCCCTTTCT
>NC_138378.1:81031923-81082838 GCF_054177405.1 Leptonychotes weddellii | reverse complement strand
TTTTTTAAAGATTTTATTTATTTATTTGAGACAGAGAGAATGAGAGAGACAGAGAGCACATGACAGGGGGAAGGGTCAGAGGGAGAAGCAGGCTCCCTGCCGAGCAGGGAGCCCGATGCGGGACTCGATCCCGGGACTCCAGGATCACGACCTGAGCCGAAGGCAGTCGCTTAACCAACTGAGCCACCCAGGCGCCCTAGTGCCCTTTCTTTATACTTTGTTATGCCTACCTGAATTCCCTAAATAATTTTTAAGATTGGATTAAATAAATAAAATAGGATTTTACTATGTCCTAGTTGTGTTTCTTATTTGCTAATCCTGCTTCATGGAACTTCAGTTTATGTTGTTGGTAAATTATATTTTTTTTACCTGAGTGCTTATCTTTACGGTAGCCCTCCCCTCTTCTATGTGTATGCCCATGTACACATGTGTGCACACATACACATATACTTGTGGGAGCCCTCCATGCACTACAGAAAGAGCCTGGTATTCTATTTGTTTTAGAAGCTGAGCTTCCTAATAGAATTTTTTCCTAGTCCTTTCTTTCAAAATTGGATCAGCCCTTCAAAACTTTGTGCTTTACACAAGTTGCTCCATTCCAGCTCCAGCATCTGGCAAACATGGAGATAAGTTCCATGTGGAAGTCGTCAGTGTATAGCCCATGGGGTCTACATGCAAATACAACATCTTGGTTTCAGATCCCACTTTTGTGCTTCCTTTGCGTTCTTTCTTCATTTCTGGCACCTACCCACCGCTCCATGGGTCAGCTATGTATTAAAAGATATATATATATAATAGTATATAAAATTTTCATGATTTCATAGGCAAATTTGGAATAATTTTAATTTATTACAATCCCCATATTCTCTTAAAATTTTAAAAAAATTTTATTATTAGTTTGATTCTACTCCTGGTGATTTCTCAAACTATAAATTCAATTCAGATTAGGAAGGATACACTTTATCTTTTAGTATTTCATTTTGATTAAGTATAATTAAAAATTCTGTTTTTCTTTAAGTCTCAATGAATATTAGTGTTTTACTGTTTTGCTCTGACTTATATACAACTTAGCATAAATAATTTTTTTCATAAAAATTAAACAGTAATGGTGAATCTTATAGAAAACCTAGAATATATAAATGAACAAAGAATTTATATGCAGGCTTTTTCATTCTCTTTCCCTATTTATAAAAATAGGATTTCACTTTAATACTATTCTGCCGTGGAACTTCTTATTTTTTTAAAGTCATTACATAATTAAAAATTGCCTCCCATCTCAGGGTGCCTGGGTGGCTCAGTCAGTTAAGCATCTGACTCTTGGTTTCCCCGCAGGTCACGATCTCATGGGTAGTAGGATGGAGCCCCACATGGGGCTCTGTGCTCAGCAGGGAGTATGCTTGACATTTTCTCTTTCCATCTCCCTCTGCGCTTTTCCCCTGTGCTCTCTGTCTGTCTCTCAAATAAATAAATCTTTTTTTTTTTTTTTAAAGATTTATTTATTTATTTATTTGACAGAGAGAGACATAGCGAGAGCAGGAACACAAGCAGGGGGAGTGGGAGAGGGAGAAGCAGGCTTCCCGCGGAGCAGGGAGCCCGATGTGGGGCTCGATCCCAGGACCCTGGGATCATGACCTGAGCCGAAGGCAGACGCTTAACGACTGAGCCACCCAGGCGCCCCTCAAATAAATAAATCTTTAAAAAAAATACCTCCCATGTCAGTTGACAGCTTTTTACCCACAGTGCTAATGGATACCTACGAGTGTCCATCATGTAGATTTATACGAATGTTGAGTTAATAGTATAAAACCCAGTACAAATTCATATCTTATTTAGTTCTCACAACAATCCTCTGATGAAAATACCGTGATTACTCTCATTTTAAAGGGGCAGAGACCGAGTTTTATTGTGATTAGGAACTTTCACAAGAAAATATTAGTAGGTAATTTCACAGTCCTGAAGTGTAACAGGCCCTCTGATTCCAAAGCACATGTCCCTGCTATTACCCTGTGCAGAGTCTCATTGACGTTCATGTAACTAATCTCCTCTTCTTTAATATTTAAATTTTTATTTCATATTTTGTTTTTTCTATTGTAAATGATTATATGTTAACTCTTCTTAAGTATAAATGTAAACCACCTTTGTAAATATACCCTTTGTCTCAGTATAAATTCTTAGAAGCAGGAATATTGGATTAAATGGCCATTTTTACTGCTTTTAATGCATTTTGGCATATTATCATCCATAAAATTTTTACTAATATATACATTTGCTTCAGCAGTTTAAGAAAGTGCCTGTTTTTCTATGTTCATGCCAATATGAGTTATGATCAGACTGTTTCTCTTTGCCAGTCACCAATTACATTGTCAAAACCCAGAAATTATGAAATACACTTTTTATTAAAATTTTTTTCATTATTGGTTATATTGACCATTACTTCAGTTGTTCAGTTGCAATTTATAAACTTTTTATTGATGGGTTGACTAGGGAAAGAAAGAACACTCTAAATAGTTTACCTTTAGAAGTGGACTATAAAGCATATTTAGCCAAAGTCTGTAGTTGATAGACATGCGAACTAAAAAGAGAAGAAGCTAGATGGCTTTGCTAATGTCACGACTTTCGTGGGAGTGCCAGGACACTTCCCACTATCCTACAACTCTTTTGCAAATGGTGTTGATTGATGTTGATCATGCTTTTGTAACCGAAAAGTTGGTAATTGAAAAATATTGAGAACAATGGTAATTTATCCTAACCTCCTGTGAAACAATTCTGAAAGTTCTAAAATACATCTTAAACTTAGTTTCTTACAACATATTTGGTGTGATGAAATAAATTAGTTGTCAACTTGGACCACTATAAGCTTTTAATAATTAAATGCTTCCTTTGTCACTAGGGAGAGAAAATGCACTCTTTAAATCAAGAGGATAATAATTTTTCCTGACAAGACTTCACTGTGCTTGATTGAGATTTTAGGATGCATCTATATGAGTTGACAGTTTGCATTTGCCGTGTTTTCCCTTAGGTGAAACCTAAAGGCATTCATAAGTTTTACTATTAATGAGAACAGATCCCATTAACCCTAGAAATGCCCTTTTGCTCAAAGGAATACTCCACCTGGAAAACTAATACAAAAATATGTCTCATCATGAAATGAAAATTTAGCTTTTCAAATAAGGCATGTGGCTCTTTAATTTTAGACATAATAAAATAAATGAAATCAGCATCCCTTTTCATGGTAAAAACTGAATGTATCTTGGATTATAAAGAGGGAGAAAGTGAGTCACTTTATTTTTTGCATCAAATTTACATAAGTTAGTATTTCTTGGATTTTTAAACTTGGGAGCTATGCAAAATTGTCAGAGTTAACTTCACTGAAGACTATGTACTTGGGAAGCAAGACAGCCCTACTTTCAAGCAGGTGACAAACTATTACAGAAAATGTGGGCAGGGAGGCATTCTCCCCACATCTTCAGACAACACAGTTACAGCATATTGAAGACTAAAGGGCACCACACTGATCTGAGACTCCTCTGTACCTTTTTCCAGGAGGCTCAATACTGCTTCTAATGGAGACGGGGTCCTCTGTGAGCATTAGCCATAGTTACAAGTCACCTCAGTGCAAATTTGAAGGCAGGGGAAATCTTAAAGTAAATACCAAAAAAGAAGGATGGAGGTTGAATAGAAGAAAAATAATAATTGGCACCTAATGAGTGGTTACTCACTCATTACTATTTGTGTTTCTCATGTTTTAGCTCACTTTGTTTACACAGCAAGTCCTTGAAGTGTAATTGCTTTCTCTATTTTATGAATGAATAAGCTAAGACATAAAGAGTGAAGACATATGTCCGAGGTTCCACATCAAGTGTGTGGTGAACCTCGGCCATGAGGTTCCAGAGTAAGCACTCTTTTTTTTTTTTTTTTTAAGATTTTATTTATTTGACAGAGAGAGATACAGCGAGAGAGGGAACACAAGCAGCGGGAGTGGGAGAGGGAGAAGCAGGCTTCCTGCAGAGCAGGGAGCCCGATGCGGGGCTCGATCCCAGGACCCTGGGATCATGACCTGAGCCGAAGGCAGACGCTTAACGACTGAGCCACCCAGGCGCCCCTGGAGTAAGCACTCTTACTATGATGCTCTCTCGCCTCTGGTGGAATCAAATGACAGTCCCACATGATTTCCATGAGGACATCAGTTAGGCTTCTTTATAAGCCCAAAGTAGACACCCTTTGTGAATTCCCAAAAGGAGCTAGGTGAATGAGGTGGCATGAAGCCAGGACATCAATTAAAGAATTTAAGCATAAAAACCTAAGTTATATCTAATTTCAGATTTTCTTCTTTGCATGTTCCAAATGGATAAATTCCCCCATCTATCTTGTCTACATGTTTATCCTTTTAAGATACAAAATTGAGTACAATTTTATGAAAAGCATCACTGCAATAAACATCTTCCTGTTTAAAAATATTAAGCTAATGAACCTGAATATAAGAAGGAAGTGAGTGGGATAGAGAGCCTTTTTTTAAAAAAAAATTATTTGATCTGGATTATAGTCAAAAAATAAAATTAAACGTTTCTGTTCCTAAACTTACACACAATACCTAAGTGAATTCCAATCTGCTTTCCCTTACATGAAGTTTTTAGAAGTGTATAGATGTATTCAACTTGTTGAATAAATAGAAGGTGAGACAAGGAGAAAATGAATTTTAAAACAGTGATGGAGAAAATCTCCAATAAAGGAAGTTTGGGACAATGGAAGAGGATATAGCATTATTTATTTTTAAATTATATAAGCATATGGTGTGCAATTTAAAGAGTGAAAATGATATCCAAGTACCTCTGTTCCTGAGCCACTCAGGCTGTTCTTTTAACAGACAGCTATCATACAGTTTCTTGAATATTCTTCTTAAATTATAGAGGAAAAACATTATCTTTAAAAGGATACATACATATATATATGTGTGTATATATATATATATAGGTATAAAGATATATATCTATGTGTCCATACATATGTATGTATATGTCTATACACAACATACAATATAATAGGATATAATGTGTCTGTATATGTGTGTGTGATTATGTAAATGCCACTAGAAACTAGCATTGTTCACTGAAAAGGAGAATTTAAAATGAGTGGAGGCTTCTGGATCATTCTTATAATACTGTCAGTCAATCAATCAATCTTTTCGTGATTGAGTTCCCACTGTGTAGCAGGCTAACTGGATTGCAAATGCAGCATTTTATTAGGAGGAGGTTGAAATCTTCATTTTGTTAGGAAACATTTCTTATTTTAAAAAAGAAAAAAAAAGGAAAAAGGGAGAAAGGAGGAATGAATAAAAAAGTGGAGCTATATCCAAGTTTGCCTGGTGACATTGTGGTAGGCTGAGCCTTTTGTATTCTATTTTGAAGGACAGAGAAAAATGCAAAAAGAAAAGAGAATTCGGGTATCCTATTATCCCTATTACCTAGCCTAATAAACTATTGGGAGAATTTTTCTTTCCAGTTTTTCATAGGCTTGCCTAACAACTGAGCTCAGCTCCGTTACTTAAGGTTCAAATTCTGTGACAAAGTAGTTGCTCTTTTTTTTTTTTTTTCCCTCCACTAAAGAGATGACATCCAAGAAGCAGCTAGGAAAAGTATTAATGTACAAATTAACCAGAAATAAATACAAATTTTCAGCCTTGCTTAGAGAAAATGGTAGCCCCTGAGGACCACATTGATTGTCTTCATCATGCCAAAATGTACGTAAGTGAGACTATATGGACTCTTGGGCAAACTGTGGGAGAGAGTTCTATCAAGGCAGGAGGGTAAGTGAGGCAGGAAATGATTGAGGTGGCCGCCTGGGAATCCACGTTCGGTGAGGTGTGACATGCTGACAGGTAGGCACTCAGTGCTCACCAATGAGGCGTGCAGCCCCTAATGAATGTGAGTCTGCACCAAGTCACAGTCAGAGGTTCTCACATGATTCTTCCTTCAGACAGAGAATTTTCCCTCAGTACTTTAAAGAAGAGCCTGATATGTCAGAAACCAAACTCCTTAATGAAAACTCAAACAGATTTTTAATGCTCCCTGACAAAGTGATTTCCACATTTTTTTACAGATTAGATACATTTAGCAAGTATTGATTCAGCATCCACACACCCTGACACATTCTTTGCATAAAGAGACCCTTTATGAGTTTTCCATTCTTCTTTAATAGACCCAGGAAGCTGTGAAATTAATAAAGGCTTTAGATGAATGCTGTTCATTAGAAATATAATGGGAGATATACATGTGAGCCACATGTGGAATTTTAAATTTTCTAATAGCCACATTGAGCAAAATTTTTTTAAAAAAAGATAAAAATTAGGGGTGCCTAGGTGGCTCAGTCATAAGCGTCTGCCTTCGGCTCAGGTCATGATCCCAGGGTCCTGGGATCGAGCCCCGCATCAGGCTCCCTGCTCAGTGGGGAACCTGCTTCTCCTTCTCCCACTCCCCCCGCTTGTGTTCCCTCTCTCACTGTGTCTCTCTCTGTCAAATAAATAAATAAAATCTTAAAAAAAAAAAAGAATTTGAAAAAAAAGATAAAAATTACAAATATATTTTTCCTAACCCAATATACCTAGAATATAATGTTTCAGTATGGAATCAGTAAAAGGATCATTAAGTTATTTTACATTTTTTATATTACATTTTTGAACTCTAATATATATTTTTTCACTTATAACACATTTCGATTCAGACTGTACATATTTCAGGAGCTCACTAGCCATCTGTGCCTAGAGGCGGCAGTAACACTAGCCTTGATTCTAGGCTCAGACAAATATGGCGTGAGTAAATACGAACTCAATTTTGCATTAAATTTCACATGGTCCTTGGACCCCAAATTAAGATTTCCTTTTTGCATAATTACTTGTTCTTTTTAAAAGATATTTCTGTCAGGAATTGAAGAAATGTCCTTAAGAAGGCACAGGGTAAAATTCTACCCAAGTATACACAGCCATATAAAAACTAAAGGCAGACAGTATTAAGGATCTCTGCTGTAAGACTGCTACCCTTTACTTCCTACTTTTTGTTTCCTCACTGAATTATGACTATAGAAAATCCTTGATAGGAGTTCACTAACAGCTTGTGGATTGTAAGTACCCAAACAAAGCTGTTTCCTGAACCATTAATTGCAGATGTTTTGTTGTCCACTTTTTTTCTAATTGCACACCAGTCCTTCCCTCCTCTCCTGTTATGTTTGTCTTTCTGTGGCTGCCTGATTCCTATGTTACAGCAGATCCAGCTAATTGAGGCTTTGCTTCATTTCCATTATTCAAATGCAACACAATTGCCATTTACAAAAAGAAGTTCACTAATGTGAGGGGCTCTGTTCTGTGCAATGCCAACTAGTTATATATCTGGCTTTTAGAAAAAGAGGGGGAAAAAAGGATGAAGGGTGGAGAGGTTAAATTACTCTAATTCTTAGCATAGCAGCTTAATTAAAATCCCCAAACCAACTGAGTTTTCACATAGTTCTCCTATATCTTTTTCATTTTTTGCCAGTATTTCAAGGTGTGCCGGAATTTTTATTTTGCCAGATGTCCACGCCTTTCTTAGAATGTGTTTGCTGGGGGCGCCTGGATGGCACAGTCGATTAAGTGTGTGACTCTTTGTTTTGGCTCAGGTGGTGATCTTGGGTTGTGAGATTGAGCCCTACGTTAGGCTCCACCCTCAGCACGGAATCTGCTTGAGACTTTCTCTCCCTTTCCCCCTGCCCTTCTTCCCCCAGTCCCTCTCCCCCATGCTTGCTCTTTCTCTCTCTCTCAGATAAATAAATAAATCCTTTTAAAAAATGCATTTGCCAGGCCAAAGTCAGTAGCAATCCAAAGAATAGCTAATTACATGTGTTCATGAGCTACAAGTTAGAAAGGTAGATTCTACAAAGTTAAGTAGTTACATACCAAGAAATGGAGCCATGGAGTTGATTGCCAAGCGGCTAAGAAAATGACTAACAAAAATCACTTCTACTGAGTGCAAAGGATGCTCAGATTACATAAATCAAGGGGAAATCTTCCATCCCAAGAATGGCAATTCTTTTCTCTTAAGAATAATAAATTTTAGCAATTTTTCACAGCACTAAAAGCTTCATGATATGAACTCTATTTGAATATTTAGAAGCTCTCAATGTTTAAAAAAAAAAAGTTAAACTATTCTGTTCATAAATAGATTAATCCTTCCATTTTGCTTACACATTTGGCAAAGTTTCCAGTGTATGATATTTACAAATCACCCCAATTCATAGCAGTGCTCTTTTTAAAATTTAAATTTATATTTTTGAAATTTCTCTATTGAGTCCAAGGGAGAGCTTTAACTGAATCTATCAGTGCTTGCAAATCACTTTTCTTCTAATTAACATTTGCAGCAGTACAATGGAATAACTAGATGGAATTTGGGGGGCAGGGGGAAGAATCCAAGGGTAGGTGGGAAAGTACTGAAGCCAGGGGAGAAAAACTTGTCTGAGTAAGAATGCAAACCCAAATTAATAGAGTCTGGGTAACAGGATAGAAAGGGGATGGCATAATGTACATGACAAATCTTTTCTAATCACATGAAAACAAACCCCTCAGAGTCCACCGAGAAACACTGTGCCATTAATTCTGCTCTGCTCTCTTGCACACTAACAGTTCCTGTCCTAATTAAATGTGCTCCTGGAACATATGTTTTATTGTCTGAGCTGTGCCATTAGATTTGATATACTTGTGACTCTTGTCATCTGGGATAGGAAATCCCTCTTGGAAACTTTATCTGTATCAGTGTCTTCCCTGAGCAGAGAGTATTTGAGTATCATATTGTATTGGCAATAAACAGCAGGTATAAATATGAGAACCAACAACGTTGAAACCATTCCTTTGAATATGCTTATAGATTTCGTGGAAAAGAAATAGATGTGTAGGGAAAAATGAGTTTAAGTCCACCCATTCTTATGTTGATGCAGTATTATTTTTCTCTGGAAAAGTTTTATAGTTTTTAAAATGGAAAATTTTATTAATTATAATGTAATCAGATACTGTCAGTGAATGACTACTGCTTTCATTATTAAATTAATTTAAATTGGTTTGTCAGAGAAATTGGCTCCCTCTAAATTCTTTTTCTGTATAGAGTAAGATATTGCTTGAGTTAATCATTGGTAAGAAAGGAGGAAAATGAAGGAAAGAGGGAAGAGTTTTAATTCCTTTTGCTATCTGAATCAAAGTTACTTAACTGCGTACAGGAAGTTATTTAAGACTCAACTACGAGGAGATTTGAATTGGCTCTAACACTCTAAAATAGAATGTCTCCATTAGGGTGAAATAACAAAATATTGGTGAAACACTTGTTTTATTTTCTGGTATCTGGGTTCTACCTTATAGAGATCTCTGGCTCTTAAAGGAACTAAAGTGGGGGGTGCACCTGGGTGGCTCAGTCGTTAAGCATCGCCTTCGGCTCAGGTCATGATCCCAGGGTCCTGGGATTGAGCCCCGTGTCAGGCTCCCTGCTCCGCAAGAAGCCTCCTTCTCCCTCTCCCACTTGCCCTGCTTGTGTTCCCTCTTTTGCTGCATCTCTCTCTGTCAAATAAATAAAGAGAAAATCTAAAAAGAAATTAAAAAAAAAATAAAGGAGCTAAAGGGGGACTTGTTGTAGCAATGGAAAAAGAAAGTTGTAATTCTAGTTACTCTAGCCTAAAACTTCAGAACCTTCCATTCCTAATTTCCAAAGACCCTCAGTTGGAACAGGGCCCTCTGTTTCACAGGTTTCCTTCTAATTCATGTCTTGGCTTGGTTTGACTTTTCGGTTATTAAAACAAGTTGAATGCCCCTAGCATGGTATCTCTAGCATCTCTGCTATGCTCCCCACATAACCAAAGGTGAACAGAATAATCTTGACCTTGAAAACGTTTCTAAGCTTTGAGTTGAAACCAGGCTTGTTGAAAATACAAAGTATTAGAAGAGTTCTTATAAATATCCTCATCAAAATTAGACATGAAACCCTTTACTATTATAATGCTGTTCCAAGTCTTTAGATTCTTAATCATCACAGATTAATATGGACAACAGGCTGTTATATCTCTAGGGATAAAAGTGACCAATGGTATAGTGTTTGAAGGTTAATTCTAAAAGTACGATTTAAGGGAAAAATAAATATACACTGAAAGAGGAGGTTAATTATATACTATCAACAGAGAAAGTCTGAATATAGGTTTTTAAAGACCACATTTTTAATGTTTACACAACTTCAAGCAGATGGTCGACTGTAGATTAAAGGTGACATATTGACTGGGCTGCAGCAGTGACGGAATTTCAAAATCTTTGATCTTAAATTTTCTTGGCAGGAGGATAATATTTGAAACACAATACTAAGGCTGTAAAAGCAATGCTCTCAGGCTGTTGCCTCCTCTTTCCAAGCACACATGCAAAGTTTATGAGAACTCTGATGACAACTAAGGTTTTAATTCTTTGAAATACTGTTGTTTATATCAGGCACTGCTGGTGTCATGAAATTAACACATGCGGACTGTACCAAATTATAGAATATAGATAAGAGAAAAGAAACAGGAAAAGACAATAAGACTTTCTTGTGTTCAAGAACTTTGGGGTTTTTTTGTTTGTTTGTTTTACTATTTTTTCACTTAATGTTTCTTTGTCAATGACTCTGCTCTTTACTTTGGGGATTTTTATTTCATGAATATGGTATCTTTCCTAGCTTTTTATTCTATGCCTATTATTATCTCTTCCTATTCATGTTGCTCTTCTTTCCTCCTAAAATGAATAGCTTTAGACTTTCTCTTCAAGTCTATATTGGTTTCCTACATGTTTTATTTGCTGTACATTATTTATACTATTTTTAAAATTTCTCTAACCATGCTTTCATATTAGAGTATACGTTTCCAATCTCTTTCCCCAGTTCAGAAATTCAAAGTTCTCTCAAATGGCCTTGAGAGTAACAGTTTTCTAGTGGTCCTCCCAGCAACTCTGTTGCACCATTTTCTCTTCTTTAGAATTGCCACATCTCTTTTCTATGACTTTTGCTATTATTTTGTCTTTGATCATCTTTCCACATGAATCTATAGACTATCATATAGTTTGGGAGCGAAGGGGAATTCTGTCATATTTGTAACTATTCCAATTTTGTAGTCACATAAAAAGAGGAGGGAAAAACTGAGCCCTTGTGCAGTTCTGCTTTTCTAGCTCTGAGTTCCTACTGCTTCCTTCAGCAGAGTCAAGTAGGGCACCTGTGGCAGACAGCCTTCTCTGCAGATGAGTTTCTCTTCTCTAACTCCTAACTGGCTCTGTTCCCTTCTCTACCCAGTATGACTATTGTCATCAGGAAATGGTGTTATTTTTGTTTCCACTTAGCATAGTAATCTTGTCATTTCCTGATTAAGAGTGGTGAACATTTTGATGTGTTCCCGAGTCTGCTTCAATGAAGGACCTATAACCTACTTGTTAGGAATCCTGTGGGCAAACAGCCTCCAGGTATCCTCTTCTTTAGAAATTGCTTTAATTACCAAAAACCACTTCATCCAAGACCATGACCCTTCCCAGGAAGATCCATAAGCAGGGACTGGCTGATGTGGGGTCATAAAGGCCTGGCCATCTTGGCTTATCTCAGGACACCTCAGAAGAACACTCTAACTCCAGGGCTTCCGATGGGGTTGGCCAAACTTATAATTGGACCTTTATCACAGTGCAGCTTCTCCCTATTCTCTCTGTTGTCATTCTGTCCCTTCCACAGGTGTTCTCTCCAAGGCATTTTTTAATAAATAATAAATATTTCCACAGTGTTAAGCTCTGTCCCTGACTCTGCTTCCAAGGGAACCCACACTGTGACAGTAAGTTATATATATGGTGGATAGTATTTTGGTTATGTATAAATTCATTAATTTAGTGAATTTACAAAAGGCACCTACGGGGGCACCTGGGTGGCTCAGTCTGTTAAGTGTCTGCTTTTGGCTCAGGTCATGATCTCAGGTCCTGAGATCAAGCCCCGCACTGGGACTCCCTGCTCAGCAGGGGAGTCTGCTTCTCCCTCTCCCTTTGCACCTCCTCTCACTCATGTTCTCTCTCAAATAAATTTTTTTTTTGTTAAAGGCACCTGCACTGTCTAGATCTAGGCTCAACTGATTGTCCCAACTCTCCCTTTTGACTCCACCTCTTGCCTTTAAGCTAGCAGATGACATTGAAAATCCTTTAGTGGTTTTGCCCCCCTTTTTTTCTCTCTGAGCTCTTACTTTGCATATTGTAAACAATGAATTGATTGGCTCTTTCCTCAATCCAGCCTTTCCTTATTTATGTCTTACAGAAATTCTAAAAAGCTTCTGGCTTGTGAATGATACTGTTGTCCTAGATTCTCATGTTTTTATTGTTTGCTTTTTCTGTTTTTATACATCATTGATTATTTTCACTGATGTTTTGAAGAGAAGGGAACATCTATAAACATGAGCTCAGATCACTGTCTCAAGGCAAATATCCCTAACATATTTTTGATATCAAAATTAACATTTCTTTTACCTCCACAAGGAAAATGAAACAGACCACTAAAATTCATTAAAACAAAAGTGAACACATATCACACTAGTGATATTTGAAGGCAAAATTAAGATATAATTATTATCTTAAAATCATTTTGGTTCTAAAGATCTTTTGGTTCAAATAAGAGAAGAACAGCGAAAATTTTTCTTATTGAGGTTATAGCTGGAATTAGGAGCATAGATTTAAAAATCATCCAATTTGGATTTGAATCCTGGATCTTTCATAATATTTGCCTCTTCATCATTATTAGTAATACTGGTGTTGGTATTAATTTTGTTTGAGTGTGAGGACAGAGAATTCAAATACAAAAAAAATTTACTTACTTGATGTGACGTGATTCCCTGGACTGGAATTTTAGATTCATACTGTGGCTTTGTCACAAATAAGTGGGAGCTTGTAAAATTTTGTTCACGTTGCTATCAGCAGTTTATCACTTATCTGTAAGTGCAAATTTAAAAAAACTGATATATTACAACATTCAGTATATCACTAGTATATTACTATGTGCTGTGAGAATCAGATTAGAGGATATATATAAAACTGTCTTGAAAACATTTTAGTATCATAAACATAAAAGACATCATCACCATCATTCTCTTCTTCAACCCATCTTTATCAATGTCCTTTCCTAAAGTTTGTAGAAGGTTCTCACCATGGGGTTCAGGGGTCAAGGATAGTCTTATTACTATACCAAAACTGATTTGCCTGACTTATTTATTGAGGACAAACATCTAGAATATGGTAGTAACCTTTGAGTTTAAGAATTCATTATTAATATACATGGAATAGTAAATTAAAAATGAATATCACCTTATATATTTATCAATAAAGCTACCAACTTTTTCTTTAATTAGTGCTTTGAGAGAGACAAAGTGTGTGTGTGTGTGTGTGTGTGTGTAGATGGTGACAAGCAGCAACAAAATGGAGAATGGCTCATTAGGTTTTCAGTCTAGTCTAGCCCCTGGACTAAACATCCCAGGAAACCATGGAAACAAGAACAAGAACTCAGTCACATGGTACAATAGAGGATGTCCAGCCTGCTAAAAAATCTTCTCAAAAGTTTGTGGTGAACAAAATACAAAACAATTGGATGTCGTAAATGTCCTCAAACATTTTCAAGGGTATTAATTCTAAATGCTGAAATCATTGAGGAAAACTTCTAGAAATCATTTTCTAGAACTGTCAAGCCAATGGCCAAACTATAAAACCTACAGCCTTTAGAGTGAGGTACACTCATTTTCTTGTGCTTTGTGTATAATTCGGTCTCTTGCTAACAGCAGATTTTTCAGTTTATTTCAGCTCTGGCTCTAGCACAGAGAGTAAAAATGAATTCTAGAGATGAATGTAATGAGCAAAGAACAGATTTGTGATTAAGATAAGAGGCTTTGGAGTTGAAGCCCTGGGCTTGTATCCTCTCCCTGTTACTTCTGCAGTGTCATTTTTCCGAGTTTCCCCCACTATTGATTGGAGATACGTAAATCCTTAGGGCTGTTTGTGTCATAATAGAAACCATTAGATAAGTATATAATAGTCAAAATAATAATAATAATAACAATATTAGGAGCCACTAACGAATGTCGAGTGAGTTTGGCAACCCACTTTAGAAAATAACATTTTATTTACTCATTTTACTATCTTAATTTTTTCATTGAGTTACTCTTTATTTCCTAGTTTCCTATAGTTCTCATATTATATACATAGTCTTCAAAAGTAGTGCTGCAAAAAAAAAAATCAAAGAATATAAATTGTTTATGGAGAATTTTCAGAAGCTATCCACAACTTTCTCCTTTGTGGCAGATTTATAAGATGTTTGTAAAATGAAATGATGCAGGGAAATCAGAATGTGTTGTTGTAATAAGGAAATGTAGCATTTATTTTCTAGATCAAGTTCTCCTATAACCCATTTTATTGTATATATGTGGCTCTGTCCCTGACTATATTGACGTCAGTGCCATACATTGCAGGGGTTTTGTAATCCCGGAAGACTCTAAGTAACTCGAAAGGATTTGTTCTCAATATGGTGGAGAACTCCTCACTCAAGACTGCATACCCCAGCTACCATGAGGACGGAAGTGAGAAGGTGTGTGCCATTGGACATAGTGAATGTCCCTCTAAGGAGGAACACTCTATCTCTCTGAAAAGGGACACGAGTAGGGAGAGCTCTAGAGTCTTTGTAATAGTATTAAGACTATGGCCAATAATATAAGCCCCACATATTGGCCAGTGTCTGAGGAGTTGGGAGGCTGCTTTTCCAGGGTCTTCAAAATTTGGGTCGAAGGCTATTACCAGTCCATTTTTATTCATTATTGCTGTTGTTGTTTCAGCTATAATTTTCAGTCAGAGTAATTTCAGGATTTCTATTTGTAGTATCTTTCAAATAAATATTACCGGTGCCTCTGAAAATTGAATGCCCTTAAGGGTCTCATTTCTTTTCTGTAGAACTAAACTTGTCATTTACTGTCTGGTCTTCAAATGGCATATTCCCCCTTTACATTGTAACCTGAGCATAGATGCAGTAAAGAACTTATGCCCGTTTAATTCACTTTGAGATTGATTACTTACATGATTAAAAAGAAATTCTCAAGAGTTTTCTTCACCTAAAAGACCTGTAACACTTGACATGTTATTAGGACCCTGCTCCAATAAGATTTTGGTAGATTTTTTCCTTTGAGAATGTTATTTTCAAGTCTACAAAGATAATAGATAGGAATATAAGAACTAAAACCGTAAAAAAAAAAAAAACCAACTTAAAATGAAAGGAAAAAAATCACTATACTTGTGAGCTACAAAAATTTGGTATCTTTAGCCATATGAAAATTGAAGCATTAAGTCCAATTTTTTAGTGTCCCTTAACAGGAGAACAAAATCCATAAATAGTGCAAACAACTTATTTTTAAATAACAGTGTCTTCTGAACCTTGAACTTCTTGCGTTAAACATAAAGCTAATGAAAATTATTTCCCTAATGAAAAAATATATGTATGAAAATATTAGACAGTCATCAATCTAAAAATCAGCTCAAGCTGGGCAATGTGCCCTAGTCTATAAGCCACCTCCTTAGCATATCTTTATAATGAACAAGCCATGAAGTTTTAAGATCTAAATTTCATATAAATTTAATTTGGTCAATTTTGAAGTGCTAGCACCTTAATTTAAAACAAAAAATGTTAATTTCCATCTTTATTATCTCTTGCTCCTAGCTACTTATAAATTTTTCCTCAAAAGCTATATATGTGTATATAAATACGTACATATATATGATAAGTTGATAGATATGGATATATTTTATATTTATATTTAATAGATTTTTTTCTAGTGCTTCTAATATTTGCTCTTTTCAGTGTTAGCTACCAAGACAAAGTACACCAACATTGATTTTTAGACTTGGCAGACATAACTCATTCTTTAAATCTCTTCTTATTGTTTCAAATGAGTGGCTTACAATTCCTCAAATATGCATATGGAAAACAAAGTGAAACAAAGTACAACCATTTGCTTTTATCCCAAATGACTATGGTAACCATGTCTCAGGAGGCAGAGTGACATTTAATGGCATAGTGGCAATATAGTGAGGAGGCAATTAATATCGTGCTATTTTTTTTTCATGGCACTCACAGGACCAGGTTGCATGCACATCCATGCAGAGATAGAGTTTACGTCATTGATATCTAAATATAAATTAGTATGCCTTCACTAGATGGCAGAACTAAAGTCTGTGACATTAAGAACAAAAAAATCCTTGGGTCATTAGCCTATTAGTTGCTGAAGTCTAAATGGCATCTTCTCCAATTATCCCTTCATAGAAGTTAATTCACCTTGATATGGAACTGACCCTTAAAGGCGCTCATTTCTGTTTCCTTAATTCAACTGGACAAAATTTTGTCTTGTATTGCTTTGGGCAAGTGTAAACCCAGATCTGAGGTGTTCCTAGCAGATTTAGGCATAGGCAGCAAAGACATTAAATATTTTTCCAGGAAAAAAGAAGGAAAGAAAATAGAGTAAACTGAGAAAAACATGATTAAGAAAGAGATGCCTAAGCTGCGTCATATCACAGTAAGTGTTCTTTTTTTTTTTTTTTTAAAGATTTTATTTATTTATTTGAGAGAGAGAGAATGAGAGAGAGCACATGAGAGGGGGCAGGGTCAGAGGGAGAAGCAGACTCCCTGCCGAGCAGGGAGCCCAATGCAGGACTCGATCCAGGGACTCCAGGATCATGACCTGAGCCGAAGGCAGTCGCTTAACCAACTGAGCCACCCAGGCGCCCTCACAGTAAGTGTTCTTGATATTTCTCACAGTTACTGCTGAGCTGGCCAGTCTCTGTCTTAGATGTTTGCAAAGCTGCCAACACTAGCTTAGCTCCTTTTCTAAACAAATAAAAGCCAACAAAGACATAATTTATACTCAAAATGCTCATTATGGCCTTTGGCTATGCTCAATAATTTGAAGTAGATTCTCTGTGAAGTTGCTAGATTGCTCCAGACAAATAAATGCCAGGTAATAGCGACTTAATGTCTGATAGTCACATGCATTTTATCCCTCTTCCTCCTCCTCCTCAGTCTCCTCCATGTCCTTCACCTTCTCCTTCCTCCTCTTTCCCTTTCCCTTCCCATCTCCATTTTTTTTTTTTTTAATTCTGCTTCTAAATTTTTTAGGGATGTTTCCTCCTAAGTATTTACCAGTCAGGTATATTCACAGAAAGTTTATTGAAGGGGAGAAGGGAATTAGACCCCATCTTTGAGAACATTATTCTAAATTTCTTCCCGGTGTCCTCACCATCCATGTTCTCTCCATAATGGACAGCCCAACTTAGGCTGATCTTTGACAAAATGAACTAAGAGAGGCATTTGTGTTTGGTCTTTTCCCACCTTCCTATATAACATATTATGAACTACAGCTTTGGTTCAGTAAAGATGCCAAGCCTAGGTTGGGACACATTTGCTTGCAGTTTGTTTAGGACACATTCACCTATCAGGCTCCCCTCCTTTGTGCACACATAAGGAAATAAAATGACAAAAGAAAAATTAAGCATAAATAATTATATATTATACCAACACCCACACTAATAATTTTTATTGTTTTTTACTCTGGAAGTCTCTTCAACACTTTACATATTTTACAAATAATGACCAAAAAGAAAATAAAACTCTCAGTCCATCACAGCCTTAAATAATCCAAATAATGACACGGAAGACTAATAACTTTTTACTAGCCTTGAGGAAAGGATATTGACCTCTGGAAAGCCTGAACAATTGAATAATGCCCACTTGTTAATAAAGTTGGATTTACACCAAGTGAATAATACATTCAATTATACTCATGTTTTTGTGAAATTCAATAAGTCTTTCCCTCTAACTAATTTTCCCAGTAATAAATCCATTACAAAGCACACATAAAAACAGCTTGACAAATAATTCATGTTCTTGGCCCTAAGCCACCATTCAGACTTCTGTGTTCCTTTCCATAGTCTTTGGACAGTAAACATGGATTAACTCTAGTTAACTGAAAGTGCATTGAGCAATATTTTCAGGCACAGAATGTAACTTACTAAAGACAAAAAAAAATAAGAAATTTGTTTTTATTTGTAATTTTAGGCCTTTCTCTTTCTCTCTCTCTCATTCTTACACACACATACATATACACTCCTGGGTATGAAGAAGCAAAGTTCCCTCTTTCTTACCTTTTTTATGATACTCTCAAAGTTATACATTTCATGGTAGAGAACCAGATGAAAGAATATCATGATGTAAATATATGGAGGAGCCAGAGAGTGTTTTAAGGAGAATTTAATTGTGAATACACCATGTGGGTTTGAAAATAGGGTGAGTGGAAAATCATCTCAACTTGTTTCCAGAACAAACACAGATGGAAACCTTCTCTATCAAAGCATTGGAGCTTTGTTTCTTACCATCCTTATTCTCATTTGTTAACTAAAGGCAAGTATCTTCTTTAAACTAGAAAATACCATGCATTTTCTCACATAATACAATATGTGGCACTTAAAACCACTGATGAGGATATGATGGGGAATATTATAGAGATTCTGGTAACTGACTTTTCTGAAGACAAGGTGATTATTAGATTCAAAGAACTTACAGAAAAATTATAAAGCAAGACATACCCTAATAAATAAGAGCATCCAAAATGTGATATTAGAAATTTTTGGAGGAAGACTATGTGATAAGTATATCTCTCTGACTAGTTATGCAGTTGCGATTTGAATTCTAACCTTAATGTTTCAGGAAGTTTGAAATCATCGATGACCACTCTGGGTTGTGACGCGTTGCTGTCCTTAAGAACTGCCTCACCCCAACGGAGAAGCCACTGAGTTTCAGTTAAGAGCAGAGAAGGACAATTCTGTGAAAGATCTGTGGGCATACCTTGTGGGCAGCCACTTACTTGACATACACAAGGTGCTGCAGTGCCACAGACCAGCTTTATACAGAGTTTCCTTGGAAGCTTTGTGTAACTCGGATCAAGATCTGTGGAGGACACTTTATCCTTTCCTTTACTTAAGATCATGTTAGGGAAGGCTTGCTCCTCACCACAGAAGAGTGTACACAGCGCTTTATTGAGGCTCATCGGTGCAGCCAGAAATCCAAGTTAGGCCAAGCAGGTTTTGGAGCAAAAAACTTTTATCTAACATAGTAAAAGTGTGAGAGAACCAGCTTGAAAAACAAAGAAAATTGATGTTAAGGAAAGCAACAGAGGACTTGGGTCCCCGCGTTCAGAGGGGCCTTCTGTGCTTGTACGCCACATAATTCAAAATTTGCTCCATCCCAGATTTAATTAATTGGTTTCTTCTTCTAGTCATTGAGGATACCCACCTTCGCATTCCAAGCGTGTGTTTGTACGGAGGGGATGGCAATGTTGCCCTTCCCTAATCCCAACCCATGAAAGTGCTTGGTATCAGCATTAGGAGCAAGTCTTGTTTCTTCATTATGTGAGACCATGGGAGAATCAAGAGATCAGTTAGTCCTGTGGTCTATGTGAACCACTCTTTTTTTTTCACTACATGCTTTATCCCCTAGATTAAATCAGTGTTTCCAGGCCATGGCTATGGAGCTGGAGACCTGAAAACACACCTTGGGAATGAGAAGCCCAAGAACACAGAGGAGATTCAGAGACAGAAATATGTTTTCTCTGATTGGGAACACCTGTTTGCAAGGACAAAGTATAAAATCAAACACAATGTGAATAAAAATATGGAAAGCATAAATTTCAGTACAATTTTCAAGTATAAAAATGTCAGCACAATTATCCTTTCTCATTATAATGCACAGCAGAATCTTTCTTTTGACTCTAAGAGGAAAGCATAAGGTTGGATAGGTTTCATAAGGTGCTACTAGATGGGACATTTTGGGGTGATTAATATGCTGAGGTACTATCGTTTATTGTATCTGAGTCTGTCACAGATACATGGGCCCAAGTACATCAGTGGGAAAAGATTTAGTCTTAAATTTGAAGACAAACTTCTTAACATGTTATAACTTGCAGAATTTCTTATTTTGGGCTATTTTCTGGTGCTCTTATACCTCTAAACCCAGATGTCAAACTTCTAGTGAGGGAAACAGCCAAACCTTACTAATTGCTTAGAAGTGACATTTATGACATGCATGAACTTTTTTGATTTCTGTCTCATTTCCCCCAACGTAACCTATTTGTATTAGGCCAAAACTTGGCAGCTTAAAAAACAAGCATTTATTGTCTCACATAGTTTCTGAGGCTAAGAAATTTGGAGGTCTCTTAACTGTATGGTTCTTTTTTTTTTTTAAGATTTTATTTATTTATTTATTTATTTATTTATTTATTTATTTATTTATTTATTTATTTGCCAGCGAGAGAGCACAAGCAGGGGGAGCAGCAAGCAGAAGAAGAGGGAGAAGCAGGCTTCCCGTTGAGCCAGGATCCTGATGTGGGGCTCGATCCCAGGACCCTGGGATCGTGACCTGAGCCAAAGGCAGACGCTTAATGACTGAGCCACCCAGGCGCCCCAGCTGCATGGTTCTGTATGAGAGTCTTTGCTGAAACTGTAGTCAAACTCTCCATCAGGGCTATCGTCATCTGTGAGGACTTAACTGGAAGCTGGAGGATTGGCTCCAAGGTCACTCATGCACTTTTTTGCAAGAGACTTCAGATCTCGCCACATGAGCCTTTCTGTAAGGTTGCCTTTAACATTACTTCCCCAGAACAAATGATAAGAGAGAGAGAGAGAAAGAGAGAAAGGGAGAGAGAATGATCAGTGGAAGATGCCTTCACTTACAACCTAATCTCAAACATGACCTAGCATCATTTTTGCAATATGCTATTGGTCCCACAGACCAATTCTGGAATAATGTGGAAGGGAGTACACACAAGGTAAATATCAAAAGCCAAGGATCATTGTGGGCCATCTTGGGGATTAGCTACAATATAATGTGTTAGTTTATTGATTCATATGATTTATGCAATTAAATTTAAATGAGTAATTTTGATTGGCTTAGTCACTGAATATTTCTTAAGTGCATATGATGAGCCATAAGGAACTTGTAAGACAGCTATGTAACAGGAGATTTTAAAAAGCAGATGAGACAAGCTAGAGCTGGCCAGGGCTCAGGATTCTTTCAGAGCATTATGGCTGGGGTGGCCAGGGAAGATAGACATCTGAGTAAGGGGCATCTGAGCTGAGGAGGAGAGGAGTCAAATAAAGATGTTGAGGTACGAATCCATGGCAGATCATTTAAGTTTTTCAACAAATATAGAGGATAATAAAAGATTAAGGGTGGGAAGGGAAGAAAGATAGATTTGTACATAAAGGAAGTATAGAAACCTTCAGAAATCCAGTAACAGAATCAAAAATAAATTCTAGAACCTCTCACTAACGCTTAGCCTCTGCATGTTATAGTTCTCAAGTACCCTCTCAGAAATAGAAAAAAAAAAAAATGGGGGTAATCTTGAACTCAAAGGAATGCAGCCCTCTTCTGGAAAAAAAAAAACAAAAACAAACAAACAAAAATAGTGATGCAAACACCTTGTAAGGATTAAACCTGATTTTCCTTTCATCATCCTGATAACCTCCATCTACTTTGTTCTTCCATTTTTAGGTGTTACTAAGTCAGCCCCCAGTGGATCCCATTAATAGTTCCAAACCTTTCCAGGAGTGACCTGACAAGACCCCTTTGTCATTTCACATTTCCCTGTACATCCCACATTTTACTTATAGGATGCAAGAAATCCATATAAAGCGAGTTGAGAGAATTGATTTCCCATGAAGGGAATCCATCTTTCTTACGTAAATAGCCTCTCTTTTAATGGAATCACCATTTTACTTACCTTTGGGATACTGGATACAGAACCTTTTCCTTACATTGCACAAGGAGAAATATACCACACTAGAAGAAAGAAGACACAATAAATGATACAGAAATTTAGAATTTCCCAAACTTACCTCTGCCTCCCAAAGCATTTCTCTGCTTCTCTTCATTGTATATCCCATGGCCCCAGTAGGAAATCCCTAGATTTATTCTCTTACTAAGCTCTTATTGTCTAATAAAATCTTCTGTCTCTCCTATTTTCAGTTGATCTCTAGGAAAACTATTTATTAATATATATCTTTTTTTAGGTTATATCCCTTTGAAATAAACAAGCAAGGCAAGATAGCTTTACAGTACGGGTGTATAGTGTTTTGAAAAAAATACAAACGTGTTTGTACAGTCCCTTACTTGTTTGAGTCACTGGAGTTACTAGCTTAAAGTAAAATTTCTATTATGCACAATGATTTTTCAAATTATGTAAACTAGAGATAATGATGTTTTATATTTTTCAGTGTTGAGATTTAAGTGATTTAAAATGCCCATATCTTTGTATCCTTCTCAATTATAGATACATACACATACACACACATTAAAGACATGCAAGAATGCATATACTTCCATTTTACTGCTATGTAGATAATAAATACTATTAAATATCAAAGGAAGAACACTGAAAGAATCATCCTAAATATGGTAAACTCACTGGTGCACGACAGTCCTAGTTTACCTTTTTGTCTCAATTGTAACAATAACCTCAAACCTAATGATAAAGGAAGTTTGACTTGAGTGGGGCTTTTAAGATGGAAAAGAGTAGAAGACTTAAAGCAAAGCCTGGTCTTTCAAATCTGTGCCAGTCTTCACATGCCCTGATGCTAAAGGAGAAAAGCTGGTTGTGGTTGGGACTGCATTCACATACTCCTCGCTCTCTGATGAAAGCCTTTCTGGACTGTCTTACTCATCTTCATACCAGGTGTCATATAAAATTATAGAAAACATCTTTACAGAATCTTTAGATGTCATCTTAGGACCAAGGGCAACTGTTTCACATTGATATCCAAAATATGACTTTCTATTGTGAGGACAAAAACTTATACTAAAACAAGACTACAGCAGATTCCCTACACATATGGCCAAAAATGTTTGAAGGAAATTCCACTAAGGTCTATCCATGCTGGCATTAGTAGTCATTCTGGATCCTGTTCAGTCAGATTCCCATTTCAATCAGAACAGTGATTTGTGGATTTTGAGGAGCTCTGAGTAGGAAAATGAGGAAAGGACCAACTGACACCCTTACTTTTTATTTAAAACACAGCCTGCTCAACCAGGCCCAAAATGGTCTGAAAGCTACACAGCTCTGCTTGCTAATTCCTGGTCCCTGAAGACACATCTGCAAGACATGTCTGACAATAGAAATGTTTTTGAAAAGTCAGCACAGGTTATGTGTTGACCTGAAGAAGATGGATGTCATGAACTGCGTCACAGCAAAAAAACAGGATAGTCGGCAGAATATCTTGCTGCCATGTTCCATTGTCTGGAAATCAGGCTACACAAATCTATGCTGCTGGCTAGAGGAGTACAAAACGGAATAAAAAATATTAGTATTCCTTTTGGGGAACTGGAAATGGGGGGAATGACTCCAATGTTGTCAATTTAATCAAAGTTCAACGAATTATAGAGATAGCATGGATTGTCTGGGGAAGTCTGTGACTTGGATAGGAAAGAGATCTCCATCCTACCTTGTTGGAAGCTTTCTTCAAGCACAAAAATTTGCTCATTCACACTCAATTTTTAGTCAAACTTCTAAACTAGTACTGTTCTATGCCAAAATTTATGGCCAATTTTGTCTTAAAGTAGGGGGATTTAAAATATTACTCTTTCAATGTCTTTAATGTCACAGCATGGGAAGAATTCTGTCTATCTGATTCTGCTTTGACATTGTCCTGAAGGTCTTTAACTTGGTTCCTGCTCTTGTTGCTGCAAACAAGCCCCAGGCCCCTTCCACAGTCCATCACTCTTTGCCCTTTCTTCTTTCTTGCCTGCATATTTGAGTTCTCTTTATCTTTTTTTTTTTTAAGATTTTATTTATTTATTTGACAGAGAGAGACACAACGAGAGAGGGAACACAAGCAGGGGGAGTGGGAGAGGGAGAAGTGGGCTTCCCACTGAGCAGGGAGCCCGATGTGGGGCTTGATCCCAGGACCCTGGGATCATGACCTGAGCCGAAGGCAGATGCTTAATGACTGAACCACCCAGGCGCCCCTGGGTTCTCTTTATCTTTGACCCCAGTTCCTCCAGATATAGGACTATGATTCAAACTTCTCCATTTCTCTTGTGATTAAAGTTTTGCCCCTGGGCTCCACTCCTGTGGCTTCATTTTCCTTGATGTCGGACATCCCTGAGGTTACATCTAGACAACTGAGTACATCACTACTTTACCTGCCAGTAGGGAATGGTTTTCATCATTGTTTCTTTAGAAGGCAAGGGAATAAAATGAGATAAAATTAGGAATTTCTAAAGTAGAAAGAAAAAATAACTTCTCCTCCCAAATTTCACTCCAAAATGTTTTTTCTTTATTTAGCTCTGTATTGAATATAATATTTAAGGTCAAAAATTGCATATCAGATTCATGAACTTATGCCATTATGAATATTTCTGCACACATGTGTTTCTTAATATCACTGCTCTTTGCAAAGGCCCAGCCCCAAACAAAAGATACAGAAACTAATGAACATGACAGAAATATTACAGCAGTACCATTTAGATTTGTACATAGTGCAGTTGGGGTTTCCTTCTCTTTTTATTTACTTGAGGCTATAAGCCAGAAAGCAGGAAAGGGGGAAAAAAATACTATTTAATTAAATGGAGTTCAACAGGAAAGTTAATTTACTTTAGCGTGGGAATATGAAAATTATGCCAAAACAGCAAGTAAACAGGCTGAATTATGAATTACATTCCTCTCTCCCTCTCTCCCTCCCTCTCTCTCTCTTTCTTTCACCACATGGGACTAGGGTTGTATGTATATAAGGGGGAAAGTTTATGGTGGGGTTTGTTTATGTAGTTTTTCTCCTCAGTCAATCCATTTGCTTCCATGACTGGTTCCCCGCATGCAAATCCATTTGGATATTCACTGTTAGAAAAAAGAAAACATTTTTAACATATTTGGATTGATTCTAATCCATTTAGTTTGTTGTTCTTAACACATTGAACCATGCCAGTGATTTTTATTATAGAGTCTCAGTATTTTCTGATTCACAGAGTGGATACGTATAAAATTTGACATGCCCTAAATAAATAAAAGTCTTTAGGAAATCTGAGGGATTGCTGAATCACTTGGAGTGATAAAATCACATAAATAATATTTTCAAAATTAATTATTTCTCACTCATTACAGATTGCTGGATTTTCTGAGTTTTGCCTCTCCTTGAGCTTGTTGTTTCCTCTTACTTGACAGAAGCTTTTTACCTGGATGATTTTCTATCATTTGTTCAGTTAAGTCAGTGAGCAGAATCTCATGGGGAAAAGTACATTTATGGATGGTGGATGGCAGAGCTTTAAAATAGAATATTAACATCCAGTTGCCCAATATCAGACTTTGTGAGCTATGCATATGCAAATTGCAAGAATGATGTATGCCTGTGCAAAATAGAAGGAGAGAGAGAGGATCCTACTTCATGAAAGCTTTCTGTGAAGTAAGGTACTTAAAATGGAAACTGAAGAAAAAAATTTACTATTAGAACTTATTACACTTATTTTTATACTACAAAATATTTTTAATTTACTTGGTATTGCACTAAGATTCTTAATTTGACCCATGTATATTACCAGATGTAAATAGTTTTCATCAAACTCAATTATTTCTCTCAGAGAATGTTTGTGCCAGTGCCTTTTATGAAATAGTTCTTTAAGATCTCTAGTGTTAATATGAAACTTGTTAAAACAAATATATTTTATATTTAATTGTTTATAAAATAATATCTGGATATATATTTATGCATAAACATGAATATTGTATATGTCTATACCTTCTAAAATAAAAAAGTGTTAGCATATTAATTACTGATAATTATATTGCAAATTTTCTCAAAATTGCACAATAATCATCAGCCTTCTATGTTATTCCAAAATGTACATTTTAATCAGATTTATGGTTTTCTTACCTCTGAGAAGTCTCTTGTATTGGGAGGTCATCACCGGTGGCCTAGATCATTCCTACCTTCTATCTTGTCCCCAAAAAACAGTAACCCTAAACATCATCTCAGTTATAGCAAATGGTAGAAAAGTGGTTGAAACAGGACTAAAATAAACTCTCAAATTAAAGAAGAAAATTTTATAATTTTTATGAATCCTTGGTTGTATAAGAACATTTTTGGTGGAAATTTATTTGCACTAGAACCTTCTATCATTTTCTGAATGACTTTATGATTTTTCTTTATTTTTGTGGCATAAAAATCTTCTTTATTTTATTTTTTTAAAGAATTTATTTCACAGAGAGAGACACAGCGAGAGAGGGAACACAAGCAGAGGGAGCGGGAGAGGGAGAAGCAGGTTTCCTGCTGAGCAGGGAGCCTGATGTGGGGCTCGAACCTAGGACCCTGGGATCATGACCTGAGCCGAAGGCAGACGCTTAACGACTGAGCCACCCAGGCACCCCAAAAATCTTCTTTATTTTAAAATAATTCTTGTCCACCTTGTAAATTCAAACTTCGCAGAATTTTCCAAAGCAGGCATCTTGGTTTTAAAGTTTTAGATATGTGGTTTTTTTCTGAAGTGAAGCACAAAAATAAATACATATTTTCTTAACACTTTGTTTCTGCCTTAAATTGAGGTGGGACAGCACCATTTAACCTCTGTCTGGGAGAGGAGAGGTAATTTATTGTGCTGTGTTCTCATTTAAGTGCAGTTCGGTTTCATTTAAAAAGATGTTCATATTGATATTAATATGAGGAACTGATAATACAATCATTACATATAGTTTGGTCTTTAAAATTTAGATATTTACTCTCATTAAAGCAAAATATAGCATGCTACAGCTGTTGGCAACATGAAATGAAATGGCGAGTTCCTAATTTGTCTTTTCACATTCTTTTTCCTCTTATTTCCAGAAAACGAAATCTTTCACCTAGACATGAAGGTTTGACACTAAAACTCTGTCTCTTGTCTTGTTTATCTCTCTTGTCATTATCTTCCAAACAGTACACCTACACACACATAACCCCAACACGCACGCACGCGTGCACACACACACACGCACACACACACGCACACACACACACACGCACACACACACGCACACACAAACACACACACATCTCCTGTGTTTCTTTTTCAAGATTTGCTTCAAAATCATTCTGAACACTTGAGCTTCTGCACTGAAGAGCTGTAGACCGCTGTTACAAAGCCCAATTAAATTATATGTTCTCAGATTGTCAAAGAACAAGAACGGTTGATAGAAAAAAAAAGGTTTTCCTCCATTGACACAAATACCACGCATCAGTGAAGTGAGTGCAGTGTCTGGCTCTATCAGGGATGCCAACACATTCTTTGTGCAGATTTTGTTTTCCTACCAAGATAAATATTGTCCTTTATACTATATATATATATTTTTTTCCAGCACCGTCAAGGCATATTTCTCAATTTACTGGAGTCTAAGAAAGTTAGCTTACGAAGAGAGATGCTTCAATCTAGTTTTGAAAATGAGTATCAGAAGCATGAAATTACATTATTGACCTAGAAAATTAGTGAAGTATTTGAAAACCTTATGTACCTCAAGTTTCTGAATCCTCTAAAAATGACCCATTTTAATATTCCATTTTATATTATTGGGCTAATATTGGGAAAGAGCTCTGCTTTACGTAGTTTTCAGAACTTTCTTTCTGAAACATTTCTTCACTCATTAATAAAGCACATCTTTTGATATTATCACTACCACCCTTCACCTCAATTTCTGCTCAAGGCCTAGACTGAATTTAACTACAGTGTGTCTCCTGTTAGCCTACACTCCACGTGATAATTTCTTAAATCTCATACAAAGTCATTTTAGAAACTTGTAGAATCATGTGGATGATATATTAGCTGCTGGTGGAATATCTCTATGCACACCCCGCCCCCCCACACACACATTTTCCAGCCCTCTTGCAACTACTCAGGGCCAGTGGAATATGAACACAAATGACATGAAACCAATCTGGACTAAAGCCACTTTTCAACCTTCTAGCATCTCCCTTCCTTTTTGGAAATGACTATGGAAGGCAGTGTAGAGATGGTACATTCTCAAGATAGAAATATCTTGTATTACTGAGTCACCATTTGGAAGCTGTTCTGGAGATATGTTCAGCCAGTAGCAAAATTTCCATGACTAAAATGTAGACATTTATTTGTTAAAGCATTAAGATTTGGGAGGTTATGCATAAATGTAGGCTATCCTTAGTAATATAAGTGAATCCTAGTAGGTCCTAGACCAGGTATCCCAGAATATCCTCATACTTCAGTTCCAGTCTTGATCTGAAGAGTAGAAAAAAAGCACAGAAGAGAGGAATAAGTTACCCAGAACAGTGACATTTAAAATTCTAGAGATCTAAGTCAAGGAAAGTGGTTAGTTAATAGTTAAACTGGAATAAAATAAACTCTCAAATTAAAGAAGAAATCTTTATAACCTTTATGAATCCCTGGATCTACAATAACTTTTCTGATGTGTTTCTTTTTTTTTTTTAATTAATTTATTTATTTGACAGCGAGAGACACAGCAAGAGAGGGAACACAAGCAGGGGGAGTGGAAGAGGGAGAAGCAGGCTCCCCGCAGAGCAAGGAGCCCAATGCGGGGCTCGATCCCAGGACCCTGGGAACATGACCTGAGCCGAAGGCAGATGCTTAACAACTGAGCCACCCAGGCGCCCCTCTGATGTGTTTCTGTGGAAACTTATTTGCAAGAGAACCTTCTTTCATTTTGAAACTCTACTACAATGCATTGGTTGCCTTCTTTTTGAAATTTGTTGTCCCCTGAGTGTATTTTTTAGGAAGTAAGCTCCAAGGGACAGGGACTATCTCTTCATTGTTCTGTCTACAGTATTTACCCCAGTATCGAGTAGAGTAGACAAAGTAAACATGACTTACATGAATGAGTGTTTACTTGATAATGAAGGCTATGAGTAAAGTCCCTAGGACAATGGTTAGGTTGAATATAGATCTTAGTTGCTCTTAAATCAAAATATTTTGAAAAGAGATTTGATCTTCAAACATCAGGTGAATAGATAAAAATGAAAATAACACTAATCTTTACTTGCATTAATTAAACACTAAGTGCCAAGCAGTATGCTAAGTGTGCAATACATAAAATAATCAAATGCCCAGCTAGTTCAGGAAATCTTGTTTTATCAGTGTCATTCCAGCATATTATTAATAGCTTTTCTTCTAAAAAAAAAATAGCTCTCCTTCTCAAAGTGTCCCGATTAAAATGAAAATTTGTATGATCCATGTAGCCTTATGGGATTTTCCCATTTGATCTTCGAGGAATTTCTATGCCATTATTATCCCCATTTGAGAGGTGAGAAAATGGAGGTCTAAAAATCTGGGTAACTTGTCATTTGCTCTCACATGACTGATAAATAACAAATTGAATAGTATGTCTCCATAATGCACCGCTAAGCCTTACCACCTCTGCTTTCTAGGAACATATCTGTTGCCTTCAGCAATGAACATGCACCTTGCCTGATTCAATTTTACTAGATTCTAAAACTATACTTTATCAAAAGCTGAAGTGTCTCAGAAATAAATGGGGTGTAATGATGCCTCAGCATTGTTGCATGCTCTATCCATCACTGAAAGATTTTGAACATTAACGAACAAGCAGGATTGAAAGAAATTATGTGTCTCTGCCAACTCATAAACCACAGCAAATAATAAAAATGGAGTTTAGTCAGTGACTTAGCAGCTGCACCGAGGTTACTAATGAGTAAACAATTTCCCTTCATGAAGAAAGTAGATGTTCTTCTGGGTTTGAGGTTGTCATTTTTTTCTAGATATTACATCAATATTAGCACTCAGTGTCCCTAAGCCAAGCTATAACTTAGTAATATTTGGAAATAAGGTGATCACTTTATTTTGTAAGGATATTTTATCAGTTTTTATTTTTCCCCTAACCAAAGTGACATGAAATGGGCCTCGCTCCCAGTGGCAGTATGGCTACAAATTTACCAGGTTTGAGCAGTGACAGCATTTGATCAAAGTTCTGGCCTTATATAAATAAGTGAGGTTACTGTGATGAGGAGGAACATTTTCTGAGGGCAACAAATTTACTTTTTGTTATAATATGAATTTCTAAATTCAATGAATGTGGGAAATAGTAATTTAGTTGTGAAACAAGCTCTATACTTTGACAACAAAAAATTCTCTGGGTACCATGCAGAAGTTTTATACTTCATAATGCAGAAGTTTTGCAGATGAAGAATAAGTTCTATAATCTGCAATCACAGCTTTTTAAACAGCACACAGACACTTACTTAGAGCTGATTAACTCTGGAATTCTGAATGTGAAGTAAGCTCCAGCACCTAGAACAGGTTTAGGCTTTAGCATGTTTGAATAAATTAAACCACTTATTAGATTGTCAAAAATTTGTAACAAAAATGTGTATTTATGTGTGTGTCCATGCTATTTGTGAATTTTGGATAGGACTAAAACTTTTTAAAATTGGTCAGTTGATTGTATTTTGTTCCCCCATTTTAACTGTATAAATAAGTTTTAATTGACAATTTTATTTATTTATTTATTTGGTCATTGCTAATATAGAGAAAAAGTCACTTCTCATATGTTTGCCATCCCTGTATGGAGCATGGTATTGTATATGGTGAAATATGGTTAAAAAAAAAGAATGGAAGGATGTCACTTTAGGAAAAACTGATGTGGGAATTTATAATTATTAGATATAGTGTGTAAAGTGTGTCCTCAAATGTCGTGAAGAAAAATGGATGCATATATTATTAAAACATGTAAGAGATAATATTTAAACAGCTTTTTCAAGTTTTACAATGAAAAGAATGTGACATTTTTTGCCCTCTATTGAGTCATTCTAACATCGTACATTTTTCATCTTAGTTTTGATTCCTTAAAATTACACAGATATTTGAAAACATTATGTCCAGACAAAGACTTGTATGTGGATGTTCATAGCAGCATTATTCATAATAGGAAAAAAAAAAAAACCCTCCTTGTTCATCAGCTGATGAATGGAGAGATAAAAAGAGTCGTATCCGTACAATAGAATACTATTCGCCAATTAAAAGAAGTAAATTATGGATGCATGATAAAACATGGATGAACCTTGAAAACAATATACTCTGGAAAAAGGCATACATAACTGACCACATATTATTAATTACATATGCTATGTCCAGAAAAGGGAAATCTATGGAGAAAGTGGTTGCCTGGGGCAAGTGTTCATGTGTGTGTAAACACTATGTGTGCATGAGTGATCTCATTGGGGTGATGAAAATCTGCTAAAAGTGATTTATAGCGATGGTTAAACAACATGGCAAAGTTAGTAAAACATCATTGAATTTTATACTTTTTACCTGAAATGGGTGAATGGGTAATACATAAAAACTTCGGTTACTTTTGAAAACAGAAATGGAGGTTGAGTATTTGGGGGCAGAAATTCACTCCTTATATTTTATATAAAATGAAAAAAAAATGGGCATCTTGGCTATATAAAAAATAGAACGCTGAATCTTGTCAGATTTCAGAGAACTATATTACCAGCCACTGAAATTCTCCTGATACTCTAGAAGTTAGCATATTATGCTGTACCACATATAGATAAAAGGAAATGAAGCATAGTTGACTATTTTCCTCATGGCTAGAAAGTAAGTAGATAATCCTGCTAAATTTAAAATATTAATTTACTAAAAATAACCTTCAAGCTTTTATGATTAGCCCTACCTGAAATGCAGTAATAATATATATATGAAATAATTACACACTTAGTAATATCTAGATTCTTTTTTTTCTTTTATGTTTCTCTACATGGACTGCTTTAGTATTAAATTGGAGCTTATTCTTACATTTCTGTTTTAGAGATATTAGAGGATAGCATCAGTGTTGTGGATTGACTGTGTTACGTTGCATTTTAAAACAATTAAGTGACCTCTTCTGATCTGCCTAATAAATCATATTGTTGCCAAATCTCACTGTGTTCTACTTAGAACTTGTGGTTTCCTTTTTCATGGCGTGCTTTAGTAGGATTAATGAGATACATTCAGAGTCCTCAGATCCATGCCCTCTTCATCTCTGTCCAATAGATATTAACCTCAGGAAAAGCTTGTTACATACCATTTCTATAAGAATGAATCCCCATCTGTTTAAACCCTTCATCAGTGATTCTTGAATGTTGCACTTAAAAATCAATAGAATGTTTTGTATAACACTGAAAAACTGTTAGAGTTATCAACTGCATAAGCCATTGGAAAGGGAAAATATTGTTTTAACCTTAAGAATGGCTTTTCTTTATGATATCCATGCCTAGAGTTGTATTAATTATGTAGAGTCATTTAAAATAAATATGGGAATAAGATACACATATTTTTCCACTTTATAATCTACTTATAGTCGTAGTGAAAACTGGAAGCTTAATTTTTTTCTTGGTCATTCAAAAAAAAAATAGCCAGTTACAAGTTCTATTTGTAAGAAAAACTTAAACAAATAGAAATAAACAGAAATAATCACCAAACATAACATTTACTAAAAGTTAGTTTTTATATGCTTACATTATAGACACCACGATAAGTGAGGATATTTTGAGATTAGTTAGAATGTACCTGGTTGCCTTAGAAACAGCCTTGGATTCCCATGGGTACTTTTCACCTCTATTATTTCTCCTCTTGCCTCACACATTTTCTGAATTAAACATGTGAAACTAGAGGTACTGGGATATTATCGAAAAACTCTGAATACTTCCTTTCATTCACAAGCTAATCAGAGCAGGTATTTCATGCTCGAACATGCCTTGTTCAAATTCTCCGTCCTCAAACTTTCAAAAGCTGAAGGCATATTTGTACCTACAAATAGCATTTATTTTTAATAATTTTTTTCTGAGTACAAAAGGAAAAGTTTAGTGTAGAAATAATTTTAAAATATTTTCAGGCACAAAAAAGTAATTTGAAAGTACTCACAATTCCATTACCAGAGATAACTAATCTAAATATTTTAGAGGTTATGTCTCTAGTAATATTTCAACAAACTGTACAAGAGTATAAGCTGCTTTTGAAAATAATATCCCTGGGGGCACCTGGGTGGTTCAGTTGTTAAGTGTATGCCTTCGGCTAGGGTCATGATCCCGGGGTCCTGGGTTCGAGCCCCACATCGCGCTCCGTGCTCGGCGGGAAGCCTGCTTCTCCCTCTCCCACTCCCCCTGCTTGTGTTCCCTCTCTCACTGTGTCTCTCTCTGTCAAATAAATAAAATCTTAAAAAATAATAATAATAATATCCCTGAGACCACCTATCCATGCTTTCAGACAGATTATTTTATAAAAACATGATTAATGAATAGCATAGTATTTCAATATTTCACAAGTCTCTTCTTGTTGAAGGTCAAAAGTATTTCTAATTTCAATATAATGAAATAAGTTTGAAAGGTTCTTGGGGGAAAATATTTGCACATATGCATAGCAAAATTATTAGGATAAAACTTATAGATAAAAATTCCTGTGCAAAGAGCACAGATAGTTTTTCAAAATTTAATGTATAATAACAATTTATGTTTGTATCAATTTAAACTTTCATTAACAATCCTTACTGGATTAAATTTTAGTCTCCATAAATAATATTTTGTAGGAGATACTTCAGCAAAACTCTGTTGGTAGATTTTGATTTTGATTTGTCTGAAGATTTTTTTTTTATTATTATTTTACCTATTTGGTTATTTGATTGGTTTTTACATGATAGTTTAGCTGAGTATAAGTTCTAAGTTGAAGCTATTTTCCCTCAGTATTTTAAAGAGTCAGTCCAGGGGTGCCTGGGTGGCACAGTTGGTTAAGCATCTGACTCTTGGTTTTGGCTCAGGTCCTGATCTCAGGGTCCTGGGATCAAGCCCACAGCAAGCTCTGTGCTCATCTCAGAGTCTGCTTGGGATTCTCTCTCTCCCGCTCTGCCCCTCCTGCTCATGCTCTCTCTCTCTCTTTCTCTCTCTATAAAATAAATAAATAAATCTTTTTAAAAAATGAAAAATAAATAGTCCAGCTGACTTTTCTTAATTGGTACTTACTTGTTTCTCACTGATCAATGTTACTCATTGTTTTTGTATTCAGATTGACTCCCATGTGATTAGATGTGGAGCTCACTTCCTTTATCTCATTTAGGTCTTGTGATGTCTGCATCTAATTATTCATATATTTATTCAGTTATGAAAAATGAAAATATGAAAAAAGCCATCTCACTTTGCATTTATTTCTCCCTCATGTTCTCCATCCTTCATTTCTTAAACTGCTATTGGATACATATATCATAATTATATATATAATTCTTATCTCTTTAGAACTGTGCTGCACTGTGGATCATTTCTTCACATCTATCTTGTCATTTACTAATTCTGTCTTTAGTTCTTTAAAATATTTAAAATTTTATTTTTCAACTCAAGAAGTTCTATTATTTTATTTTTCACATTCCCCTGACCTTTTTTGTGCTCTCGTGTTTCGAATCTTCTTTCTTGTCTTTAACAATTTTATACATATTAGTTTACATTCTTTATCTGATGTTCTGATTATCAGAAGGAACAATGGCTGGTTGAGACATTTACATTGGGACCCTGGCACTCACCTCTGAATTAGTCTGGGTGAAAACCATCTCCATTTAGCTGCTGTCATCAAATTGGCCTCACCAACTTTTCCAATGAGGAGTTCTTGACTATTTGGGGATTCTTCTCTTTTCATGTTTGTTTGATCCCATGCTGCCTTCTGCACAAATGCTGATAAACCCTGGTCTTTCGCTATTCGTGGTTTCTCAGCACCTGATTATATTTTGAGGTTTGTGGGAATGTTATCATTTACTTTTGTTGTAGACATATATGTGGATTTGAGGTTCTGTTCTCCTAGTTGTCCCATCTGTTTTTAAGGGAGTACCTATGAAAATTAAAACCTATCCCATGACTGTCTTTAGATTCCTCCTGTTTATTCTTACAAAAAGAAGCAATTTGAGGATTCTGGTGGGAAAGTGTCACGATCTGATTTACACTTTTAAAAGATCACTGACTGCCCTGTGGAGAATGGATTGATGGCTGACAGGATTGGAAGCAGGGAGCCCTGAAAAGAGACTTTTATATCAGTTCAGATGAGAGATAATGTTGACCTGGACCAGCAAGGCAGAGGTGGAAGGAAGGTACAGAGAGATAAGTTTAGGCAGAATGGACTGATGGATTCCTTGTGGGGTTTCAGGGAAGACAGGAATCAATGACTTCTTCTAGATTTTGGCCTTGAGCAACTGTAGGATGGTGATATTAACTAAGAGGAGAAGGTTTGAGAACAACAGAAATACAGAATTTTGTTTTGATCTTATTAAATTTGAGATGCCTGTTCGATATTCAAGTGTAATTACCAAATAAGCAGATGAATGTTTGAGTCTGGAATTCCAGGCTTAGTTAAGGACAGAGACCCATCCGATTTATCTTTTCCCTTTCTTGTCTTTGAATCCTTTCTATCTAAATTCTAGGAGAATTCCTTTAATTAATTAATTAATTGAATTTCCTGATAACTTGTGATCTGGGTTTACTGTCCCCACTATATTTTTAAATGAGCAGCCTTTCCTTCGGAATCAATTTTCCTTCACTCAGAGTATTACCTTTTCATTACTGCATATTGTTGTAATATATAAATGCCCTCTGAATTACACTGAGAATGCCAACTAAAAACACCATATAGTTTTAGCCTTTTACATTGCAGATCTATTTCTAAGAAGTATTAGCATAGAGTTCTAAGATGGGTCCCCTTTTCTCAACTGCTATATCTATTCATATGCCCAGTGAACAAATGTTTTCTTATTCTTACAGATGGATGGCTACTCTTCACATGGTTGGGAATTCTCTTGGAAATTGCATTGAGTTGTTTAAATCTTTCATGACAAGCAAGATGGAAATAGTTTAGATTCAATTTGCCAATTTAAATCTTCAATTGTCTGTGTACTCTCTCATATCTGTGGTACCTCTGGAGGCTAAAATGTTTCTTTTATTTTCTGTGGTAGCCCAGTTTTATTATTTTTTAAATTTGTTATATTTAGTGATATCTCCCTTTTCCAAATATCATGACTTTTCTCTTTGAACCAACTTATGGCAGTGGCTTCTACTTTTGATGTTCAGCCTGCTGTCCCTTGGCCTTTAATGAAACCCATAGTGAATGAAATAATGCAGTGTCTTAATCTGTATAAATTCTTACACCTGGTCTAATATTTGGAATTAATGTTGAGGTTAAACTTTGTTCAATACAAATGACATCATATTTACCCTTGGATCTGATATTGACCATGTTTTCTGTAAAGGGCTAAATAGTAAATATTTTAGGTTTTCATGCCATATGTCTGTCATAATTATTCATCTCCACCTTTATAGTGCAAAAGTAGCCACTGACCATACATAAATAAGTAAGTGAAACTATGTTTCCATGCAATTTTATTTACAAAAGCAGTCAGCAGGATACATTTGTCACACCAGCCATAATTTATTGACCTCTACTGTGATATTACAGGAATTCCACTGGAAAGCATTTCCTACACATTGACTTTCCTGAGTCAGCCCAAGAACTCCAGATTTTCACATTATTTTTAGCCCTTCCTTCAGTCTTTTTTTAGGCACTCACAGTCTTAGAGAAAATTTCCTTGATTTGAGGTCCTTGATTTGAGGCAAACAGTATTTGCCACTCACTGTATCTCAGTTTTGCATTCCTTTGATCATTTGAAAAATAATTGGATAAAATGGAAGATTTAAATATGTGCTAAGACACCCATCTTGGAATGTGTTTCATTTGGGTCTAGTTAGGAAAGCCTATTAAATGTTTCAAACAAAGAGTATATGTTTACCCTGATACTGGAATTTTCAAAGAGCAGAAGGAAAACTCCAAAGTAACCTGAAGTTTATAATTGCAGAAAGCAGCAATCACCTCTAGAGCTGGTTAAAAAAAAGAAAGAAAGAAAAGAAAAGATGGAATTAACTAAAGCCAGGAGCAGCAGGATGCAGATCCATTAATACAATGTTTTGATGTTGGAGGTGGTGGGGGGGAGAGCGAAGCTTAAGAGGTGCTTGGCTTCTGAGGAAAGAATGGGCACTAGTACTTGGACCCTAGTCTCCCATCCTCTGGTCTGGACTAGCACGACCAGAGGATGGGAGTCTGCAATGTGCCTGGTACTCTAAGAAGGCATGGCGAACCTGGGATGTGAGTGCAAAAAGAAACAGCGGGCTGGAGCCAGTTGTCTGCTGCTAGAAGAACAGTATAGTAACTGGAAAGCTGGAAGCAAGTCCCTTTGTTCGCACTACAGTCTCCACTTAGTTCCTGCCATTAGCATTCTCTAACAGAATGCCAGCTCACTCAGGGAAGGTGAGAAATGTAGTTTGTGGAATCACATAAAAAAGTAGATTCTAAAATAAAGATGGGCTTTGGGCTTCCAAACAATAGTAAATGGCACAAACCATATTTAGCTATTTTTACCTTAAGGTTTTAATAGGCTAAATGTGATGTTTGTATGTGGGGTATAGTACAAATGACATATTTAGAAATATTGCTTATCAGAATATATTTAAAAACCTAAAAACTTTGCTGTTAAGCTAACAACATCATTCAGTTTTGATGGTACTTGTCTACTACATTTTGTGTGCAAAATATGCATTTAGATAAAATCAAGTTTCATATAATGAGGACTTCTGGTACTGAGAATGTCATTATTCCTGGGCTTTTAAAGTTTTACATATATATATGTATATATATATATAAAAATATATATATGTATATTATATATATATATATACACACACACATATTAGCATATATATGAGCATGTATATTTTAAGAAACAGTCATAGATAGTACTATATATTATATCTTGTATATATTTTACATTATATAATTACCATATATATCATTATTAAAGATATATATTATATATATGTCTGTTGCTTGAAAAACAAATATTTTATTTACAACAGCCAAAATTGTTTCCCACATTTATTCATTTAGATATTTTTCAGTGTCTTCTATGCATATAGCTCTATGCTGTATCCTAAGGGAATCCAAACTAATATTTTTAAACTTGCAGGGAAATAATAAAATTTCTGGATAATAGGATTAACTGAAAGAATCAGAACTAATTTAGTAAGGGCTTAAAGCAGTTCACATATTTGCATATACTTTAGTATTACCTCCTAGTGATATCAGTATTTTTAGTAACTCCTATGCCAATATTCATTTAACAAAATAAACAAAAATATCTTTGTATCATTTAATACCCAGTCCATATTTCCCTTTTCCTGATTGCTTCAATGATTTTTTCCAAACATTTTACTTATTTTGAACCAAACTAAACATAACTTCCCAATGCATTTGAATATAACATCTCAAGAGGCTCTAAGAATCTCTGCCTTTTATTTTTTAAGATATTTATTGTTGAAAAACCAGGCTATGTGTCTTGTACAGTGTCCCACGTTCTGGATTTGGGTGATTGCTTCCTTATGGTGAGGTTTAACTTGGTCTTCTATCCTTGTTATTTCCTGTATTAAACGAGCATTAAAGCTAAAAGGTATGATTCAACTCAGCAACACTGTTTTTGCCACAAGAACCCTTCGTGGTGGTATTTCCTACTCATCACGTGAAATTTTACAGTATTAGTGACTGGGAATTGGGAGATGTCCCAACTGGGAGCATGAAGTTTAGTTTTTAGAAAAGCATGTCAAGGTATTGTGACTGATGAAGTGCTTAATGGCATAAAATAAATTCTTAACCCAAGTTAGCATAAATTCTTGAAAAAGTGATGGATACTCCCTCTTCTATCATAGTCAACATTATTAATGCAAATGTGTCAAAAGAGTGTGATGAGGCTGACAAGGAGGTTAATGTGTAAATGATGCAGAAATGACAGAAAATTCATTGCATGTTAGTCAAAAGACCAAGAGGACACCAAAATTCATTGCATATTAGTCAAAGGACCAAGAGGACACTAAAGGATGGGAAAAAAATCAATGAGTATCTTAGGGAAGGAAGAATTATTTGTGGGAAAGGATTATTCAGCTATTCATAAAACAATTATGTTATTTATAAAATACCCATGTTATGATCTCCAGGAAGTTAGACGTGCACTTTTGCATTCTACATTCATAAAAAAAACATAAATGACAGTGAATAATATTATTTTATTCATTTAAAAATTATGTTCATATGAATGTTAAATTTAAATGAATTTCATTATATTCAAATGCTTTGAATATTAGTACCCAGTGTCCATAGGTTTCAGTTAATTATGATAATCAATACCAACTACTGTTTTCCAACTTTTTGACTTAAGCAGACATTTATGCGTTAGTCTGATTGTTCTATTACCTAGCATCCATTATAAATTATTTCTAGCACACAAACAACATAGAGAACAACATTCATGTGACCAGTATACACCTATTAAAATAAAACATTATAAATTCTATTGGAGTGTTCTGGGCACCCCTCCCAATTGCATTCCATTCTCTTTCCTAGTAACTAGATAGGTAGATAGGTAGGTAAATAGATAGACAGATAGACAGATAAGTAGATTGAAAGATTGAGAGAGAGACAGACATGGATAAATAGATATATGGATATTTAAGGATGTATATATGTATCTTTAAATCATGTACAATATTAATATACAAGTTTTAATATGCATATAAGTGAAATCAGAATATATGTATTTTTCTGAAAAAAAATTTTTTTAAAGATTTTATTTATTTATTTGAGAGAGAGAGAATGAGAGAGAGCAAGCACATGAGAGGGGGGAGGGTCAGAGGGAGAAGCAGACCCCCTGCCGAGCAGGGAGCCCGATGCGGGACTCGATCCAGGGACTCCAGGATCATGACCTGAGCCGAAGGCAGTCGCTTAACCAACTGAGCCACCCAGGCGCCCCTATTCTGAAAATTTTTGACATAACAATATATTTGAGGATTTTTTGTGGGGTTTTTTTGGTGAGATGCATTCATTTTGACATGTATAGGTCTAATGCATTTATTTTCAATGCTGCACAATATTCAATCATGAAACATCACAGTTTATTTTTCCATTTTCCTATAGAGGGACAGTATTTTGTATATAATTATCCTGCTGTGAGAAACATAATAGTGCTATTATGAACATTCTTATGAATGTCTCCTTGTACAAAAGTTTCTCTAGATTACACCTAGGAGTTGATATTATTTACTAGAAAATTCCAAATTGCTCTCTAAAATGCTCTCAATCCATTTAAATTACCACCACACCTACTCTCCATCATTTGACATTACCAAATTTTTTATACTATTGTCAACCTGATGTGAATGGTGTCTCATCATGGTTTTAATATTAATTTCTTTGTCTATTAGTGGAGTTAAATGTTTCCCTTTTTTATAGGCTCTTCCAGTTTTTCACTGTGAATTGCTGCTTCATATATTTTGCTCATTTTCCCACATATTTGTCTTTATTTTATTGATTTGTAAGTAGTCTTGACATAGTCTAAAGATTAATCTGCTTCTCTGCTTAGCTTCCCTTTTCCATTCACTTATACTTCCCTGGGACTGTAGTCCCCCATCAGGTGTTAGCGTCTGATATTTTGCTTCAGGAAAAGGGGAACCTGTGCAAAGACATATATTTACATATTGTCAAATTTCTATTATTTATTTTCTGCCTATATGTCTATCAGTGTATTAGTTCTCTCTTTGGTTATTTAATTTAGCACATCTATTGAGGTTTTTTTAATTAAATTATTGTATTTTTCTTTTGTAGATTTGTTTTTATAGCTGTCCATTCTCTTTTGATAATACTATGTGCCTTTCTCTTGTCCTCAATTCTATCTTTAAATGTACTCATTTTATATTCTTCATCTGATTATTTCTATTGCCATTACCCAATGCTGTTGGTGTTTGAGTTCTTAATGTTCCTGATGGTCCTTGCTCACTGTGGCTTGTGTCTTCATGTATTTGATCATTTTAAAGGGTGAGCTCAGGTTTCTCAAAATTTAGTTTGTGAGTCTGACTTCTGTGAAGATTGGTGGAGGGTCTGCACATCAGGAGAATATTCGGGCTTCACTCAACCAGGCATTCTAGGTTATTATCAACTGGGGAAAATTTTAAGTGAACTTATTGACTGGCATGTTTTTCTCCAGACCATGTGGAAATTGTAAAGTCAAATTCCTTACTGCTGAGAGTGGACTGTGATTGGGAATTTTTATGGGAGAGGTTTTTCCCCACCAGATCCTAGGCCAAAATAGGCAAATTAACTTGTAGTTTTGCCTTTGCCAGCAGGAATGATTTTTCTAGTCCACCAATTCACTTGGATGTAAGCCTTTGAGAGTCCTACTTAAACTGTGTGTGTGTGTGTGTGTGTGTGTGTGTACCCCCCTCCTTGATGCTATGCAGCTTACGGTCTTGTTTCCTGTCTAGAGAACCTTTATTAAAACCCAAACTGCCAGCAAATAAGCTTTTTGTTTACCAAGATCAGCAGCTCTACACTGGCTGCTTTAGTTTTCGTATTAACTTACTATTCTTATATCTAACGCCCTCTCCTTGTGGGCCTCCAGTAATCTACATTTTGTGAGCTCAGTCAGCTATAATGTTTAAAAGGTATATTTTTATATTTTACCCAGAACATCTATTTGTCCCTTGTTTCTTCTGATCATTGGGATAGCATTGCTGCTAGAAACAGAAGTCTATCCTGACATTGAATCGTAGTGTTAATTTACTGTGCTAGGGTTGAATAGCCTTGCACCAAGTGGTTTTTTAAATTATTATGTATGACCTCTAATCTTAACTTCTTAAAAACAAATATGAAAATAATGCTTTAAAAATTAGAAGAAGTGCAACATTTAAGAGGCAATAAAGTATGTTGGTGAAAATCATAAATTTTGGTTTATAGCCTGAGCTTGACATCTGCTTCCATCTCTTCTATAATGTTAGACCTTGGGCCAGTTGCCATTCTCCTTGACACCTTTCGCATCTATAAAATGGACTGCAAATAATGGTGTCTACTTCTTTGGATGATTGTACTGATTAAATGAACGAGTATAGGAAAAGTGTGTAGAACAGTGCCTGGTATATTAAAATGCACCATGAATACTTTCTATTATTATTATCGCTTTTTACTGTCTTCAGTGCAATTCTGAATTACTTAATATGAGCAAGAAAGTCTTTCACAGGAATTTTTTTAACCTGAATTTAATTCACATGCTTTCTCCCCTTTTCAAAAATTGGTTCACATATAGTGCAACAACAATAGCATAAAAGAGTTTGTTCATTTGGGCTGTTTATTATCCATATAAGTTTTGTGAGGATAGGAGTATTCATGCAAACTGGAAATATTTAAAAGATTTAGGAACTGAGAACATTTAGAAACCATTTTAGCCTCATATATTTTACATTGGCTAATCAGTTTGTGATAAGAAACCGTATTTAAACAAGCAGAAAATCATTATATGATATACAAAGTGCTGGAAATAGACAAAGAGAATATGATATCAATTTGAAATAGAAAATGATTTGATTGTTCTCTTTAGTTGAACACATTTTTCTTGGTAAGAATTAAAGGAGTTGTGTCAGGCAGAAAATTGTGTTCCATATAGTATTTGCTGAAAATGAATAAATGGCACATTGGCAATTAGTTTTACCCTGTAGAATACAAAGGCAGACTACTATTCTTTAATACATAATTTGGGGTTTCAAGAGAATAAGAAATTATATAAATCTTTAATAATTTTTAGTTTAAGTTAACCTGTCTTTTACTGAATCAGGACAGACTCAAAGCCTCCAAAAATTTACCAGTAATATCCTTAAAGCAGAAAAAAAAAAATGTGTTGGGTAGGAGGGTGCTTTTTCTTTCAACTTTTCAAACAGTGGTTCTTAAGCCATTGTTAGTGTATCATACTTGTTGGTAAAGAATGTCCAAAAATAAAAAGCTGACTATAAAGTATTTTTATGTATCACTGAAAAAACTTTGTGATTTATTAACTGTATATAAATATATATTTAAAATAATAAAATATAATATTAAAGAAAAATAGTCCCATGAAATATTTATTCATAAACTTAAGTATTAAAAATCTTAAATCTAGGGACGCCTGGGTGGCTCAGTCGGTTAAGCAACTGCCTTCGGGCTCAGGTCATGATCCTGGAGTCCCTGGATCGAGTCCCGCATCGGGCTCCCTGCTCTGCGGGGAGCCTGCTTCTCCCTCTGACCCTCCTCCCTCTCATGCTCTCTGTCTCTCATTCTCTCTCTCGCAAATAAATACAATCTTAAAAAAAAAAAAAAAATACTGATGTTTAGGGATGCCTGGGTGGCTCAGTCGGTTAAGCGACTGCCTTCGGCTCAGGTCATGATCCTGGAGTCCCGGGATCGAGTCCCACATCGGGCTCCCTGCTTGGCGGGGAGTCTGCTTCTCCCTCTGACCCTTCCCTCTCTCATGCTCTCTCTCTCATTCTCTCTCTCAAATAAATAAATAAAATCTTTAAAAAAAAATCTTAAATCTAGCTCATCTATCATATAAGAATATTTCTTTTCTAGCAATAGAGAGGAAGGTTTGCTTTTGAAATTACTAAAATCATCTCAACTTTAGCTGTATATAGGCATCCCTTGCTATATTATAGGCATTGCAAAATTTTTCTCATAGAAAAGACAACAACTTCGACTTTTACAATAGATATTTTGGAATTTAAAATTTATTGTGTATGTGTGTACAAATGTGTGTATGTATAAAATTATCACCACCATTATTAGGTATTAAACTCCAGCCTACGTTAATGGTCTGGTGCTTGTCCTGTAGCTTAAATTCAAAAAAATATATAACTTTAATTCTTTAATTTTATACATGCATATGTATCTGTAGTAGAAATTTGGGGCACTTAACATATGCTCCCAACTGAGATAAGCCTTTATATTCAGTATCAAAATTATTTCTCATGACATTATGTGGAAGGTACTATCATTATACCTATTTGTGATTAAACCAGCTGAGGCTTACAGAGGTTAAATACGCATCTAGTAAATGGCAAATCAAAGTTAGTCAAGCTCCAGAGCCTATGATATAGACACATCATTTACCCAGGAAGGTGAAAAATAAATAAAGTAATTCTCCCATAAATAAAATTAGAGTAAACTCAGAAATAGAGAGTGTGATAGTAAGAATTAGGTCTGCCATAAGAGAGAATTCAGTTAAACATTATTAAACAAGAGAGGCAATTGTTTCTCATATAAAATTCTGGAGGCTACTATGGAAATTGTGTTCACAAAGTCCTTAGGACGTGGGAGAATTTTGGCTCTCCCCTTCAGTCCTTCTTTGTCTTCAGGGTTCATAATGGTTGCTAGTAATCTAGCCATTACAATCTATATTGTAATGGAACTAACATGAGTTAGTTACAGACAGAAACGACACCAGGTGGAGTTGTCACACAAAGGAAACTATTTGCAGCCAATAAGATCACAGGGAATAACTTCCAAAGCCGTGAGTCCCCAAGCAGGGGTGAGGGGGTTCTTTTTACTTACAGTTTAGGATGCATATTCAGAAGGGGAGCTTTATCATCACGTACAAAGGTGGCATAAGGTTGCACAGGTGAACTTAGAAAACATGCTCTATGTGCATCCTATATTATGTTAATGAAGCTTGTGTTCCTCAAGACTTTAACATTATAAAGAAGCAGAGGTAACTGCCTGACTAGGGTAAGGGGCTACGGACATGTTCCCAGAACCAGTATAAACTAGAAGGGGTCTTGGGTTCCCATCTCAGGTAAGAAACGCAGGGTCTTGCATACTTTTGAAAAAGCACTGGGAGTTTTTAACCACGGATTTATTGTCTCTGGTATGGCTAGGCTATTTCCTGGCCTGGTAGAGACTGCTAGCTTTTGTATTCCCTTTGTTCCCTTAAAATTTTTAACTACTGGACTTTTTGCATTTCTCTGTAATTCTGACACCTCTTAGGGATTTCTGCAAGAAGTGTGTTTGGGCAAGTAGGGCATGGATAACAAAAAATAGCTGGGGGCCTAAAATGACTTCTCTTGTGTTGTGAAAACTATGTCTTGTCTTTCTTTTTCTGGAGACCCCTAACTCTTTCTGCTTACAAAATTGGAGCCATCAGAATGTAAAACTAGCTGGAGATGGGCAAAAGACAATGTCATTTTTTTTTTTAAGTAATGTTTGCTGGACATCCTCTCAGCACTCTTCTGTTTATATATCACTGATGAGAGATTAGTCACATTCTTTATTTACCAAATAAATAAATCCTTATGTCTGGTTAAAAAGTGGGACATTCTATTACTATGAAAGATAATCAGGTGCATTCAACACTCAACACCAGAGTGGGTAAGAAGGAGCATTATAGTCATTGTTCTTTACTGAATATTCATTAAGAAGTAAAAAGAGAATAGGAATGTACATTGCTTGACTATCTAATATTTGCCAGGACTGGCTTCCCATGCTGTGTGGCTGATTTCATCTTATTCCGGCATGTTTTACTGGCTATCACTATTGAAATAAATGGTTGGTGAAATGTATGGTAGATTTTCTATTAGTTACAACTTTGACTCAACTCTATGGCACATCTTAGGTTATTTTGGTGCCTATGTGGGCAAGCCCTTCAGAGTTACTTAGGATTTGGGATCTCAAGGAAGCACAAGCACTTCTCTAGACCTCTAGCAGATAGACTATCCCACCATCTCAGCTTGTGTAGATCCTGTGCCCCATAGGGTGACTAATTGGGCATCTGGGGTGCTGAACGATGTCGTATCCCTACTACATTTTGTGCACTGTGAAATTTCCGCCGTGCTAACTTTCATTTTGTGGAAAATTAAAGGTCTTGGAACTTCCCAATCTGCTCATAGAGAAAATAATGAACAAATCTGGACATACTTACTAAAAACACATATGCGCAAATAAAGCATTTTTAAATCAATCAGATGGGTGTTTTGGGATAGTTTTAAAAAGTTATAAATTAATAAAACAATAACCTTCACAGTATCAACACATCACTGAGTTATTTTTCCCTTCTTGAGGATATATAAAGGCTTGGAATTATTTCAAATGTAAGATGTATAACAAGCTGGTCTCCTAAAACAGTAGAATATAAAAAAATAAATTTAAGGATGAAATACTGCTTGTATATATAGTATTTGTGAAAGGGCAAATGTGCAACATATTGTCAGGAGTAATGAAGTTCTTATAAGAAAAGGGCAAACATGTTCAAAATAGAAAGATATTTTTCTCTGATATTAATGTTAGAGCCGAAGAAGTGGGTGTAATTTTTTATTTCTCCCCTTCATATAGATTTTTTTATGTAAGTTGAGAAATACAAATATGTGCAAGTGTGTGTGTTCACACCTGGTTTATCTTTGCCGGTCCTCAATTTAGTAAACCAACAGCAATTTTCTGCACCAACCTATGTACTATGTAAGAATGATGCCCTTTTGCATAGATTTCTTAAGTAAAATTGTCTTTAAGTAAAGTTATAAGTTCTTGTCAACACTAGAAGCTGTAAACATTCCCTATAAACATTGAGTTTTTAAATGTATTTGAAATTAATAACTGTTTCTATGCTAAAACTCATAAAAAATGAGGAAATAAAGCTAAATAGCAAGGTCTTTGAGTTTTGCGATCTGGATCCCTCTAAGCATGTAGTCTAAAATTAGTCATATTGTAGGTGGTCAATAAATAAAATTATAGTAAAAAACACTCAAATTAACAGAAGTAACTGGGAAAAACAAGAATAAACTATACCCAAAAGGGCACATCAGTATTCCTAGAATGCTCTATGAAGCTTAAAGATAAGTAGAAATTAGGACAGAAAAGTCAATGAGAAAATGCCTGTAAGAGAAGAAGTATTCTTCTGGGACCTACTTCTCTTTTGAAAGATAGGAAGGAGTAAATAAAAACAAAATAAAAATACAAAATAAAGGTAAAGCATAGGTATAACTAAGGTTGTGAACCTTAAAAGTATGTAGGGATTGTAAAACAGTAGTAATCCCATTAAGATGGGATTTGGATAATAGTTTTCATTTATTTGATTATTTGAAAACAGAACCCAAAAAGCTGACTAAATATATCTTCGTAAATTTTCTAATGGATTTAGTGGCTGTCACTACTCAAGTATTGCTTCCAGGGATGAGTATATCTGATCGGTGTAGGAAGATGTTTAGTTGACTCAGCAGTCGCCCATGGCAAGAAAGTTAAAGTTTTTCAGAGTGCAGTATTATCAGAAAATTAGGTCTAGAATATTTTTTAAAACCTATCCAGAATGCATTTCCAAACTGATAAGCTGCTACTGAAATGTAAGATTTCAGAAAAATATATAGAATCCCAAACTTCAAAATATACCTGACCTTTATTGGAAGAAAGTCACTTCTCTACAGTGAAACATTTGCAAGTAATGGAAGTCTAAATTCTGGTAGGAACAGCAGGTAAATGTTTGTCTCTATGTGCACACATATGGGTTTTAATTTCTCCTAAATTTGGGCAATATACATATATATAGATTGCTATTTTAAGTGCTAGGAATGCATCGGGGGAAAAAAACAAGGACTATTGTCTTCAGGTGACTTCTCCTCAATAGGAGAGACAGATAATAAAAAATAAACATAGGGGCCCTGGGTGGCTCAGTTGGTTATACGTCTGCCTTCCGATCGAGCCCCACATCAGGCTCTCTGCTCGGCAGGGAGCCTGCTTCTCCCTCTGCCCTTTCCCCTGCTTGTGCTCTCTGTCAAATAAATAAATGAAATCTTTAAAAAAAAATAAAAATAAATAAACATAATCATAAAGTAAATTATAGACTGTGACAGAAGATAACAAATGTAATGAATAAAAGCAAAAGGTAGAGCAGGGTAAAGATCTTTTATATGGGCAGGGTGAGAAGTTTCTATTAAAACAATACTTAAAGGAACTGAGAACATTACCAGGCTTATAGCTGGGGTTGTGGGCAGAGAGAACAGCAAACACAAAAGCCCTGAGCTGGAGAATGCTCCATTTAGCTGTAGAACTTTAAGAGGCAATTTGATAGAAATGAAACAGGAGCAAAGTAATAGCAGAGGAATGTTAACAGGGAGCTGACCATAGAGGCCTTATAGGCATTGTAATTACCTTGCAGACAAGAAATGATGATGACTCAGACCATGGTGTTAACTGTGTTGGTGGTAAAAGGTGTGAGGCTTGAGCTTTAACATAAATTGAAGGTGGAGCTAACACGGTTCCATATAATGGGCTGTCAAAGAAAGAAAGGATAATTTCAAAGTTTCTGTCTTGAACTATTGGAAACATAGTTTCCATTAACTGAGATGGAATGGATGCTGGTTAAGTCAACTTAGAGTAGAGCAGTGGTCAGAGTTCAGTTTCACAGAGGTCAAACTTGTGATGTCAGATTTCCAAGTAGAGATGTCAAGATAGCAGGATACAGGCTTCTGGTGTTCCAGGATGATCTGAGGAAACCCATTTTAGATTCTTTACATATGGAAGGGACTTAAAGCCAGAGATGGGATATGTACAAAGGTGGGTGTGTAGACTGAGAAAGGTGATCAGGACTGAGCCCTAGGGCAATCCACGATAAAGAAGAGGTTGGGGAAAAGAGGGAGTGGGCAGAAGATTGGAACAAGCAGCCAGGTTGAAGACATAATTATAGAAGTCAATTGCAGACCACATTTCAAGTAAAAGAGAGTGATCAACGCTTTCAAATGCTGCTAATTGGTCAAGTAAAAATTCGAAGTGAGAGATGAATATTGAATTTAGCAATGTAGGGCCACTGTCAAAGACTCTGATGGGAGCAATTTTAGAGACTTGTGGGCGAAATCCTAATGCGAATGGGTTTAGAAAGATTGGAAACTAAAGAACTGAAGTGAATATAAATAACTCTTTTGAAGAAATTTGCTGAAAAAGAGAGCAAAGAAATATAATATTTTTAAAGTGCACTTGAAAATATATTGTATGTAAAATGCATATTGAAGATAAATTAAACTTAAAATGTGTTTCTGATGTAGGAATTATATGGAAATATTTCAAAATATTTGGGACATACAGAAAACTAGAAAGAAGAAAGTAAAAGAATAGAAATTGAGATCATCATTATTCTAGCACTCCATAAATAGTACTTTCCTAACTTTTGGTTAATAATTATAAAGCTTCTGGACACCTGGGTGGCTCAGTCAGTTAAGCGTCTGCCTTTGGCTCAGGTCATGATCCCAGGGTCCTGGAATCAAGTCCCGCATCGGACTCCTTGCTTAGCAGGGAGCCTGCTTCTCCCTCTACTCTGCTCCTCCCCCTGCTTGTGCTTGCTCTCTCTCTCTCTCTCTCTCTCTCTGTCAAAATAAATAAATAAAATCTTAAAAAATATATTATCAAGCTTCAAGGGACAGCAAGACCAGGAGTCAGAATTCTTTTTTCTGTAAAAATGATTATCCTAATTATTTTAAGCTTGTAGGTCATACAGTCTCTGCCCCAACTACTCAATTCTGCAGTGGCGAAAGCAGCCACAAACAATATGCAAACCAATAAGCAAAGCTGTGTTCTAATAAAACTATGTTTACCAAAACAGGCATTGAGCCCTATTGAGCCTGCAGGGCATAGTTTGCCAGTCCCTGTGCAAGACGGACATGGCATTTAAGATTCCGGCCCCTAGCTTTAACTCCATAAACAAACAAACAAACAAACAAACAAAAATTTGAAATGTTTGATATTTGTAAAGTTCAAATCCATTACTGACAGAAAAGATGGTTTTCCTTTCATCAATGTATTTCTCTATATTTATAACATATTTTAAAGCATTTCCCTGGACAACAAAGAATGGTGAGGATGTTGGTGGGAATGTAAATTGGAGAAGCCACTATCAAAAATAACGTAAAGGTTGTTTAAAAAATTAAAGAGAGAACTACCATTTGAACCAGCAATCCCTCTTCTGGATATATATCGAAAGGAATTAAAATCTGATTTCAAAGAGATATCTACACTCCCATTTTCATCGTCGCATTATTTGCAATAGCCAAGATACGGAAGCAATCTAACTGTCCATCCACAGATGAATAGATAAGGAAAATAAGTTTTATTAGTAAACAGAAGTATTCTTCAGCCTTGAGAAAGGAGTTCTGCCATCTATAATGACATGGATGGAACTGGAGGACATTATGCTAAGTGAAATAAGCCAGACACAAAGAAACAAATACTGCATGGTCTCATTTATATGTGGAACCTAAAAGAGTCAAGCAGATAGAAACAGAGAAAGGTGTTTGTCAGGGACTTGGGTGAGGGGAAAGTGAGGAGGTGCTGGTCGAGGGTACAAAGTTTCAGTTACGTAAAATAAATAAATTTTGGAAATCTGTATAACATAAGGCCTATAATTACCAATACTATATTGTATACTTAAAAAAATCGCTGAGAGTATAAATCTCATATTAAGTACTCTTACCACAAAAGAAAAAGAAAGGGAGCAGGGACTTTTAGAGGTAATGGGTAAGTTTATAGCATTGATAGTGATATTGGTTTCACAGGTATATATTTTATCTCTAAACGCAAGTTGTATACCTTAAATATCTACAGCTTTTTGTATGTCAATCATACTTGAACAAAGCAGTTAAAAATTTCTCTAGTTAGAGGCAACTTTAACAGAAGTCTGTACATGTTTTCCTAGCCTTTTAGCTTGTTATACAAGGTTTACCACTGAACTCTACAAATATCAGATCATCAGATTTTTTCCAAAGTCTCTAAAGATAAGTAGCTCTCTAAATTAATGGCAATTATTTTACCATATATCATGACAGCTCATCCGTACGAAAGACTTTCTGACTTGCTAAGTTAATAAAATATTGATTAGAAAAAATAGATAGTTTAGGGCGCCTGGGTGGCTCAGTTGGTTAAGCGACTGCCTTCAGCTCAGGTCATGATCCTGGAGTCCCGGAATCGAGT